>NC_083346.1:42144268-42474218 GCF_019175385.1 Lycium barbarum | reverse complement strand
TCTCTTGTTTTCCAGCTAGCTAGAGAATTCTAATTGTAAAGCTCATATGCTTCTAATTTCCCTTGGGCTATTCTGGTTTCTCATATTCTTTTTCCGTATGTATAAATTTGTAATCCTTCCTAGCATACCTTTCTACGTCCTAATTGTAACTCCTGGTGATATAACTTTACTTAAAAATCTTTACTCATACTTGCACCCTGCCTCTTTGTCAAAAATAATCAACGTCACATCCTTTACTTTCCTGTAGCAACCGAATCGATCCTTGCGATATTTTATCTTCACTTGTACACCTACTCTCTTTAGTCCTTACACATAAGCCGACATCACACCTAATTTCTCTATCGTCAAATAACCTTCACAACATCCGTAAAAAAAAATTGAGGTGAATCCTTCTTATAAGGATTAGCTAGAAATACACCACATATTCCTAAGGTTGATACAATCTCTACTTGCTTCGTCGGCCACGCAACATCACATTTAGAAGTTATATAAACAATCTGGAAGATAATCGTAATTACATTCCAACTTACCTATCCATTTCTCATTCTTGAGTTCAAGGTCATCATTAATACCCGAAGTAACTTAGCCATAATGATTCTCAGAATAGTACCAACTATCAAATACTCAGAAACCCTATTGAAGTCGAATGACTGGTGACTTCTGAATCCCAATGTAAACTCACATCATATAGGAGAGTCCAATAAAATGAGTCTGTACGCCTATCATCAACTCGTCCTGGTCTTATGTATGTATAAACTTTTAGGGTAAAACTTTCCCCTACTCGTTAACTTCCTTTCCCATATCAATATCTTTTCGTTATCTCTTACTCACCAATCTATAAATCATAATACTGCATTTGAATTCTTAATGTCAACTTTCCCTATATCTTCAATAAATCTCAATTTTCTGAAATCTCAAATGCACTCATTTCAACTCCTTTAATTACTAATCATTTCTCCCCTCTAGGGTTCTTCCCTTAAATTAAAAATCATTCTAAAACTTCTCTTTGAAAGCATCTCATAATGGTTCACTCAATCATGACTTACCAAACATCCGATTGTCACATTTTCCCTTCATCCTTTCTCTATAGCCTAGACATTCAAACAACTCAATTCGTAAAAATCTAGGCAGAGTTTCCTCTATACTTCTTACTGACTCATTCCTGCACACAACCTAGAAAACACATCTAATACCTCACAGGGCGATCACAATACCCGTAACATTTACCTCAGGTTCTCATAGCAAAGTCCATCAATATCAATAAGACAGGAAACATACCGTTCGTAGTGACAGCTTTAATTCTCATCAATTACCTCATAGAGGCATAATAAACTGCTTATCCGTAATCAAAACATTTAGGGTTAGAATTAGAGACATCACATCCTATAATTTAGCTCTACAACAAGATCTAAGATGAGAAAGAAAGGTCAATCAATCCTAAATGCCATGCAGCCTCTTGTTTATAAGTATGACGCGCTTCACACCCATAAACAAGAAACTACTAACATGGTCTGTAGACAATCCCTAGGATGAATTGCTCTGATACCACTTTTGTCACGACTCAGACTGAAGGGCTATGACTAGTGCCCGAGCTGGACACTCGTATACGAACCTGCTAGATATAATCAGACTACAACTAAGGACAATATGGAAATTTGTAAAAGCATGTTGTAGACTCAAAACGTCATATATCAGAATGAACCTGTCTGCTGAGGAGTCACAGTTAACCAAACATTACAAAATATGCAAGTCGACAAGGCTGCTACTATACGCGGGAATATCCAAAACGAACTAAATCTGTACAGCTGACCAAACCATATATATACAACCCACATATGTCTACAGACCTCTAAGAGTATAACAAAGTCTATGTCAAAGGATTTGTACCAAAATGACTCAAGCTCCGGAACAATAGAGATCTCCAAACAGCTGAGCAGAAGTCCTAAACCGGAGGATCACCAAACTGAGCGTCTGTGCCTGCAGGCATGAAATGCAGCCCCCGAAGAAAAGGGGTCAGTACGAAAAATGTACTGAGTATGTAAATCATGAAGTACAGTAATGAAGATCATGCATGATAATTAAGTATGATAATTAAGGAATACCAAAGCATCTGTACCTTATGTTAAGAGTCATGCATATATAATATACCGTACCTGGCCCATTATGGGACTCGGTGAAATATAATACGTACACGGCCCATTATGGGACTCAATGAAATATAATACGTACCCGGCCTATTATGGGACTCAGTGAAATATAAAACGTACCCAGCCCATTATGGGACTCGGTGAAATATAACACGTACCTGGCCTATTATGAGACTCTGTAAAATATAATACGTACCTGGCCCATTATGGGACTCGGTGAAATATATAATATATATACTTGTCCCTCTAGTGACGGACTCGGTGAACAATGCAATGACAATGTGCACGAATACGTACCCGGCCCTCTAGTGAGGGACTCGGTGAAGTGATGTAATAAAACTGTGCACGAGTAGAATATTAGGAAGAATCATGTACAAAACGAATCATCATTTGAGACTCAATAGAATAATTATAATGAACCAACAGTTCAGAATCAAAGACAACTGATATGTATATGATTCATATACCATACATAAGGATCAGGACAGCTAAGGACCATCATATCCCTGGAGATTAGTAGCAAGCTGGAGAGCAGTAGCAGTAAGAAGGTTGCATCTCAACATGCCATGAATAGCACATGGACCTGTATGAAACTATCTTTGGCAGGGGTACAAGAGTGGTATTAGCTTGAAGCTCATTCTCTTGTAAGACTTCTAAAGATTGGTTCATTCAGGAAACTTGAGACAATGGCAAACAAAGGTCAACATCAAGGCAAGGAGATAGCAGCTACATCTGAAGGAACATGGAGGAATTCTACTCCATCCTGGAAGCCTGAATATATATTCATTTTGACTTTGAACCATAGCACCCGGTAAGAGCTTGTAGGTGTTTGAGATGGTATCAAGGCAAGGCCAGAGGATCTGCAGTAGATTAGCTTCCATACAGTCTTTGGATGTAGTTTACATTTCAGTCCTTTTTTCTTTTTTAGGATTGTTTTCATTTGTCTTTTCTTTTCTTTTTCTTTCTTTACACTATTGTACAGAAAACTTACTATTTTTCAATAAAACACTGCCAAACTTGGTTTGGTGGTTTTCATTTAAAAAAAAAAAAAGACAACTGTTATGTCAAGTACCACTGAGAACTAGAATTCATTGGAGTCATGTATGTTCATCGTTTGCTCATTTTATGTAATTCATGCCAAAGAAGAAAGAAGGGATAGCTTTACATACCTGTTCAGCCTCCAATTATTCTACACGTATTCGTCTGAGCTCGCAAGTCCACATTTAAGAGGATTCACACTATCGTTAGACTCATCGTAGTATCGTTAGACTCATCGTAGTATACTTGTGCTAAACTTTTAAGTAAACCTTTCTAGAATCTGCCAAAATTTCGGCAGCATCTCCTCTGTTTATATGCCTAGCCCAAAATCTCAATTCAGCAACCAACAACAACAACAACAATAGTAATACTAATATCAACCACATCATCATCAATACCGAAATATTCCATAAAACATCCCACACGATGTTTTTGAACATACAACAACAATATACACTTCCTTTCTTCCCAATCAAGGAGCATAATATTATCAACACACCAACAACATTAGATACCATCTCTATACATGTAAATCATCCCAGCCACACGGCCACAACATGCTCAAAACAGTCCATAAACACAATAACTAAAACACAACACTTTATGACCTTTCCTCCATAACTATTTTAACTTTTAAGACTTGCTAAACCTTCAAATCAACTCAACATTAGAGATAGGATGAATAACAAACCTTATACTTGAATAAATTCAGCCACACCAACTTTCTTCAGGACCAAACTTACCACAACATCAAGTAGAAGCAGGAACAATCACCTTTCATGGACTAGTTTGGTGTAATCTTGTTAAATTCTTAATATAATGGGCTATAAATGTTTGGGGGTTGTGTTGGGAAGTTTCTAGGACAATTGAGAATGTAAAATGCTCAAATAATAGAGTTAATAGGGTATTTATACCCCTCAAAGTCGGTTCCACTGACCGCGGAAGCCATTTGGCAGCTTGGAGTCTTTATCTTAAAATTGCCATAAATCCCTAATCCGTTGTTTTTTTTGATGAGGTGTTTATTGCGTTGGAAACTAGACTCAAAGAACTTCATTTTAGGATTTTGAAACTCCTTAAAACTCCTAATATACCTTGATATATGCCCCTCCAAATTTGACCTGAAATTCTGTCCAAAATTCTGCCAACTTTTTTCCAAACTTTCGACAAACTTATTTTCTTTGTTTTGCTTGGTCCCGAAATCTTCCGAAACAATCCATACATGATATGTATCATTAATCATACTTGATAATGGTCATGTCCTCTGGTTTTAAGGTTGTCCTTCCCGGTTACGACTTACGAGATCGTAATTCATTCTTTACCTTATTGTTACGAACTTCCCATGGCTTGTACCTTCTAAAACTTCATGGGATGTCTCTGATACTCCATTAATACGGTGAAGTACGTGGCATTCTCATGCTCTAAAAATGCGAGGTGTAACATTTTACTACTAACTATATATATATCGTGAGACTTACGTATTTGTTGATTTTCGCTACTTAACTTTCTTCAAGTTATGTATTAGTTCATTGTTGCGATGAGGGTTCGCTTACTGAGGTGGGAAGGTAAGTGCCCAATTATCCTAGGCTAAATGGGTAGTGACAAGTTGATATCAGATCCTTAGGTTACCCGATCTTTAATACAAGAATGTGTCTAGTAGAGTCTCGCGGATCGTTACGATGAGCTCCGTACCTATCTGCGGGAGGCTATAGGTCATTTAGGAAATCTCACTTTCTTTCTTTCTTTCCGTCGTGCTACTTTATTCAAATTGGTATCTGGAAAGATCAAATTGGTATCTAACTCTTAGCTCTTCTCTCATAGATGGTGAGGACTCGAGCTTCTATAGCCCGAGGTCAGGTGCCAAAGCCCAAAGCTACAGCTGGCACCCAAGGGCGAGCGACAGCCAGAGGGCGTGGTAGAGCGAGAGGCCGCGGGGCTGCCCCAGCTAGGGGCAGAGCTCCTACGATAAGCCAGTGATGAGAGAGGTCTCCATCTCCCAAGCCCGAGTATCAGCTGGGTAGAGACCAGGCCGCAGAGGATGGTGTGGCCCAAGCACAGACACAGCCTGAGGTTACTTCTAATCAGGCCATGCATGATATTATGGCCAGAGTATTACTTCATCTCGATGCCCAGCAGGCTGCCGCCGGAGTTACTACACCCTGCAGGGGTTCACAGACTAGGGTTGGGGCGAAGACTCCCGAGCAGGGACCTACGCAGGTAGTACATCCAGCCGCTGCTATGGCTCCTCGCATTGATGCGATACTCGACCCTGGTGAAGATATTAGGCCCATGGATGGCGCCATTATGACTGCTGCTAATCAGGACCTGGTGGGAAGATTCAGGAGGTTAGAGCCACCGAGGTTCTTTAGTACTTCGTCTGAGGATGCCTATGAGTTTATTCTTGATATGCATGAGTTGTTACACCGTATGGGGATAGTGGAGACCCACGACGTTGATTATGTGTCCTACCAGTTTCGCGGCGACGCGAAGTTGTGGTAGAGCTATTTTGTGGCGTGCAGACCTGAGGGTTCTCCTCCTTTGACTTGGACTCAATTTTACCAGGCCTTTCTTGAGAAATATGTGCCCCGATCTTTGAGAGAGGCTCGTAGCAAGTACTTTTTACACCTTGAGCAGAGAGGCGTGTCCTTCGAGTACTATGTGACCCGTTTCCTGTATTTGGCCCGTTATTCTACTCCGTTGATCCCTACTGAGGCTGATAGCATCAGGTGCTTTGTTGGAGGACTAGTGGGCTCTCTACAGACTCCTTGCCTCCAGATAGAGTCTATGGGGGCTTCCTTCCAGTCCATTATTGAGCATGCTTCTATGGTTGAGGGCGCTGAGGCCCGTGCTTTTGGTGGTGGTGACAAGAGGCCACGCCAAACTGGCAGTTTTGGGGATTCTGGTACAAGGGGCGCCGGTCAATTTTTGAGGCCACCTCATCCCTATTATGGCCATCTCGTGCATTCCACATTACCGGCCTCCTCTAGTGAGCCACCTAGGCAGAGAGCTCCTGCGCGTTCATTCTCAGACCAGTGGAAAGAGTTGTCTCATCCGGGTCTTTAGCTTTCGTGTTTCAGCACTCGACTCCTCTTACCTGTTACTCTTGTGTAGAGGTTGGGCATGTGGCTAGGAGACGTCCCCGACCTAGGCAGGATTATCTGCCGCCGAAGACTCCTATACCATCCGGTGGACGAGGTGGGACTTCTCAGTCAGGGTGTTGCTCTCCTATGGTTTTAGAGGTGGGTCCCAGTCAGCTAGAGGTTGTGCTCAGAGTGCGAGAGAGGGATCTCAGACTGGCCGTGGTGGAGCCCATTGTTACTCATTTCTTGGTAGGCCCGAGGTAGAGGCCTCAGATGCTGTGATCTCAGGTACCATTTCTGTCAGTCATAGAGCTGCATCTGTGTTATTTGATCCTGGATCCACTTATTCGTATGTATCTGCATTTCATGCCGTTGGTTGGGATTTTCCTTATGATAGTATAGATATACATGTTCATGTGTCTACTCCGGCCAGAGATTCTATGGTTGTTGATCGAGTCTACCGATCATGTTTGGTTACTTTTATGGAGTACGACACTTGGGTAGATTTGATGATTCTGGATATGGTGGACTTTGATATTATATTGGGTATGTCCTGGCTCTCTCCTTATCATGCGATCTTGGACTGCCACTCCAATACAGTCACTTTAGCTATGCCGGGCATTCCTAGGCTTGAGTGGAGAGGTACTCCTCGTCTCTCTTTGAAGAAGATCATTTCCTTCCTTTGAGTGAAAAAGTTAGTAGGTAAAGGGTGTTTAGCATATTTGGTGCATGTTCATGATTCGACTATTGCATCTCCACCCCTTGAGTCTATCCCTATTCTGAGCGAGTTCGTAGAGGTATTTTCATCGGATTTGCTGGGTATGCCTCCCGATCGCGACATTGATATCTGTATCGACGTGGACTAGGGCACTCGTCCTATTTTCATTCCACCATATCGGATGGCACCTGCCGAGTTGAGGGAGCTTAAGGAACAATTTCAAGATCTATTAAGCAAGGGATTCATTAGACCGAGCGTCTCCCCTTGGGGTGCTCCTGTGTTGTTGTGAAGAAGAAATATGGGACTATGAGGATGTGTATTGATTATCGCAGTTGAACAAGGTCACTATTCGGAACAATTACCCTATGCCTCGTATCGATGATCTGTTTGACCACCTTCGGTATTTTCGATGATTGATTTGCGTTCTGGCTATCACCAGTTGAAGATCAGGGCAAAGGATATCCCGAAGACAGCCTTCCGGACGAGATATGGCCACTATGAGTTTTTAATAATGTCTTTCGGGCTTACCAATGCCCCAGCTGCATTTATGACCTTGATGAATGGCATCTTTAGGTCGTTCCTTAATTCCTTTGTGATTGTGTTTATTGATGACATCTTGGTTTATGCCAAGAGTAGGGAGGAGCATGAGAGCCATCTTCGTACCGTTCTTGGGTTGTTGAAGAAACATAGCTTGTTTGCTAAATTTTCTAAATGTGAGTTCTGGTTGACATCGGTAGCATTCTTGGGCAATGTGGTGTCTAAGGATGGGATTATGGTTGATCTACAGAAGATTGAGGCTGTGAGAGGTTGGGCGAGGCCCACTACCTTTACTAAGATCCGTAGTTTTGTGTGTTTTGCCAGTTATTACCGTTGCATTGTAAAGGGTTTTGTTGCCATTGCTTCATCCTTGACCGGATTTACTCAGAAGGATGTTCTATTCCAGTGGACAGATGATTGTGAGGAGAGCTTTCAAAAGCTCAGGTTTTTTTTTACAACAGCCCCGATCCTAGCATTACTCGTTGAAGGTAAGGACTTCACTGTCTACTGTGATACTTCCCGTATCGGTTTGGGTGCGGTGTTGATGCAGGAGGGTAGAGTGATACCTTATGCTTCCCGTCAGTTAAAAGTTCACGAGAACATATACAATGTACATTGTGAGATTTTTACCGATCACCATAGCCTTCAGCATGTGTTTACCTAGAGAGATCTTAATTCCAGGCAGCGCCAATGGATAAAGCTCTTGAAGGACTATTGCATCTCTATTCTATACAACACTAGTAAAGCCAATGTGGTAGCTGATGCCTTGAGTCGCAAGGCAGTGAGTATGGGGATTTTAGCTCGATTGATTATTTTCGAGCATCCGTTGGCCATAGAGATTCAGACTCTAGCCAACAGTTTCGTCCGTCTTGATATCTTAGCCGGGCAGAATTTTGGCTTGTATAGAAGCGAGGTCATCGTTATATGATCGGATCAAGGCTCATCAGTTTAAGGATGCTTAGTTGAGCAAGATCCGAGATAGGGTTTCAAGAGGGGAGCCCAAGGAGGCCGTGACTGATTCTGAAGGCATTCTGAGGATTAGAGGACGCGTGTGCATTCCTCGTGTTAGTGATCTGATTCAGTTGATTTTATTCGAGGCCCATAGCTATCGCTATTCCATCCATCCGGGAGCGACTAAGATGTACCGTGACTCGAGACATCACTATTGGTGGCATCGTATGCAGAGAGATATAGTTGATTTTGTGGCTAAGTGTGGAAATTGTCAGTAGGTAAAGTATGAGCACCAACGACCCGGTGTGGTGCTTCAGAGAATGCCCATTTCCGAGTGGAAGTGGGAGAGGATTACCATGGATTTTGTCACGGGTCTTCCGAAGACCCTTGGCAAGTTTGATTCTATTTGGGTGATAATGGATCGGTTGACTAAGTCCCCTCACTTCGTTCCGGTTCAGGTTTTATATACCGCGGAGAAGTTAGCCAAAATGTATATTCGGGATATTGTGAGATTACATGGGATCCTTGTTTCTACTGTATCTGATCGCGGTACTATTTTCACTTCTTAATTCTGGAGAGCATTTCATGAGGAGTTGGGTACCCGATTGGACTTTAGTACAACTTTCCATCCCCAGACCGATGGCCAGTCCGAGCGGACCATTTAGGTGCTCGAGGACATGTTGAGAGTGTGTTGTTATTGGCTTTGTTGGTCATTGGGGTCAGCACTTGCCCTTGGTAGAGTTTGCATACAATAATAGTTTTCATTCGAGTATCGGTATGACGCCTTTTGAGGCCTTATATCATAGGAGATGTAGATCTCTGATTGGTTGGTTCGATGGGTTTGAGGCTCGACCTTGGAGCACGGATCTATTGAGAGAGTTTCTTGATAGAGTGAGAGTTAACTAGGCCAGGCTGGTGGCAGCTCAGAGGGGGAAAAAGATGTATGCGGATCGGAAGGTCCGGGATTTGAAGTTTGCTATTGGTGATCAGGTTCTATTGAAGGCTTCAACAATGAAATATGTTATGCGGTTTGGTAAGAGGGAAAAGTTGAGCCCAGGTACATTGGTCCATTTGAGATTGTGGATTGTATCGGCGACGTAGCTTATGAGTTAGCATTGCTGCCAGGCTTGGCGGGAGTTCATCTGGTATTTCATGTTTCGATGCTGAAGAAATACCATGCCGACAGTACCTACATTGTCCGTTGGGATCCAGTATTTCTAGATGAGAATTTGACTTATGAGGAGGAGCCTATCGCGATCTTGGATAGGCAGGTTCAGAAATTGAGGTCAAAGGAGATTGCTTCTGTGAAGGTGAAATGGAAGCACCGTCCTGTGGAAGAGGCTACTTGGGAGACTGAGTCCGATATGCATAGCCGATATCCCCAGTTGTTCGTTGATTCAGGTATTTCCCTACTTTTCTTCTTTTCTTCGGTCGAGGACGAGCAACAGTTCAATTGGCATCTGATGTAACGACCCGTTTTGTTGTTATAGTCTTTTAGGCATTTTGTCCATTCTCGAGCATTGATTAGCTCACTTTTGACTCGAGTGGACCGTTGACATGCTTCCTAAGGTGTCTAGATCAAATTCGGGCAACTTTGGTGAAAATATGGGCTTAAAGTGAAAAATGATTGACCCAAAGTTATCTTTTGGGCATACGAACCTTTTTCAAAAATTTGTCAATTCCGAGAGGTCCGGATGGTCATTTAGAACTTGTGTGCATATTTTGTTTGGTTCCCAATGCACTCGAGTGCATTTCGGGACTTGGGTTGGAAAGTTAATTTTGAGGTATCGGGGGTTGACTTGGTCGGCGAGGCCTCCGTTGGAAATTTCGAGACCACGAGTGCGTTCGCAGCGTATTTTTATGTGGGTCTGTGTGTTGAGTTGGTGAGCAGATGGCCTCGAGAATAACCCGGGATTTCGATTGGAGACTTAGAAAGTTGGGAGGGGATTCTGGTATTAGTGCCCACAACAGTGGCACCGCTATGGTGGTGTGTTGGCCACTGGGACGGCCATGGGAATTATTTGGCATACCGCTGTGGCGGCCGTAGTAGCACCGCTGTAGCGGCCCCGCGACCGTTGTGGCAGTGACGGGCCAGTGTTTTCATTTAAGTGTGTGTTAAATATGTCACGACCTGGCTGGGGGCCGCGACGGGTACCCGAGGCTGCCCACTGAGCACCCCTTATTCCCTCACTTATCATAGGCATTTACGCTTCTTTATCATTCACAAATTCATAATCGCATGACAATCATTTTTCGGTGGAAAGCACAATTAGTCTACACACACATATATATATATAAATGCCTCTGTAGACTATCAAAATAATATATGTAATATATTTATGCATACCGTAGTAGACTTGTGAGACCATCTAATCCACACTACGCATTTACGAGCCTCTACTGACATACTATACATGTAGACGGAACAAGACTCCGTCATGCCCAAAATATACATATGTACCAAAAGAATAATCATAAGCACCTCCGAACAATGGAGTGCTTTCAATCAGCTGACAGCTCCTAAGAATCCGGATCGAGCTCACCTCCCTGTTTACCTGTGGGCATGAACACAGCGTCCAAAGAAAACGGACGTCAGTACGAATGTTGTACTGAGTATGAGAGGCGTGAACAATAACAACACATCAAGAAAATAAGGGAGCATCAAGTATGGAGCAACTGTACCTGGCTAGGAATCGTATGAAAAGTAATGCATGCTGACTTACTTTTATGCTTATCATCATCTCATGTATGCATATCATATATATATATATATATATATGTAAACTGCCCGACCATATAGATGCGGTGTGATAATCAGTAACATTAGCCCGTGTCCGGGGTACCATCTCATGCCGCCCACTAGTGGTGTCTACCCATGCCAACTGGCCATGGTGTATCGTATAGCTGCCCGCTTTCGCGGTGACTGCCCGGCCAACTAGGTCCGGTGTAATATGATTATAACATGCTCATTATGAAATTCTTATAATAATATGCTTATCAAAATATGCTCACCATTGTGCATGTATAGGGACTCTAGAACAAGTGTATTTTATCGAGGTGACATAAGGTCGTGAACCCTCGATTCCATTATGGGCATTCATGAACATTCTGCCTCACCTTGAAGGGATTAGTATGTAAGGTAAGTGTATAAAATGGACGACATCATTTACTTTATAGGAACGTCATATCATATCTCTTGACTCATATAGCTATTCATGATCTTAAGCTCTTGGCTTTCCGGAATATAGGAGAATCATGGAGAGGAAGAAGAATCATATCATGGAATTCATGCCATAGAAAGAAAAGGATTAGCCTTACATACCTTTGTCGCTTAGTTAAACTATCGTTCACTTGTTCTCCTTCAATATCACGTTGCTACCTTCACGAGAGAATACGCATTATAGTTAGTCAATCGACCATAAGAACACATCGTTATTTCTAGAGAAAATTGGGTAGCTTTTCCTTTGTTTCTACTATTTTCTCATGTTCTATTTCAACTCCCAAACATTTACAACAACACTCACAATATCGTATCAACATTCATCACTTATCTATATTTAGCAAAATCCACCATTTTTCTCCAATTTCTCCACATTTAATGGTTTTAGCTCATCATCATAATTTTTGCTTACTTCACACCTATTCCATGGTCTATACGCCACTTATAACGTATTCATCATCACAACATATCAACGTTCATGATTCCATTCAACTATCATTCAATTGTAACACTATTCACTCAGTAATGGCCCATTTTCTATGTTCTTCTACATTTCAAGCATCTTAGCTTTCTAATACCTTAAATAACATGATAAAGTCATGAAACATACCTTAGATGATGGTGGAACAAGCCTAGAGTGGAATCACTCATTTAGCACCAAAACCCTTCTTCACCTCTTTTGGAATTTCTTGAAGGAGGTGACTTCCAATTAGGTTTCATACACTTTGTTTCATAGATTTGGTGTTGATGATCATTGATTTCCTTGGTATTCTTGTGTTTGAAGTGTTTGGAGTGTTCTAGAGATTTCTAGGGAGAAATTTCATGAAGATGAAATGAGAAAATGAACTAAGGTCCCTCCTTTTTAATAGCTAAAATCTGATTTTTATGAACAGTGGTCGAAATGCACAGTGGTCGTAAACCCCACTTTACGGGCCGTATACTGGTTTACGGTCCGTCCCCCACGGTCGTATTTAAGCATATCAGAAATAGAAAGGTTGGCCGAAGATCATGGCGGTTTACGACTCAGTTTACGAGCCGTATTTCAATTTACGGTCCGTATTCCAAGTCGTTTTTAACCATTCGAAGCATTTGACAGAAAGTTGAAATTTTTGAAATGTTGAAGGACGATGGCACTTTCCGGTCCGTAAATCACTTTACGGGCCGTATTCCATTTTACGACCACTGGCGGAAATGAAATTCTGCAACTTTCTTAATTCTAAAGTTCATAAATAGTCATTCCCTACTTAGTAAAACATCGCACACTCATTCCCTTCGTTGTTCTATTCATTGTTGGCTCACGAAAAATTTCCGAGGTGTAACAAAATAAGCTTTAGACCCTCATTATTTCCCACTTCGATATTTGAGCTTGAAGAAACTGCTCTTTAGGATATTTGGAGGAGAATCTTAGAGGTAAGTCTTCGTCATTCCTTCGTTCTTTCTTTAACCCGCTATCATGTTAAATTCCCCTTTTCCCTTAAACCCATGGTGATAAGAGTTGAAAGAGGGTTTTAGAAGAACATTGTCCCTTAGATTATTAATGATAAATTGGTGATGTTCATGTTAAATATTGACTAATCTAAGCTTATTAAGCATACATCTTCCAATTTTGTCTGTTACCTGCTTTCTTTATCAAAAAAAAAAAAAACTGTAACCAATCAGATACACACCGGGAAAATATGAAGGTACTCTCACATAAGGGGGATACTCTTTTCTAGCGAGTCGAAGTACATATGACTTGATTCCCAGAGATCAAAGATATGTAGGGGGCTCAAGACGAGAGAGTCAGTCACATTCCAACAGCCGTCTAGAGAAATCGTAGTCACAACACTGAGAAATCTCGGGACTTTCCCTCAAAGCACTTAAAGTCTTAAATGAGTCGAAGTACAAGTGGCTTGATTTCTCATGTAACCTGAGATATGTGGGAAACCTAGAAACTAGGGCCCGTCCATATATTGTAAAAATTGCATAAAAACAAGAGGTAGTGTGGAGATGGGTCAGTCAAAAATCAGGAATAGTCATATTTCGTTGCCTCGGGATAGTCCTGCCATCCCCGAACACGGAAAGGGCAGTTGTTGACACCTGATTTTTGACCTCTTATAATTTATTTTAATTATTCAGAATCCTTGGACGTCAAACGGAGTGAAATGTGTATTTTCTGCAAGTCAAATGAGCTTATTAAAATTATTTAGATAATATTTACCATTTCATTTGGTAAAATAATTTCCATAATATTATAAAACATTTGGAAATTGATTTACAGATTTTATAACTAATACATAATACTTGCTAAAGTTCAATCAAGAAGATAATCGGAAACAATTATTCATTTAATTGCTAAAATTACCAGAAAAATCAAATAGCAAGCATTTCACTCTGATTAATCCAACGAATTGGACTAATTAAATAAATTAATCATTTTTATCCCTCAATTCTTAGCTTTACATATTCAATATGCATTTGTACAAATTTTCAGAATTAATCATGATTAGTCAAGTGTTTAATGGGCAATTCACCCTTCTTTTGGGGTGGTCTTTAAATTTTGCCCCTCATATTTGTGGTTTTTAACTTTTGTCCTATGGCTAAAACCCATGGGTTCCGGGTTCGAACCCCCACTCAGTTAAAAATTTTAATAAAAATTTGCAAGGCAGAGTTTGAATATCACTATGCTCGCTCCGGCAGACTTTTAGTTATGTTTATCTAAAATTCTGCTGGAGGGGGCAGACTTTTAATTTTTTTTTTTTTTTACTTTTCAAAAGTTTGAATTTAGCTATGCCCCCTCCAGCAGACTTTACCTTGAGGCATATATATATTTTTTTCAAGGTAAACCTTTAGTTATGACTTAACTAAAAGTATGCCCATAACACATAACTAAAAGTATGCCCCATAAGACGGATCTTTTCCTTAAGGAATAACTAAAAGTTTGCCTTATAAGGCAAAATCTTTGCCTTAAGGAAAAGTTCTTGCCTTATGGGCATACTTTTGGCTATGCCTTAACTAAAAGTCTGCTCCATAAGGCATAATTAAATTATGCTTTAAGAAAAAAAAAGTTCTGTCTTATGGGGTATAACTAAAAGTTTGCCTCATAAGGCATAAGCATGCCGGAGCCGGCATAACTTTGGTTATTTCTTAAGAAGTGTATGTCGGATCCGACATACACTCCCCCCAGTCCGGCCTTGCAAAATTATTTTTTTATTGTATGCCTGAGCGAGGGTTCGAACCCAGAACCTCAGGTATTCGTCCACCTTTCCAAGCGAAGGACAAAACTTAAAGATCACAAATATGAGGGGCAAAATTTAACGACCACCCCAAAAGAAGGGCAATCTGCTAAAAAAAATGGTGTTTAATTATAGTTAAATACCCTAAATTATTTACTATACGGCTAATAGTGGCTATAATTGAAATAATCAATTGTTAAGCTTAGTTTTGGTCTTACCAAAATAGCCAATTTTCAAGGTTTTAATCAATCAGTGTCATTATTGTAAAACTAGCCCCTAATTGCTTCAATTATTTTTATTTCTTTTAACCAATTCACAATTTAACCAAATCGAGGTAATTTTTGCAAAATTAGCCTTGTTATGGTTTAATTGATATAACTATGGTTTTATTTGAAATAGCTAAATTCATTGGTTTTGAATTAATTTGGGTCATTTTCTCGGCCAAGCCCAGTCCACAATGGACTAGACCCGACCCAAATCCCATAAGTATAAAAGACCCTCCCCACGGGGGTCATTTCTCATTCGTTATGATTGCATTTAGGGTTTCTTACCCTAGCAATGCCGCCCCTAGTTTTCCACCCTACCACCACGTCCCATCGCCTTTTTTGGGTGGATTTACAAAAGAGTAGGTGCGTACAGGCTTCATCATGGTGAAAAGGGATGAAGCATTAAATGCTTCATCCTTTTCACAGTTTCTCTCACCAAAATCCCACCTAAAGAGGCCTTAGAGGTACAATCATCCCTTTTCTTTTTATTTTTTGTTTTATTGTGCTTGCAAGTTGGTCATCTGTTGTAGAAACCCTCGAAACCCATTAGTTCTCCAAGAACCAATTGGATCGAGGGTGATTCAGCTTAAATCGAGCCATTCATTTGTTGGTAGCATTTCAATTCGTTTATTTTGAAAACAAGTGAAAAATTGCAAAAAATAAACTTATACCACATCGAAAATTTGGGATTTTCATCCCATTTTGGGTATAAATAGAACCCTAATCTTTGTGTACACAGAGGGACAGACCCATAAAAACCCAGATTTGAGTATTTACATTCCAGATTAGGGTTTTTTTCTTTAAGTTCAATTTTTTTTTTGCTTTACTTGTGCAACTATCCGTTTGGTAGTTATAGTATTTTAGGCATTTTCGCCATTCCCAAGCACTAGTTAGCTCGCTTTGACCCGAGGGGACCGTTGACACATTTCCCGAGGTGTCTAGATCGGATTCAAGAAACTTTGGTGAAAATATGGGCTTAAAGTGAAAAATGGTTAACCCAAAGTTGACTTTCGGGCAAACGAACCTTTTTCAAAAATCCGTTGATTCCGTGAGGTTCGGATGATCATTTAGAACTTATGTGCATATTTGGTTTGGTTCCCAATGCGCTGAGGTGCATTTTGGGACTTGGGTTGGAAATTTAATTTTGAGGTATCGGGGGTTGACTCAGTCAACGAGGCCTCCGTTGCAATTTTGAGACCACAAGGGCGCTCGCGGCGTATTTTTATGTGGGTCTGTGTGTTGGGTTGGTGAGCAGATGGCCTCGGGAATACTCGGGATTTCGATTGGAGACTTAGAAAATTGGGAGGGGATTCTGCTATCTGGTGCCCGTAACAGCGGCACCGCTGTGGCAGTGTGGTGGCCGCTGGGGCGGCCATGGGTATTATTGGGCATACCGCTGTGGCGGCTCTCCCAGCCGCCATAGCAGCACCGCTATAGTGGCCCACGACTAATCTAAGCTTATTAAGCATACATCTTCCACTTTTAGCGTTGAATTTCGGAATCAAATACTTAGGGTTTATACCCAACTTGGGGGTTTTTGCTTGAAATCAGAAATTAGGCTAATCTTTGGGCTAAATCAGCAATTAATGGTTGTATTATGATTACCTAGTGCTTAATTTGGTAATTTGCCCCCAAATTTTCTGTTTTGCTCTTGTGCCTGTTTTCCCAATTTCTATGGTTTGAATTGACCTAATTGAAATCATATCAATATCAGTATCATTCTTTATGATTTCTAATATAGAATTCGATTATGCTTAAACTACTTTGGTTCTGAGCTTCAGCAGAAGGGCAAGGCAAAGGAGTGAGTTGTTGGTGTTGCGGTTCGGTAATCTAGGTAATTTATGGCTTACCTTTTATGAGACTTCGTATAGCGAAAAACATATTTAGATTATAATGTCGGACACAGCATGTGATCCTTCGGGTATGAAGTCGGGCTAGTAATTGCCTTAGGTTCGGCCATGTTGTGTGTTGGGACTAGCCATCCCGTTATGTGTGTTTGATTGTTCTATTGCGATGGTTTGATGCCATGAGTAGTTGGTAGATATCGGAATCTGTGTTATCGCCTTGATTTGAGGTAGAATCGACATACCATTGTTAGTATTTGAATTGTGATACATTGTCGGCGTACCCGTTGTTGGTACTTGTGATATTAGTATATTGGTGGCATACCACTGTTGGTATTGTGATATGATACATTGTTGGTGTACCCATTCGTTGGTAATTGTGATATTGAACTTGATTGTTCATAGTTGATATACGCATTGCACGCATTCTCACACATTCGTGATTCATGGCCGATACCCGATGATGATCCGGTATTGTTGATTGAGTAAACTGGTATTTTGATAAACTCTTTACTTGAGTGATTGTGAAAAGGCCGATGTCCGAAGATCCATTCCGGAATCGTTGATTGTATGAAATTGATATTTGATAAACTCTTTTACTTGAGTGATTGTGAGAAGGCCGATGTCCGAGGTTCAATTCCGGAATCATTGATTGTGTGAGACTGATATTTGACAGACTCTTTTACTTGAGTAATTGTGAGATGGTCGATGTCCGATGATATATTCTGGCATCATTGTTGCATGGCTGATTCTGATGATAGCCCGAAATCGTTGTTAGTGTATGGACTTTGCGGGTCCCTCAGGGTGGTGCCGGTGAGACTCCCCCTGTGAGAAATTAGTCAGGGTCTCGTCCGTCTGTTGGGCAAAGATCTGCGATGGGTGGCACTTAGACTTCGAGAGTCACACTGGGTTGTGCTACCGAGACGTCGATATTTCCGTCCGGAGTACATGTGTACACTTCATTTGCATGGCATTACATTGTATTCATTCCATCATTGAACTACATTGCATTATGACTTGGTTGAGATACTTGGTGATTGGAATGCTTGATGATTGGATTGGATCGGATATATTCAGACTTGACGTATTTGGGTTTAGATGCTTTACATAGGCGATGAAGGATACTTGGTTGCGATTATATTGTCTTATACTTGCTAGATTCCTTGCTTATGTGTTTTATCTTTTAAATTGTGTTAACTATACTTAGTCGGCCAATGATTTCTACCAGTACTGTTGTTTGTACTGACCTGCACTTGCTGCATTCTTTTATGAATGCAGAGTACCAGGTCGGATTTACTTCTGTGACCCGTGGCTGATCGACTCTTCGGCTTTCTCTCGAGTTTCCACGGCGAGCATGGAGTCCGTTAACCTTGAAGACTTTCCTATCATATGTCTTACTTTCATTTCAGAGACATAGACATTATGTATTAGTATTCCAGACTGTATTATTCTCCTTAGATGCTCTTCTATTATTCAAACTAGACCCTAGGGGTATTTACTATCTTCCTCACTTTTACTACTATCTATATATATATATATCGTGAGACTTACGTATTTGTTGATTTTCGCTACTTAACTTTCTTCAATTTATGTATTGGTTCATTATTAGGATAAGAGTTCGCTTACCGAGGTGGAAAGGTAAGTGCCCACACGGCCTAGTCTAAATGGGTAGTGACAAGTTGGTATCAGGTTTAGGTGTTTGTTAGTAATATGCTAAATTAATTTATATGCTTGTAATGTGTTGTTGACTATGAATTTCTTAGATTAATCAGCTTGAATTATATTTATGTGGTGGTTCAACTCTGATGACGTAGGTTAGGTAAAAGGTGAAGTAATCAACTTATTTTCTTATTTGATCTAATCTCTGATGTGCTGATTATATAGAAATGACATCAAAAAATGGGAAACAAAATGGTGTTGAGTTTCAGCTTGATTTTGATTTATTGAACATGGTTTAAAATGCCTTGGTCAACTGGTTTTGTGATTCTGTTGTTTTCTCTCTAAAAGTAAGTTTAAAAAATAAGATGACTCAATTTTTCAAATATGAGACTCATTATGTATCACCTAGCCAAGACAGAAACTGGTTTGGACATTCTAGATACCTAGATGTCTTCAAAATAAGATGTTTGCTATTTAAAATAGAGATTAATTCAATTATTTTGAAATTTTGAAGTGTGTAGTGGTTTTCTCTGAATTTTGCTTTCTTTTCTATCTTGAGTGTGTGATTCTAGTGAGTTGACTTGGATTACTGGGATAGGTTTAAGTTAAATTCATGTTGTAGTTGTAAGAGGATGAAGATCATGTCAGAATGAAGAGAAGGGATAGTTGAGCTTGAATAGTTGTGCTCCTCGTTTTATGCCTTCTCTTTGAAGTGTCATAATTACAGTCTTAGACAAACAAGTGGTCATAACTTGAAATAGATATAAAAGAAGAGTTGTTTTGACTCTTTGAAGTTTAAGTACATATGTGTTGTTTTCTGTCTTCTGTTTGTTTGTAAATCATTTAGCCTATAAAAATGAAGAGTCACATATTGGGGTGCTGCATAAAATAAAGGGATTAACTACCTAATCTTTAACGGGGCTTCTGGTGGTGTGTCACTTGGTTTAGGATGGGGGTGGAGATTGTTACACCTTGGAAAATTTTCCGTTAATGCACAGTGAATGGACTAACGAAGGGCACGAAATATAAGATATTTCAATAAGTAAGGAATGACAATTGATGACCCTAAATTAAGATTTCAAAGACATTCGAGGTAAGAGGAAAATGTTTGCCAAGAGGAAGCAAGGCATACGATATGTATCGGAAAGGATTTACGAGTAAAAAGTTAATGATGACTTAATGATGTTCTAGAGAAGGGTTATAACGTCCCTTAGATTGTTAATGAGGTGATAAACAAGTGTTAAAAAGGTTGCATAAGGATTGGAGATCGAATGAGTCGACGAGAACGAGTTCAGAGAAACTGGGCATTATACGACCCAACATACTGACTGTATGTTTGGCTATATATTCAGCGCAGATTAGCACCCTCACTAGACCAAAAGTACAACCAAACATACAGTCAGTATAAATTATACGGACCGTATGTTGGTCCGTGAAATCCAAGCAGGACAGATTTTGTATTATTAATAAGGGGTCCAAGTTTATTTCATTTCATTTCCCCTTCACTGCCCTTCTCTCTAGAACTCTCTAGAACATTTCTCCACACTTCTCCCCCAAGAATTCAAGAGATATTAGTGATCAACTTCATCAAACCAAGTGAATCAAGTATAAGAAGCCCATTAAAGTCTATCCAAGACAAGGAATCCAAGTGAAGGTGAAACTAGGGTTTTGCTCAAGTGAAGTGTTCCTACCCAAGGTCCATTCCTATACCATCTAAGGTAAGTTTTATGGTATTTCCGTGTTGTTTAAGGTATTGAGACATTGAGAGACTTGGATTGTAGAAGAATATAGAAAATGGGTCTTGAATGTGAGAATAGTGATGTTTGTGAGTAGTAGCTTGGGTTGAGTCATGATTCTTGATATGTTATGATTATAATCATGTTATAAATGATATTAAGAGAATGGGATAAACATTTCATATGAATGAACATAATAGTGTGCTATGACCATGGATATGGATGATTTTGAAGTGAATTGAGAAACATGGATAATGTAGGAGAATGAAGACTATTGTTATGATGTTGTGAATGTTATTATTGATGTTTGGGAGTTGATAAATGATATGCCAGAAGTTGTATAAACAAAGGAAATGTTGCCCAATTTTCTCTAGCTTTAGTCAAGTATGCTAAGCTATCGATTTCTAATGTTAGTATATACTCTAATGAAGGTAGAAACGTGAGCATTGAAGGAGAACGTTCAAGCGATATAATAGTTGAACCAAAAGGTATGTAAGACTAACCCTTCTTTCATAAGGCATGGTTCCTTGGCCAAATATCTAATCTTCTATGAGCCTATGATGTCCTCCAAATGATTCTATCTTTAAGAGCTACTTAGCTTATGATTCTCGATATGATACGATTGTACTAAATTCCTCCTATGATGAGTAATCCTCTAGGGATAGATGTAATGAATGACGATAGTAATGATGCTAAAGATGCTTATGCGCTTTTATGTATATGTGCCTATGTATTGCTATTATGAAACCCCGAGCTTATATGACCGGGTAGAATATATATATATTGCGCGTGCACCACTGCAGTTGGGTACGGACAACCCTGAGCCTTGGTAGGGCCAGGTATGTGAAACACCGAACCTTCATGGTCGGGTATGCTATGTAAATGATATGTATATGAATATAAATATGTATATGAAAACAAAAATGGATACGAAATGTAAATGAGTACAGAAACGGATACGGATGTATGTACACAATCACGCATTAGAAATGGAAAGTCCTTATGAAAAGCAAGTAAGTGTTTATGACGATGATACTACTATCTCCCATCCTATGCTATTTCTTATGTTGTCTCTTATACTTCTTAAATAATGTTGATCATGCTTTACATACTCAGTACATTGTTCGTACTGACGTCCTTTTGTATGTGGACGTTGCGTCATGCCCGCAGGTGGCCAGGGAGACAGGCTTGATCCATAGCTTTATTACTCAGGGACTACGTAGCGAAGCTCCATCTCATTCGGAGGTACAACTTTTGGTATCTATTCTTTTATGTAAATACTTATGGGCATGGCGGGGTCTTGTCCCACCTATATGATATGACATGCTCTCCTTAGAGGCTCGTAGACATATGCATATAGTTTGATGTATTTGGCCTTGTCGGCTAGTCTTGTGTATATCTTTTTGTTAGCCTCATCGGCTTATGTACATTGATATGGGCATTGTTATTGATGGTGATATATATATATATATATATATGTAACGTTGCCCAATGGGATTAGTATGAATAATGGGTGGAAAGTATGAATTAATTATATGGAACACCTATATGCAAATGTGAAAGTATGATATGAGGTGCCCGGGTGGGTTAGCACTGGGTACCCATCGCGGCCCTTCGGTTGGGTCGTGACAAAAGTGGTATCAGAGCAGTTCTGTCCTAGGGTGTGTCTACGAGCCTTGTCCAGTAGAGTCTTGTTTATGGGTGTGTTGCGCGCCACATCTATAAACAGGAGACTACAGGGCATTTAGGATGGTTACTCTTCTTTCATATCTAAGATTGTGCGATAGAGCTAAGTCATAGGAAATAAGATTCCTTATACTAACCCTTAATTTCAGCAGAAGAACAGTATTGATAGAAGGAAGTGAGTGATGATATTGGAAGTTACAGAGGTAAGTCACTTCGTTGAGGATACATTATCAGAATATGTATTTATATGATAATGGATTGGTTGTCATGAGGTAAGCCAGTGTAAGTACAACAGAGGAATTGCTTAAATGTATCTCTTAATGATAAATTCAGTTATAAGTTTGTGAATTAAACAAATTGAATGAATTAGTACAAAGGTAAGCATCGGTACGAAAGATGTATGTCGGGTAAGGTAAGAATATTGAGGTATGATTGAGAGGTAAAGCTGAAGAACGAAAGGGAAAGTAAATAAGAAGGCATAACAATGCAGATCGCTAAAGGATCAGGTATACCTCGAGGTGTGATATATGAGGTGAGTTTCGACATCTTTGTACTTTCACTTGAAATTGGGAGCCCTGTGTGGCTGAGGTATGTCATATGTATTTATTAGCTCGGTGAGGCATTGTTGGTATTTGTGCAGATTTTGGATAGTAAGAAATATAGAGGAAACCCTGTCGAAATTTTCCTAGAATTTAAAGGAGATGAGTTAAATGTTATTGAATTGATAGTAGCGGTAATTATAAGATCGACACTGATATGGTAAAGAGAAATACTAGAGTAAATTAGGGAGACTGGTAGTACTAAAACATGACATAGAATAGAACGGGTAACTCTAATAGATTGTGATACTAATGTATTGATTGGATGGATGAGCACAAGTCAAATACGCCAAGTCTATTAGCAAAATAAAGTAACAGCATCACGGAGACAGAGGTACGAATATGAAGGGTTATAGTGAATGTGAATACATTGGTGAGATAAATTATGTGGTAAGTGTAATAGGGCTGATCAGAAAGAGTAACAGGTTAAGTATGCTTACTTCACGATGTTTATTCTATTTCATAAGCGAGATTGCGAATGAGATCATGAAGTGTCACTCTATAGAGTTGATTATGATCAGGGTATAATGAGAACGTAACAAGAATTGTAATACAAAGTATAGCGAGGAAACGACTAAAGATATGACATGTTCTATATGAACAAAGAGTGAATGTAGGTGTGAAACCAACAAGCGAGCCATGGGGTAGTTGATGAGAAAGCTTATAAGACCTTGTTAGGGGAAAATCCAGCATAGAGGTTCCTCAATGACAGAAATGATAGCAAGCAATGACAAAAAGGGAAGTCAACTTGAAAAAGAAATTAGAGAAAAGTGATATGGCAAAGTAGTAACAATTGGTGATTTGTATAATCGAGATCACGAGTGATATCTTTGGCTGGATGTAAAAGACAAAGACTATGGAAAAATGAATAACGAAATAGAACGATTGTTAGGAGAAGGATTAACATAATAAGGATGAGAGGGGATGATCAGAGTGAACAGAATAAGTTTTGGAAGCAAAGAACGGATTGTATAGAGGTAATATATTCTAAAGGACAAAGCGGTACTGAGTTAAGAATAAGATTCCTTGTGCGAGGAATAAAGGATTGATTATAAAAAGGGAGGTATTAAGATAAATTGAGGAGGAAAGAATTTAAAGGAATAAGTACGAGTATAGAAAGAAAAGGAACTATACGAAGTACGCGTGCTTAAGAAGTAGTCGTATTATGAGAAAAGGAAGACGCATCTCCTACGAATATCCTCCACTAAGACAGAACAAGTAAATTATATAAAGGAGTAAGTTGGAGAGAAAAATGTGGCCATGAATTATGAGTTTACCGTACGATGATAAAGCGATAAAGTAAGGCTATCAGCAACAACAAATACGACATGATTATGATTGTTTTTGGAATCAATGATGAGTGCAACACAAGAGTAAAAGAGTATGAGGCATAAGGGGTATTAGTGGCGCATGAGACTTAGATCCTTGAAAAAAAATGGCGGGTTTAAGGGAAAATGCATTTACAGTTACTATAAGTCGATTATAGGAAAGAGAGGAATAACTTGAGATGGGAAGAAAAGGGAAAGATGACGCTATAAGTGAACTCTGGTTATTGAAGAATGGGATAAGTGACATTACATGGATGGTACGGATAGATAGATAGACTACTATTTGAGTATCCCTATGAGACAGAAGTTGTTAATTGGAGCGGATGTAGATATTGACTCATAACTAATGGTTGAGCTAAGTAAAACACATCCTTGTTCGGAGTGCTATGTTGGTTGTATTACTTGATTACAAAACTGTGAGATAAGCATGTTAAGACTTCACACATGAATTACCATAGCTATAAATTATGGGAGATGACATGAATATGATGCGGTATAATAAGGGAATTGAGGAATGGGATATATGAATTTAAGATGGAAAGTAAGGTAACGGATTTGAGAATGGTATAAGTAAGACCCTTAAGAGGGGAAGCGAGTAAGGAAAATACAGGTGTAGAGATTGAAACGATGGATCCTAAGACGTGACAGATATAGACTCTAAAAAAAAGTGAAAGTTATGGAGAAATGAGTCTAATGGCTAGTAAATAAGTGAACAAGAATCGAGCCGGTATCTGAGACTGTACTGAAACTTATTCATGAAAACCTTGAACAACATGATAGTGGGAGCAAATAACTTGAGGAATATTGTAAAGGATAGAGATGCTATACTGGAATAGAGGCGAGGGAATTGACAGTAGAGTCGTTTGTTAATGATATTGCGAGTTATAAGTGACAAATAAGAAGAGACATAAAGTTTTCTATAATAGAATATAAGATGTGAAAATCAGAGGACTAATAAAGGAGAGAAAAGAGTATGAAGAGATAAGTTACATCAGATAGACAAAAGAGTTTTGGTATGTGTGAGATACGTAAAATAGAACGGACCAAAGGAAGGGAAGTTTACAGATAAGATTAGATGTTCGTACACGAATCATACAAGAACGGTTATGTAACCTGTAAGTACTTACATATCAAGAATGAAACCAATGGGATACGTAGAAAGAGGAGTAGGAGGTAAACAAGAATAGTGTGTTTGTGATACTCCGGGTCAGTTGAGGGAGAATACATTGTAAATTAAGTTGAAATGTTGAGTTAGAATTATCATTAAGGACAAATAGGACAATTACTCTGGATGTGATATAAGTATATGTTATATGTTTCCTACGATAGCCCTGAGGTGGGTTAGATTACTTACGAATTTAATAGGATCATTAAATAAAAGGGGGTTTTACCAGAAGAATATTACGCCTTGGAACTTTCATTTTGTATCATTGTGGTTATAGCGAATTTCCAACAGCTTACCAAAGGGTTATGAAATTCTAGAAAATTCTGAAGTCTTGAATGAGTCGATGAGGTACACCTACAACAAGACATCGCGGATTGAATTTATCTAGACTCTACAGATGTAAATCAATACCATTATCATGGTCACATGGAAGAAAGAAAGTGAGATAGATTTGCAAACCATGTAAGACTTAATATCATTATTGAGCAAGAAAAATGATCGACGAGACTTAGAATTTCAAGTGAAAGATTGGGTATTCTTAAAAAAATGTCGCCAATGAAGGGCGTTATGATATTTGGCAAAAAGGGGAAGCTTAGTCCCCGACACATTGGGCCTTATGAGATTGTGTGCAAAGCAGGAAAAGTGGCTTATGAATTAGATCTACCTCTTGATTTGGAGTCAGCTCACCCAGTTTTCCATGTTTCGATGCTTCGTAAATATGTTGGAAATCCTACTAGGATCGTGCCAGTAAACGATGTTCAGGTAACAGAAAAGTTGACTTATGAAGAGGTACCCATTTCCATATTAGATAGGCAAGTACGGAGGCTTAGAAACAAAGGAGTGGCCTCAATTAAGGTTTTGTGGAGAAACAATAACCGAAAAGAAATGACATGGGAAGCGGAAGAAAATATAAATCCAAGTACCCTCACTTATTTCAACCCCTAGAAGATATCCAAGATGAAACGTCAAGATCATGAGGTATGTATGTTTCCTTTTTATGCATTTGGGTCGTGTGTGTCCGAACTTTACTGCTTTGATGTTGTGGCCCTGTGAGGCATTGTTATTATGGGCTGTTGTGACAGGATGGTAGTGCCATATTATAAGGGAAACTCTAGCGAAATGTTTATAGAATCCCCGAGGACTTAACATTCGAGGACGAATGTTCTTAAGGGGGGAAGAATGTTACACCTTGGAAAATTTTTCGTTAATGCACAGTGAATAGAATAACGAAGGGCACGAAGTATACGATATTTCACTAAGTAAGGAATGACATTTGATGACCCTAAATTAAGATTTCAAAGACATTCGAGGTAAGAGAAGAATGTTTGCCAAGAGGAGGCAAGGCATACGATATGTATCGGAAAGGATTTACGAGTAACAAGTTAATGATGACTTAATGATCTTCTAGAGAAGGGTTATAACGTCCATTAGATTGTTAATGTGGTACTAAACAAGTGTTAAGAAGGTTCCATAAGGATTGGAGTTCAAACGAGTCGACGAGAACGAGTTCGGAGAAACTGGGGATTATACGGCCCAACATACTGGCCATATAAAATATACTGGCCATATGTTTGGCCGTATATTCGGCCCAGATTAGCACCCCTCACTGGACAAAAAGTGCAACCAAGCATACGGTCAGTATAATTTATACGGACCGTATGTTGTTCTGTGAAATCCAAGCGGGACAGATTTTGTATTATTAATAAGGGGTCCAAGTTTATTTCATTTCATTTTCCCTTCACTCCCCTTCTCTCTAGAACTCTCCAGAACATTTCCCCACACTTCTCCCACAAGAATTCAAGAGATTTTAGTGATCAACTTCATCAAACCAAGTGAATGAAGTATACGAAGCTCATTAAAGTCCATCCAAGACAAGGAATCCAAGTGAAGGTGAAACTAGAGTTTTGCTCAAGTGAAGTGTTCCCACCCAAGGTCCATTCCTATACCATCTAAGGTAATTGTTATGGTATTTCTATGTTTTTTAAGGTATTGAGACATTGAGAGACTTGGATTGTAGAACAAAATAGAAAATGGGTCTTGAATGTGAGAATAGTGATGTTTGTGAGTAGTAGCTTGGGTTGAGTCATGATTCTTGATATGTTATGAATATAATCATGTTATAAATGATATTTAGAGCATGGGAAAAACATTTCATATGAATTAACATAATAGTGTGCTATGACCATGGATATGAATGATTTTGAAGTGAATTGAGAAACATGGATAATGTAAGAGAATGAAGACTATTGGTATGATATTGTGAATGTTATTATAGATGTTTGGGAGTTGATACATGATATGGAAGAAATTGTATAAACAAAGGAAATGTTGCCCAATTTTCTCTAGCTTTAGTCAAGTATGCTAAGCTATCGATTTCTAATGTTAGTATATACTCTAATGAAGGTAGAAACGTGAGCATTGAAGGAGAACGTTCAAGCGATAGAATAGTTGAACCAAAAGGTATGTAAGGCTAACCCTTCTTTCATAAGGCATGGTTCCTTGGCCAAATATCTAATCTTCTATGAGTCTATGATGTCCTCCAAATGATTCTATCTTTAAGAGCTACTAAGCTTATGATTCCCGATATGATACGATTGTACTAAATTCCTTCTATGATGAGTAATCCTCTAGGGATAAATGTAATGAACGACGATAGTAATGATGCTAAAGATGCTTATGGGATTTTATGTATATGTGCGTATGTATGGCTATTATGAAACCCCGAGCTTATGTGTCCGGGTAGAATATATATATATATATATATATATATATATATATATTGCGCGCGCACCACTGCAGTTAGGTACGGACAACCCTGAGCCTTGGTAGGGCCAGGTATGTGAAACACCGAACCTTCATGGTCGGTTATACTATGTAAATGATATGTATATGAATATAAATATGTATATGAATACGAAAATGGATACGAAATATAAATGAGTACGGAAACGGATACGGATGTATGTACACAATCACACATTAGAAATGGAAAGTCCCTATGAAAAGCAAGTAAGTGTTTATGACGATGATACTACTATCTCCCATCCTATGTTATTTCTTATGTTGTCTCTTATACTTCTAAAATAATGTTGATCATGCTTTACATACTCATTACATTATTCGTACTGACGTCCTTTTGTTTGGGGACGATGTGTCATGCTCGTAGGTGGCCAGGGAGACAGGCTTGATCCATAGCTTTATTACTCAGGGACTACGTAACGGAGCTCCATCTCATTCGGAGCTACAGCTTTTGGTATCTATTCTTTTTTGTACATACTTATGGGCATGGCGGGGTCTTGTCCCGCCTATATGATATGACATGCTCTCCTTAGAGGCTCGTAGACATGTGTATATGGTTAGATGTATTTGGCCTTGTCGGCTAGTCTTGTGTATATCATTTTGTTAGCCTCCTCGGCTTATGTACATTGATATGGGCATTGATATATATATATATATATATATATATATATATATATATATATATATATATAAATATATATATATATATATATATATATATATATATGTATGTATCGTTGCCCAATGGGATTAGTATGAATAATGGATGGAAAGTATGAATTAGCTATGTGGCTCACCTAGATGTAAATATGAAAGTATGATAAGAGGTGCCCGGGTGGGTTAGCACCGGGTGCCCGTCGCGGCCCTCCGGTTGGGTTGTGACAGAGAATGAGAGATGTTTCTAGGGATTAAAGGGTGAGCTTAAGAATGAACTAGAAGTGATGACCAATGGAGCCTTTGCTTCCCTTTTACTAAAAGGAAAGTCCAGGAAAGGGTGGGGGGTAATGGCCTCACCCTGCACTGTCTTTTCTTCAGGACCTGGAAACCTTTCTTCTAAATCCTGTTTCCTATAACTATGGGATCCATCAAGGTCATCCCCATGATTGTTTAAATGAGAGCTAGTGTTAATTCAAAGGTTCTGGTCAAAACTAGTGTCTCTGAGGGTCAATATACTAGAATCATGATGGTTTCAATATGTCTAAATAATCTAGTTAGTAACTTTAGCATGAAGCTGAGAGGATTCTGAGGTTTGAAAGGGTCTTGATTATGTGAGCAGGGTTTATTAGCTTGAATGTACGGTTATGTTTTGAATGCTCCTCTTGATCTTGGTGACTCTGTGTATGCTG
Source organism: Lycium barbarum (assembly GCF_019175385.1). NCBI lineage: Eukaryota > Viridiplantae > Streptophyta > Magnoliopsida > Solanales > Solanaceae > Lycium > Lycium barbarum. The sequence goes on along the minus strand of NC_083346.1, from coordinate 42,444,887 downwards.
GACTTTGTTTTAACCTTGGATGACCTTTCCTTGACATTCATTTGGCTATAATGGGAAGGGAGTTAAAAGTATGAAACTAAGAATACTCACATAGACTAAACCAGCTCTAAAACATTGTGTGTATGTTTGTTTAGTACTTGTCGAGATTAAAATAGGTTAAGAGTCATGCACTAGGAGCAGGAGTCTAGTTTGAAATAATTAAAAAGGATAAGTTTGTGTTAATATTGATTAACTGTTTGGGTTGTGGTTGACTTAATGTGGTTGTCTGAGGATGTCATAAGTGTTCATAGATAAGGTATGAGCCACTTGACATAGAGGGGGTCTTTTAAAGATACCTTAAAGAGGGGACAGGGAAGGACTAGGATTAGTTTGGTCCATAGTACCTTTGCCCCCAAATAAGAGGTGTCATGAAACACTCTATAAGTCCATGAGGGATATATCTGCTATATTAATGCATTTGAATCTTTGGACCTCCCCATTATGCCAAAGGGTTAGGTTTCCTGGTCATAAGCTGGAAAAGCTGCCAAAATTAAGAGGTGAGTCTGTCTGATGCTATTGATTTTTTTTTCTGGAAAAAGGGAGAGGAGCTAGTCAATTGAAGTTTGAATGAGTCTAGTCAATTAAAGTTTGAATGAGTAAGGTTGTCCTTGTGCCATTCTATATTTTTGATACTACATCAGTCCAAAATCATAGTTCCGTTTTCATCATGTATAAGTCCTAGTATAGACCCTGTGTCTCGTTCTGAATATTTCTCTTATTTTGGTTTAGCTTGAACCCTCTTGATGCTATGTACATTCCTGTGAATTGGTAACATTTTATATTTATCTAATTGGTCATTTGATTCATTAAACTTGTACTTTTCTGTTTTTACCTTGCTCGTGTGCTGAGTTCATTAGATAAATATGTGTCCCTCCTTGTCAGCACTGCCTAGATTCATAGGTAGTGTAGGTGCTTGTTTTATTTTGAATAATTGTTGCACTTTCCCTATCCATTACTAGATATTAAAATTAGATGCCTGAATTATCTTGTAGTTGTTTGATTAAACTCTAATCTAGATTTGGACTTTGTTTTAAAATTCAGAAAGACTAAATAAGTGTTTGGTTAATCTTTTATTTAAAGACTTTTAGCTTTGAAAAGCAGGGATATCCGAGCATAGATAGGTAAAGATAAAGAAGATGGGAAAGTATACATGGGGTATACACCTGATATACATATCACATGTGTATATCAAGGGTATACTAGAGATATATGTGAGTGAGAGTCATGTGCTTTAAATATGAGGAGGATAGAAACTGCTGAAGTTTCCAATTTCAATCCACATAGACTTAATATCAACTTGGGCCTAGTCCATTCTAGGCCAACACATAAATTGTCCTGTTAGACTTAGTCCAAGTAGATAGAAAACAGAGGAGACCGTTTGGAGTAGATTGTGCTAAGTAATTGGTTAGTCAGGCCCATTCTCCCTTTAACTGAGTGTATATGTACATATATGTTTCACTTCCATTTATATATATGTTTGATAAGTACAGTAAATATTTTCTAACTGAGTTCCCCCTTTTGTTTCACCTCTCCGCTACACGCCAATTGGGCCTGGTCAAACCAAGTCTATTGGGCTGAGGCCCAACAGACCAAGTCTTTCAAGTTATAGTCGAGTCCAAAGACGGAATGGAAGCCATGTCGGAGAAAATGGCCAACTAGGGGTTGCTGCGCCCCTAGCCTAACTCTTCTTTTCCATTTTTGTATTAAAAATCTGTATTGTATTCATGTACGTGTAAAAACTTGTATTACAGTGGAATCCGATGGTTGTGGACTAGACGTCTTAGGACAACGGTACTTATGTTGTTTAGTCAACCTTAGGTCCCCAAATGATTTTCAAAACCCGTATTAAGTATAGCAACTTTTCAAAAAAAGAAAAATCTAAAAGCAATAGCCAAACGATTTCGGTACAAGTTCGGATAAAATGGAAAGGATTTTCAAAATATTAAATACCATTTTTTCTACATGGGATCAATATCAAAACAAAGGTCACATTTTGCAAACAAATGGACACAAATTAGTTTTTGGATAAAAGATTAAGTTTTAAACCCCATGATTTTGGGCCAAGCCCCAACGGCTAAAACAAGAAGATGATTTCAAGCCCAAGGCCAAAATAGAAGAAGAATGAGACCTAAGCCTGAGCCCACCTGGGACGGAAATATTTTTAGGCCTAATATTCCCTTTTCCACTTGATTTTCAAAATAAAGAGTAAAAGTTTTTGGCCAGAACCTGCCTATTTTGAACAAGATATATAGTTTTGGACCAGAGTGATCACAAATTTTCCTATAAACAATCATCTTGGGCCTAAGACCAAAAAGCAAATCATTTTATGCAAACACATGATTATACGTTTGCAAGAGCAAAAAATAAAAAAAAACTATCTTCACAAAACCGGACTTATTCAAATAAATGATACGCATTTGTAATACGAGGTTTAAGATAAGACGTTCTAACGTACTATATGGACGGGCCGGAAAAAAAGTGTGTGAGTTAAAGAGGAAACAAATATATTCATATGTGTATATTTTCAAACAAAATCAAAACATTCTTTATTCCTTTCCTAAGGACAAAACCGACTATCCTTATACATAAAAAGAGCCTATTTTTACCCGTATATTATAAATCCAATCTAAACTACCCTATATATAAAGGAGACATATTTAAATCCTTTCAAAATAAACTGATATGCGATCAATGATAAATCTTTTATAAAATGCGAAAAATAAACACTAACTAAGCAATTTAAGCAAATAATCACACACTGGAATTCGAAGGTCAACCGTATAGTATGGATCCTTAATACTAGGTTGCCTAACACCTTCCCTGGGGATCATCAGAACCCTTACCTAGAACTCTGGATTATGAAGGATTTTTCATTGCATTTGAATAAACCCTTCACCACTGGTTTTCCTAATTTTCTAAAAATTAGGTGGCGACTCTTTTCAAAAACAAAGTCCGAAAGAGCACCAAGAAACTCGTAGTAGGTTTTCGAGCGCTAACCCCGCCCACAAAATGCTAACCGTAACACTTACTATAGAGTACGAGTTGTTCAAAATGAAAGAGGATGAATCTATCCATGATACGCACACTAGATTCACCCCTATAATCAATGAACTCGGCTCTCTAGCATAGGTTATCACAACTACCAAACTGGTAAGGAAGTTACTCGGAGTCCTTCCTAATTCTTGGGACAACAAAGTAAACGCCATCTATGAAGTCCAAGATCTCACCAACCTGACTGTTGATGAACTCATTGGAAATCTCAAAACGCATGAGATGAAGATGACCATGAAGAAGATTGAAAAGAATGAAATACAGAAAGAGAGAAATTTGGTTCTCAAAGCTTCCAGAGGATATTCAAGTGATGATGAGTCTAAAATTGCTTATTTTACGCGAAGTTTTCATAAGATAATCCGGAGAATCGGTGGGATCCCCGAAGACAAAACGTTTCAGCAGAAATTTCAAGGGAAATGACACATGTTGCCACAGGTGTGGAAAATCTAATCACTTCATTAAAGAGTGCCCTCAAAACAAGCATGATAACTATGACAAAATTTTGAGGAGGAATCAGGTTCGCGATAGAAAATTCAGAAGAAAGCAGTTCGCTGATGAAATAGTAAAACAGGTGCTTGCAGCATGGGGGGACTTCCTCCAGTGGATCTGAAGATGGAGATGACCAAGGAACTACATCAATGGTAGCCATAGCAAATGAAGCAACCAACTATGAGTCAATCTTTGCACTCATGGCTGAATCAGAGATATGCACTCATGGCTAAATCAGAGATAATAGATGATAATGAGAAGGGAGAGGTAAACTTTCATGAAGTCAAGAAAAATTTGAAAGTATATTGTTAGAAAAAACTCATATCACTATCAAGTGTGTTAATTGATACATATTATGAGCTCATTGCTGAAAAAGGTGAACTCAATGATGAGATCGGTAAAGTGGAACAAGAAAGAGATGACATGTTAGTCTCCATTAGGGATATGAAGAAACAAATCAATGAGACTAATCAACAAAACATTATGTTGGAAAGTCAAATGAGAAGGGGCATGGGAACTTTCTCTATAGGAAAGAATGAAGCCAGTAAGTCTTAAGAGAATCTTGAAAATAAACTCAAGAAAGTGAAACTAAGTCTGACTACAGAGATTGAGAAAAATGAGCTACTAAAAGAAGAGCTAAAGAGGGTAAAGTTAGATCCCGATAAAGCTCTTAAGTGGACTTAGGCCTTTGACGTAATCATTTCCATGCACAAGAGTAAGGAAAGTGGTAGAAAAGGACTCGCTTTTAAGAAGAAGAAGATGCCCTACAATCCCCATATTAAATACATTACCACAATAGATAACTGGGTGTGTACTCATTGTGGGTAGGTTGGTCACTACAAGGATTCTTGTAAAGAAAAAATTGGTCTTTCTCAAGGGAATAAGAACTTTGTCAAGCAAAAGGTTAGGACTAAAGGACCTAGTCCTCAGAAGAAAATGAAGGAAGCCGGTCCTTAAAAGAAAGGACTCCAAAATAGAAAGGGAAATGCACTGCCTGGGTGGGCTAAAAGAAGTTTAATTCATCCTTTCCATGACTACAAGGGACCCAAGCTTGTTTGGGTTCTCAAATCGAATCAGTGACATCATTTATAGGCTGAGGAGAGAGGAAGCCGTCAAGATGATTGATGAATAGTTCCAAGCTTATGATTAGGATAAAAAAGTCTCTCCTCAAGGCCTTTATAGCAGAATATGTTCCTTTGGTAAACAAAATAAAGAACACGTCCTTGATGATAGATATTGCAGGGAAGAGTTGTCAGTGGTTAAAAGAAAACTTCAAATGACAGAGAAATTTAAGCAATGGGAAGAATTGGAAAATCGATGAAGTAGAGGATGGAAAATGATCAAAAGGATAAGGAAGTTGTAACGTATGGATATTTGAAATGTTGAAGAACCAGGTGTCAGAAATTACCTTGAAATCACAAATCAAAAGACACTGGAGGAAGGTAAACGTACATGGCACCTGGTCTCTCCACAACTCAGGTTAGTAGACTTCTCAATACTTACATATGTTCTGAACTATGAAAAGGTGCCACATCAGTTAAGTGTCGACCTATTCATAGAATGTGTCTCTTCTGAAGAGTGGCCTTGTTCAGGAACTGACCCGTTCTCTCTTCTTGCACTCCATCTGAACTGCCACACCTGTCACTTTAAAAGCATCTCTAGTGTCTTTCTTTTTTTCTCACTTTTATACCTTTGATCTCCATCTCTCTCTTACATAACGTCTTTTTTTTTTGTTTTGAACTGTTTCATATCTCCTCCCCGCTAGCAACCACTTGGTCAGTATGACCAACCGCTCTCTAACCCAAGAATATGGATCCTGTGTCATTATCCTCATATAATCCAACCTCTTCTTAAGAAAATACCAGCAAATCAACCTTAAAATCCCCTATCTCTGTCTCTCTTAGAACCGGAAATCGTAGAATTTTGAGAAAATCTACATCTCTATCCTTCCTGTTTGACTCAAGTAAAGAATACGACTCCATTGTTAGCAGTGAGTGTTCACATCTATCAACATCAGACTCCTCGTCAAAAAGATCGAGTGAAAGAGATGTAGGGTTGACTCGTGAAAGTAGTAGCACCGACAACTCTGCAGGGCAACAGATCAGAAATCTTGACAGGGGAGAAAATACTGTGGGTGGTATGAGCACTGCATTGGTAATGAAAATGGGCAAGAAAATTGAGAAAGCCCAAGGTAAAAATAAGGATGAGAGGAAAGTGAAAGGAAGACCTGGTGTCATCTCCTCAGGAGACTGTGTTGAGATACCAAGTGCCTCAAGAGAAATCTCAGGTGCAAATGTTGACTCTAATGGAGATATCCTACTACGTTCTATGCGTAAACAGACCTCTAGCAGTGTGTAGATATACGTAAATGAGGAAAAAGAAACAAAAGAAAAGACAGGAGAAGAGGAACGTGTTACTCAATTTGCTTTTTAAAAGAAGAGGAGGATAAGGACGGGCGAGAAAGTTTTTTTCTGAATGATGATTGATGTAAACTTATGCAAGGAGACATAAATGAAGGAACCATTGGAAATGGTAAAAATTTCAAAATTGGACTCATCTCCTTACTCCACCGACACCTAGTGTATGAAGCTGAAGTGATTAAACTATACACAAGCTTTGCCGCTTAGATGACAACACTCTAGTTCTAACAGTGAATGTAACAGAGTTTGTGTTGACTGAGTCAGTGCTAGAAAAAATCTTAGAAATACAAATAGAGAGGTTGAAGACTGTAACTAGAAGGGCCGCTACCTACTTCAAAAATGCGATTGTTAAGGAAGAAGAGTCGGCCTTTAATGAAAATCTCTCCAAAAGAGAGCTTAAGCCTAAATATCAACTGGTTTTTGAAATAGTTGACAAGGTACTCATACCAAGAGCTGGGGGAAGCACTAGTGTCACTACGACACATCTGGTCCTCATGGAAGCCTTGTCAGATTTTGAACCGATCAATCTACCAGCCATCATGATTGAACATATGATCAATACAGTGAGCATTAAGCAAGGTGAACCTGGTCTCCCCTATGAGTTTTTTCTAACAAAGGTACTTGTGCTTTTCAACTTAAGAACTAGAAAAGCTACCTTGGGGACAGAGGAAAATATGCTCTGTATGGCTACCCTAGAAGATTGTGAGTATGTCACTGAAGGAGCAGCTCTGATCCTTTCGACCGTGATCGAAGCTCAAAAAGTCGCTGATGTAGAAATTCAACAGCTCAAGGTTGAGAACAATCTTCTAACAAATCAGCTGGCTGAAGAAACCAATGAACCCGATTCCGGTTGCCAAATGAAAGAAGAAAATGAGAGGCTGTGTTGAGAGGAATCACTTGAAAGAAGTAATGGACAAACTTAGGGATCAGATACTACAACATCAGCATGCTTACAATGAGAATGTTGGTAAGATCCTTCGAGCACTGAACCGTGGTAAGATCCTTCGAGCACTGAACCGTGGTAAGATCCTTCGAGCACTGAACCGTCCCCTGTAATCCTTCCTAGTGTCTATTATTCCTTTCATCCCTTCTGTCTAAAACTTGCTGTTGTCTGTCCTTTTGTTGTCGTTCCACTTGACTGATGGTACAATGGTAGTCGGTTTATCATATGTTTGTCCTGATTGGACTACTATTTTTTGTATCATTACTCTACTTTAGGAAAGTTAATATGACGTGTGCGTAATTATTGGTTTGCTTGTTTATGTTCTACTCATGTTGTACCTTAATTACTTTTCGATGATGCCAAAAGGGGAAAGTGTCTGGTATGTGGTTTACCGATAAATTAGCAATGTTGTGATCAGAAGAGGGGAGGACTGAAATTAAGGGGATTGTTCTGTGTGCACCACACTGATGAGTGATCTAGTCCTCCAGTATGTGTTTGAGTCCTGTTGCTAAGATGTATTATGCTTTAAAACTGGTCTATGTCGCAGGGGGAACAAGTGGGACTTGATTCTTAGGGGGAACATTGTGTCAAAGTTTGTCATCATAAAAAAGGGGGGAATTAATAAGACAAAGTACATTCTATGTTTTGATGATTGTCAAACTGCTGAAGAAATAGAGACAGACCTGGTTCGCTATTTGCTTCTTCTGTACGTCGTACAGTTAACAGCAACAGCTGTAAAGATGCACTACTAACTACACAACTGTACATTAGTACTGCGGCCCATTCCTTATGTCAAACATGGGATAAGTGGTCTCTATCTCACCCACACGTTCCCCAATATATATACAACTTGTTCTAACAAATTCTGCAACACTTGAAGACAAAAATTATCTTGTGTAAATCCTTGCCACCATATGTTCTCAAGTGCTCTAAAGAACAAAGCCACTTACAAGCTAAAGAACCTGATCCAGACACCCAATTATGTCTATGTTCTTTAGGTTGTTGTGAGTCTTTGTTCATTTGTTCTTTAAACTGTAAACCTGCTCTTCGTTCAAGAGGTTGTTGTAGGAAACTTAAATTTCAGTAGTTGTTCGGCAGTTTATGTATTCAATCTATTGAGTGGTACCCTTGTGTTACACCCCGTACTTTCATAGAAGCACTTATTAAATCTGAACGTAAGTATGTCAAGCTATGCCTAAGTAAAACAACTTTTGATTATGAGGAACGAAGCATTTTTTAAGTATATCGTATCAGTAAAAGATGAATTACGATCTTGTAAGTCGTAACCGGGAATGACAACCTTGGAACCAAAAGACATGACTATTATCAAGTATGATTAATGATAAATATCATGTATGGAGTGTTTTGGAAGATTCCGAGACCAAGCAAATCGAAGAAAATAAGTTTGTCTAAAATTTAGAAAAATTGGTAGAATTTTTGAGAGAATTTTGGGTCAACTTTGTAGGGGTATATCTACTAGTATATTAGGAGTTTTAAGGCATTTCAAAATCCTAAAATGAAGTTCGTTGAGTCTAGTTTCGAACGCAACAAACCGCCCGTCAATACAAAATCGGAGTAGAGAATTATGGACGTTACAAGTTAGGCTGATAGAGTAGAAACGCGTGCTATAGTACCCGAACCGACACTAGAACCTTATAAGAGGGGTTTTACCCCTCATTTTTCATCCAAACACCTCTCAAAATATCCCAAACTCTCTAGAACAATCCCCCAACTTCCGTCCATAAAATTTTAGCGCAAATTAAGTGAAATCTCCGGATTTAGGTCTGAATAGCGTATAGGTGTGATTATAAAATCGTATAGCAACGCGTTTTGGCTCAAGTTCTAGGTGGAAAAATGAAGATATCGCAATATTCACGGGATTAAGGTATGAATCTCAACTTATTAATGTTAGTTTCGGTTTATTTACGGATATAAAGTTGTTAAATAGTTGTATAAGAGTTGGTTATCTATAAAACTTAGAAAACATCGTGTGGGATGTTTATGGGACATGATGGTGTTGGAAATGATGTTGTTGATGTTGGTATTGTTATTGTTGGTTGTGGAATTATGATTTCGGGCTTGGCATATAAACAGGGGAGCTGCTGCCTGAATTTCGGCACATTTTAAATGGATTTTAGTTAAAGGATTGAGATAAGTGTATGATGGTGTGCCTAACAATAGTATGAATGGTCTTATATGTAGATTACGAGACTACGAACAATCAGAACTAGATTGCAAGACAAGAGGTAGGTTGGAGAGTCGGAAAGTAAGCTTCCAGGTATGTTAAGGTTAAACCTTTCTTTCTTAAGGCATGATTCCTTTGTTGTGAACCTATATATGACATCTTCAATAACCTTGTTACTAAAAGTACAAAAGCTTACAGTTCCCGATGTTGTTGTGACATCCTTGAGCTTGTCTCATGGCTATTGATGTTATTCATCGATGTTGATATCATCTTATGACTTTGTTCCTTCAAGGTGAGACGTGTTCATGATGGCGGCTCCATAATAATAATCCAATGAGTTAGGAACAGGTTCTTAAGGATTGTTTTAGAGGACATGAATAAAGTGCTAGCATAGGATCTCTAATGAGGTATTTAATGTTCGAAGAGAGGTTGATGTTGTATCTTAGGACTTGGTTATAGTCTAGTCAAGTGGGCAGAAGTACTAATGGACTGAGCTATGCTTATAAGGCTTATGTGATTATGTAGACCCTACGAGTTAAGTGATGACCAGGGGAATGTATAGAGATTACTTGTAGAAGTTTAGTTTTGATGTTGATTATAATTACCACTGGTCTACGACCAGTCGGGCAGATGCTACCACCGGGCTACGGCTGGTTGGGCAGTTACCATTGATCAGTCGGGCAGTAGGGCTCTACCGTCGGGCGATAATCGGACGGGCAGTTTTTAGCCCCGAGCTACGGCCGGTCGGGCAGCTACCACTGATCAGTTGGGCAGTTAGCACTAGAACAGTAAGTAAGTTAGAGATACACTATTGTCCATAGATGCAGTTCAAGATATGAGAGTATTAAGAGATATGCGTACTTGCTTCTCATCGGTAAGTCAGAAGTGCCAAGTTGATTCTTATCTTCTTTCTTTGTAGCATATGTTAATTATGTTACATTTCCGCCTTATATACTCGATACATTATTCGTACTGACGTCCTTTCTTATAGACGCTGCGTTCATGCACGCAGGTGTTGACAGATAGGACGAGGATCTTCCGCAGTAGGCTACTTTCAAGTACCAGTTTCGAATGGCGGGTGTCATACCCCACCCTTAGTAAGGCGTGATTGACACTCGGCACCTTACAGAAACCGAGCGAACCAACTTATAACTTGTATTCTCTATGTCTCGAATGACAAAATATGGTTAAGGCTAGATATTAACATAACATCATGTATAAATATATGTCCAATGGACCCACGACGCCAATATAACGACCGACAAAACATAACAAAGCTATACATAGGAACTGTTTGCAAAGCCTCTATGAACATGACTGAAGTATGCAAGTCGGGACAGGGCCCCCGACATGCCCTGAACAAGAATCATAAAAACATATATACATCCAGACTCGGTAGTGCTCCAAGAAGAAGTGGAGCTCACCAATCAGAACTGGTACCTGAAGGCAGCCTACGATGAAGGATCCTCATTTTGTCTATCTACACCTGCGGGCATGAATGCAACGTCCACAAGAAGGGCGTCAGTACGAATGATGTACTGAGTACGTAAGGCATGAATAACAACATAATAGGAAATATAGAACATAACATGAAATAAAAATAACCTGTATATCTTATTGCCTCATAAGGCGAATACCATGCATGCCTAGCTTTCTTTTGAAAAAACATTCCTCATATGTATATACAAATAATAGTGCTGCGGAACGTGTAGCTCGATTCGTAAATAAATAATAATGCTGCAGAACGTGCAGCACGATCCATAAATATTTTATATTTCTGCGGAACGTGCATCCCGATCCATATATCATATCATCATCTTGCATATATATTTCCGCGGAACGAACGGCCCGATCCATTTATCCCATATATCCCGCGTTCGGGCATCCCGCGTCCGGGACGATATCCAGCTGATCAAGTGGCTATGCGTATATAATGCCTCACCTTTCCCCTTACCCCGTATGTACATATAAATATACATAAACATATATAACATAAGTAGTATGCATGAGAGCCCAAGTAAAAGTTATCACTTTATCAGAGTAACATAAGGTCGGTAGCCTCTGACTTATATTATGGAACAATTATCATCGCTCTATCTTACCTTGAAGGAACAATGATTATAAGGTGAGATCAACAACAATGAGTGGAATCAAGAAAATCATGAAATAAGCTCAGTAATCTCATCTTAGCATTAAAATCATAAGCTTTGGAATCTCAAGAATTAAAATCATCATCATCATGTTGATCATAAAAAACATATCATATTTTGTATCATAAAATGATTTTAAGAATCATGAACTTCTAACTTTTGGAAATAAGAAGGTTATGGAAACATATATGAAATCATAGCATAGGAATCATGCCTTTTGAAAGAAAGGGACTAGCCTTAACATACCTGTTCAGCCTCCAATTATCCACACTTATTCATCCGAATTCATGAGTCTACATTTAAGAGGATTCACACTATCATTAGACTCATCATAGTATATTTGTGCTAAACTTTCAAATCAAACTATTTTATATCCTGCCGAAAATCGGGCAACATCTCCCTTGTTTATATGCCTAACCCGAAATCTCAATTCAGCAACCAACAACAACAACAACAATACCAACATCAATAACATCATTTCCAACACCAATATATACCATAAAACAACCAACACGTTGTTTTCCAACTTCCATAACTAACCAATTTACTACACAATTATTTAACGACTTTGAGCCTATTTGGATGGGCTTAAAAAAAGCAGCTTAGAAGCTGTTTTCAGCTTATAAGCCAAAAAAAATAAGTTGACGACAGCTTATAAGCTGCTTTAGATAAACTAAGCTAAACGGGCCCAATTAATTTTTTAGACTTATTTTAAGCACAAAATGACTTTAAGTTGGTCAGCCAAACACTCAAAAAAGCTGAAAACAGCTTATAAGCAACTTATAGGCCAATCAAAACGGGCTCTTTATCTCCGTAAATAAGCCTTAAATAATACCAAAAGAGAAAGATTCATACCTTTTTTTCTTGTTAAGAAAGCAATATCCTCAATATCCACGCTAAAATCCACCGCAAAATAATACTAGAATCACAACCATGCGTTACCCAGACCTAAACTACTACTCTGCTATTTGAAAATTGCTCACTTTTTGTTTCCCTCACTCTCTCTCTTCAATTTCTGGAATTTTCTGGCAAAATCTGATTGCAAAAGGGGTTTTTACCCTTTATATAAGGGTCAAATTCGGGTCGGATCACTGTAGCAGTACTGTAGCAGATCGGTTACTGTAGCACGCGTTTCTGCTTTGTCAGCCGAACTTGTAACATCCATAATTCTCTACTATGATGTCCTATCTACAAGCGGTTTATTGCGTTGGAAACTAGATTCGACGAAATTCATATTAGGCTTTTGTTTCACTTCAAAATACTTCATATGATAAGCAATATTCGTCCCTCAAATTGGACCAAACTTTTCACACAAAGCATTACCCATCCTTTCTCCAAAGTCGTACTACTCCACTTCTTCCACTCATTTCCTTATAAAACCTTCTGGTATACCTTATATACATCCTTCACTCATTAAATATACTTAATACTGCTTGCTCCTTTTTTCCAAAGTGATTTTACTTAACCATAACTCAACGTGCTTATGTTTCAAATTTTATAAGTGCTTCTTCGAAGATACAGGGTGTAACAGTAGGCTCCATTTCTTCCGGGAGCATTGTCGAGTTTGAGTTGTATATGTTTTTTTTTGTGACGAGAGGGTATGTCGGGGGCCCTGTCCCGACTTGTATATTTCAGTCATGTTCATAGAGGCTTTGCAAACAATTCCTATGTATAGCTTAGTTATGTTGTGTTGGTAGTTATGTTGGCATTGTAGCCCATTGCACATATATTTATGCATAATATTATGTTCATAGTTATCCCTTAGCCGTATTTTTACCATTTGAGATAAGAAGGATGCAAGTTATAAGTTGGTTCGCTCGGTTCCCGTAGGGTGCCGGGTGCCAGTCACCCATTGCCAAGGGTGGGGTGTGATAAATTGGTATCAGAGCAGGTCTGTCCTAGGGTTGTCTACAAGCCGTGTCTAGCAGAGTCTTGTTTATGGTGTGTAGTGTACACCACTTATAAACGGGAAGATGTATGGCTTAGGAAGATTTCCTTTCTTTCCTATTTTAGATCGTGCGATAGAACCATGATATGAGAATTCTCTTTTTCGTGACCATATGTTATGATTTCAGTAATGGCTATGAAGGGAAAAGCAACAGTGGCCTAGAAGAGCAAGGCCGTGGCCGAAAGAAGGAATGACCGGGAGCCGCCGGGAGATATAGAGGAGGGCGGGTCCCCGAATGAAGTTCCATCCTGGACCTTTTATATCCCAACCGCTTCAGAGGAGCATACAGAAACTCCAGCACCCCCACCTGATGCCTCAGGTCGGGAGGTATGAGAGGTTATTCGGTTGTTGACTCAGATAGTAGCCAATTAGGCCTAGCGGCAGGGGACAGGTTACGAAGACAGAGCTGTTAGTGCTAGAGTTCGATACTTTCTTAATTTAGCTCCTCCAGTGTTCTTTAGGTTGAAACCGGAGGAGGACCTACAAAATTTTATAGATGAAATGCTGAGAACATTACGAGTGATGCATGCTTCAGACACCAAGTCAGTAGAGTTAGCTTCCTACAGATTACAGGATGTGGATGTGTATTGGTATAATTCTTGGATGTCCTCCATAGGGGCTAATGCACCCCCACCTTTGTGGTAGGAGTTCGTAGATGCCTTTCTTCGACATTACTTGCCACCAGAAGTTCGCCGGACGAGAGTTGACAGATTTTTGACTCTCAGGCAGGGAAACAGAAGTGTGCGGGAGTGTAGTCTCTAGTTTAATTCTTTATCTAGGTATGCTCCCACTATTGTAGCAAAAATGGAAGATCGAGTGCACCGGTTTGTGGCGGGACTTGAGCTGCATTTGATTAATGAATGATCCACAGCTGCTTTACTGGACGGTATGGACAGCACCCATATTCAGGCATATGCTCAGAATCTAGAAGATCAAAAAAGAAGGCAGTCTGAGGATTTAAATGTGGGTCAGTCTAAGAGAGCTAGATCTTCTAGCCAGTTAGAGGATGTCAGGGGTAGTTTTAGGCCCCCACTTTTAGCTACTAGCATTCCTTCACCATCTCGGAGGCCACGTTATGAGAGACCAGCTTATTTTGAGTTAAGTCAGAATTCGAGGGCTTCGAATTTTTAGCACCGGAGAGAATCAGCGCAGATGAGGATGCCCCCTCCACGATGTAGTCAATGTGGTAGAGCCTATTCTGGACGATGTTGTTAGGGCTCTGATGTATTCTATACATGTGGGGCTTCAAGTCACTATATGAGGGATTGACCAATAAATAATAAAGGTGGTATCGCTCAGCCTACTGGATCAGTAGCAGCTTCAGCTTCCTCGGTACGCTTCCTAAAATGAGGCCCTCAGACATCAGTTAGAAGAGGCAGAGGTAGAGGTGGAGCGTCTAGTTCTGGTGGTGGTCAGAACAGCATATATGCTTTGACTAGACATCAGAATCAGGAGCAACTACCCTATCATAATACTGGTATATTTACTAGTTATGGTGGTGAAAAAAGTCATTTTTACCTATGGTGGTCGGTGCGGTATTGTGTATTTCAGCTTGCGGTGTCACAGGTTGGTAGGATTATAGTTATCGAGGAAACTCTGCTGAAATTTCCAGAGGGATCCCTAAGAATTTAACCTTCGAGGACTAATGTTTTTAAAGGGGGTGAGGATGTTACACCCCATACTTTCAGAGTAGCACTTATTAAAATTTGAATGTAAGTGCACTTATTAAATTTGAACGTAATTATCTCGAGCTATGGCTAAGCAAAACAACTTTGGATTATGAGGAACGAAGCATTTTTTTAAGTATATCGTATGAGTAAAGGATGAATTACGATCTCGTAAGTCACAACTGAGAAGGATAACCTTGGAACCAAAGGACATGACTATTATCAAGTATTATTAATGATGAATATCATGTATGGAGAGTTTCGGATGATTCCGAGACCAAGCAAATCAAAGAATATAAGTTTGTCAAAAATTTGGGAAAATTGGTAGAATTTTTGAAAGAATTTTGGGTCAACTTTGGAGGGGTATATCTCCTAGTATATTAGCAGCTTTAAGGTATTTCAAAAGCCTAAAATGAAGTTCTTCGTGTCTAGTTTCCAAAGCAACAAAGCGCTCATCGATACAACATCTGAGTAGAGAATTATGTACGCTACAAGTTAGGCTGACAGAGTAGAAACGCGCTGCTATAGTACCCGAACCGAATCTAGAACCTTATAAGAGGGGTTTTACCCCTCATTTTTCATCCAAACACCTCTCAAAATATCCCAAACTCTTTAGAAAAATACCCCAACTTCCGTCCATAAAATGTTAGGGCAAATTAAGTGAAATCTCCGGATTTAGGTCCGAATAGCGTATAGTTATGATTATAAAATCTTATAGCGACGAGTTTTGGCTCAAGTTCAAGGTGGAAAAATGAAGATATCACAATATTAATGAGAGTAAGGTATGAATCTCTTCTTATTAATGTTAGTTTTGGTTTATTTACGGATATAAAGTTGTTAAATAGTCGTATAATGATTGGTTAGTTGTGGAACTTAGAAAACATCGTGTGAGACGTTTATGGAACATGATGGTGTTGGAAATGATGTTGTTGATATTGGTATTATTGTTGTTGTTGTTGGTTGTGGAATTATGATTTCGGGCAAAGCATATAAACAGGGGAGATGCTGCTCGAATTTCGGTAGATTTTAAATGGATTTTAGTTAAAGGCTTGAGATAAGTGTATGATGGTGCGTCTAACAATAGGATGAATGGTCTTATATGTAGATTACGAGACTACGAACGATCAGAACTAGATTGCAAGACAAGAGGTAGGTTGGAGAGTAAAAAAGTACGCTTCCAGGTATGTTAAGGCTAAACCTTTATTTATTAAGGCATGATTGCTTTGTTGTGAACCTATATATGACATCTTCGATAACATTGTTTCTAAAAGTACCAAAGCTTACAGTTTTCGATGTTCTTGTGGCATCCTTGAGCTTGTTTCATGGCTATTGATGTTATTCATTGATGTTGATCTCATGTTATGACTTTGTTCCTTCAAGGTGAGACGTGTTCATTATGACGGTTTCATAATAATAATCCAATGAGTTAGGAACAAGTTCTTAAGGAATGCTTTATAGGACATGAATAGAGTGTTAGGAGAGGATCTCTAATGAGGTATTTAATGTTCGAAGAGAGGTTCATGTTGTATCTTAGGACTTGGTTATAGTCTAGTCAAGTGGGAAGAAGTATTAATGGCCTGAGCTGTGCTTATAAGTCTTTTGTGATTATGTAGACCCTACGGGTTAAGTGATGACCACGGGAAGTGTATAGAGATTACATGTAGAAGTTCAGTTGTGATGTTGATTATAATTACCACTGGTCTACGTCCAGTCGGGTAGAGGTTACCACCGGGCGATGGCCAGTTGGGCAGTTACCACTTATTAGTCGGGCAGTTGTGCTCTACCGTTAGACAATAATTGGACAGGCAGTTAGTACCACGAGCTACGGCCGGTCGGGCAGTTACCACTAATTAGTTGGGCAGTTAGCACAAGGACAGTAAGTAAGTTAAAGATACAGTATTGTCCATAGTTGTAATTAAAGATATGAGAGTATTGAAAGACATGCGTACTAGATTCTCATCGGTAAGTCAGAAGTGCCAGATTGATTCTTATCCTCTTTTTTTGCAGCATATGTTGATTATGTTACATTTTTTCCTTATATACTCGGTACATTATTCGTACTGACGTCCTTTCTTATGGATGCTGCGTTCATGCCTGTAGGTGTAGACAGACAGGACGAGGATCATCCGCAGTAGGCTGCTTTCAGGTACCAGTTTCGATTGGTGGGCTCCATTTCTTCCGGGAGCATTGTCGAGTTTGAGTTGTATATGTTTTTTTTGTGACGAGAGGGTATGTCGGGGGCCCTGTCCCGACTTGTATATTTCAGTCATGTTCATAGAGGCTTTGCAAACAATTCCTATGTATAGCTTAGTTATGTTGTGTTGGTAGTTATGTTGGCATTGTAGCACATTGCACATATATTTATGCATGATATTATGTTCATAGTTAGCCCTTCGCCGTATTTTTACCATTCGAGACAAGAAGGATACAAGTTATAAGATGGTTCGCTCAGTTCCCGTAGGGTGTCGGTTGCCAGTCACGCCTTATGAAGGGTGGGGTGTCACAAATAGGTATCACAACAGGTTTTTCCTTGGGTTGTCTGCAAGACGTGTCTAGCAGAGTCTTGTTTATGGTGTGCAGTGCACCACACTTATAAACAGGAGGCTGCATGGCATTTAGGAAGATTTCCTTTCTTTCCTATTTTAGATCGTGCGATAGAACTATGATATGAGAATTCTCTTTTTCCCGACCATACGTTATCAGTTCAGTAATGCCTATGAAGAGAAAAGAAACAGTAGCCTAGAAGGGAAAGGCCGTGGCCGGAAGAAAGAATGAGCGGGAGCCGCCGGTAGATATAGAGGAGGGCGAGTCCCAAAATGAAGTTCCATCTCGGACCTCTTATATCCCAACCGCTTCAGAGGAGCATAAAGGAACTTCAGCACCCCCAGTTCCCCCACCTGATGCCTCGGGTCGGGAGGTACGAGAGGCTATTCGGTTGTTGACTCAGATAGTAGCCGATCAGGCCCAGCGGCAGGGTACAGGGTTACAGAGACAGAGCCATTGGTGCCAGAGTTTGAGACTTTCTTAATTTGGCTCCTCCAGAGTTCTTTGGGTCGAAACCGGAGGAGGACCCACAGAATTTTATAGATGAAATGCTGAGAACACTGGGAGTGATTCATGCTTCAGACACCGAGTAAGTAGAGTTAGCTTTCTACAGATTACGGGATGTGGATGTGTATTGGTATAATGCTTGGATGTCCTCCAGAGGGGCTAATGCACACCCACCCGTGTGACAGGAGTTCGTAGATGCCTTTCTTCAACATTAGTTGCCACCAGAGATTCGCCGGGTTAGAGTAGACAGATTTTTTACTCTTAGGCAGGGAAATAGAAGTGTGTGGGAGTATAGTCTCCAGTTTAATTCTTTAGCTAGGTATGCTCCCACTATTGTAGCAGAAATGCAAGACCGGGTGCACCGGTTTGTGGCGGGACTTGAGCCGCATTTGATTAATGAATGTTCCACAGCTGCTTTACTAGAAGGTATGGACATCGCCCATATTCAGGCATATGCTCAGAATCTAGAAGATCAGAAAAGAAGACAGTCTGAGGATTTGAATGAGGGTCAGTCTAAGAGAGTTAGATCTTCTAGTCAGTTAGAGGATGTCAGGGGTAGTTCGAGGCCCCCACTTTCATCTACTAGCATTCATTCACCATTGCGGAGGACGCGATATGAGAGACCGGCTTATTTTTAGTTAGGTCGGAATTCGAGGGCTTCGAATTTTCAACATCCGAGAGAATTAGCGTAGATGAGGATGCCCCCTCCAAGATGCAGTCAATGTGGTAGAGCCCATTCTGGACGATTTCGCCAGGGCTCTGATGTATGCTATGCATGTGGGGCTTCAGGTCACTATATGAGGGATTGCCCGATGAATAATAGAGGTGGTATGGCTCACCCGACTGGATCAGTAGTAGCTTTATCTTTCTCGATACACTTCCCAGAACGCGGTACTCAGACATCAGTTAGCAGAGGAAGAGGTAGAGGTAGAGGTGGAGTGTCTAGTTTTAGCGGTGGTCAGAACAGCATAAATGCTTTGACTAGACATCAGAATCAGGAGAAGCTACCCTATGATAATATAGGTATATTTACTAGTTATGTATGGAAAAAAAGTCATTATTACCTATGGTGGTCGGTGCGGTATTGTGTATTTTAGCTTGTTGTGTCACAGGTTGATATGATTATAGTTACCAAGGAAACTCTGCAGAAATTTCCATAGAGATCCCTAAGAATTTAACATTCTAGGATGAATGTTTTTAAAGGGAGGGAGGATGTTACACTCCGTACTTTCAGAGAAACACTTATTAAATTTAAACATAAGTATGTCGAGCTATGACTAAGTAAAACAGCTATGGATTATGAGGAACAAAGCATTATGGGTAAAGGATGAATTACGATCTCGTAAGTCGTAACCGGGAAGGACAACCTTGGAACCAAAGGAAATGCATATTATCAAGTATGATTAATGATAAATATCATGTATGAAGAGTTTCGGAATATTCCGGGACCAAGCAAATCGAAGAAAATAAGTTTGTCAAAAATTTGGAAAAATTGGTAGAAATTTTGACAGAATTTTGGGTCAAATTTGGAGGGATATATCTCCTAGTATATTAGTAGTTTCAAGGTGTTTCAAATGCCTAAATTGAAGCTCGTCGAGTCTTGTTTCCAACGCAATAAATCGCTCGTCAATACGACATCGGAGTAGAGAATTATGGACGTTACAAGTTAGGCTAACAGAGTAGAAACGCGTGCTACAGTAACTGAGCTGCTACAGTAGTCGCGCTCCTATAGTAACTGCTACTGTAACTGCTACAATACCTGAACCGACTCTAGAACCTTATAAGAGGGGTTTTACCCCACATTTTTCATCCAAACACCTCTCAAAATATCCCAAACTCTCAAGAACAATCCCCCAACTTCCGTCCATAAAATTTTACCACAAATTAAGTGAAATCTCCAGATTTAGGTCCGAATAGCGTATAGTTGTGATTATAAAATCGTATAGCGACAAGTTTTGGATCAAGTTCAAGGTGGAAAAATGAAGATATTGTAATATTAATGGGAGTAAGGTATGAATATCTTCTTATTAATGTTAGTTTCCGTTTATTTACGGATATAGAGGTTTTAAATATTCATATAACGAGTTGGTTAGTTGTGAAACTTAGAAAACATCATGTGGGATGTTTATGGAACATGATGGTGTTTGAAATGATGTTGTTGATATTGGTATTGTTGTTATTGTTGTTGGTTGTGGGATTATGATTTCGGGTTAGGCATATAAACAGGGGAGATGCTGCTCGAATTTCGGTAGATTTTAAATGGATTTTAGTTAAAGTCTTGAGATAAGTGTATGATGGTGCGCCTAACAATAGTATGAATGGTCTTATATGTAGATTACGAGACTACGAACGATCACAACTATATTGTAAGACAGGAGGTAAGTTGGAGAGTCGGAAAGGAAGCTTCCAGGGATGTTAAGTCTAAACATTTCTTTCTTAAGGAACGATTCGTTTGTTGTGAACCTATATATGACATCTTCAATAACCTTGTTACTAAAACTACCAAAGCTTATAGTTCCCGATGTTCTTGTGACATCCTTAAGTTTGTTTCGTGCCTATTAATGTTATTCATTGATATTGATCTCATCTTATGACTTTGTTCCTTCAAGGTGAGACGTGTTCATGATGACGGTTCCATAATAATAATCCAATGAGTTAGGAACAGGTTCTTAAGGAATGTTTTATAGGACATGAATAGAGTGCTAGCAGAGGATCTCCAATGAGGTATTTAATGTTCGAAGAGAGGTTCATGTTGTATCTTAGGACTTGGTTATAGTCTAGTCAAGTGGGAAGAAGTACTAATGGCCTGAGCTGTGCTTATAAGGCTTATGTGATTATGTAGACCGTACGGGTTAAGTGATGACCACGGGAAGTGTATAGATATTACATGTAGAAGTTTAGTTATGATGTTGATTATAATTGCCACTGGTCTACGACCAGTCGGGTAGATGTTACCACTGAGCTAAGGCCGGTTGGGCAGTTACTACTGATCATTTGGGCAGTTGCGCTCTACCGTCGGGAGATAATCGGACGGGCAATTATTATCACCGAGCTACAGCCGGTCGGGCAGTTACCACTGATCAGTTGGGCGGTTAGCACTAGAACAGTAAGTAAGTTAGAGGTACAGTATTGTCCATAGATGCAGTTAAAGGTATGAGAGTATTAAGAGACATGCTTACTAGATTCTCATCAGTAATTCAGAAGTGCCAGGTTGATTCTTATCCTCTTTCTTTGCAGCATATGATGATTATGTTACATTTCCACCTTACATACTCGGTACATTATTCATACTGTTGTCCTTTCTTATCGACGTTGCGCGTTCATGCCCGCAGGTGTAGACTGACAGGATGAGGAACTTTCGCAATAGGCTGCTTTCAGGTACTAGTTTCGATTGGTGGGCTCCATTTCTTTCCTAGAGCATTGCCGAGTCTGATTTTTATATGTTTTTTTTCACAAGAGGGTATGTCGGGGGCCCTGTCCTGACTTGTATATTTCAGTCATGTTCATAGAGGCTTTGCAGACAGTTCCTGTGTATAGCTTAGTTATGTTGTGTCGGTAGTTATGTTGGCATCGTAGCCCATTTCACATATATTTATGCATGATATTATGTTCATAGTTAGCCGTTAGCCGTATTTTTACCATTCGAGACAAGAAGGAAGCAAGTTATAAGTTGGTTCGCTCAGTTGTTGTAGGGTGCCGGATGCCAGTCACGCCTTACCAGGGGTGGGGTGTGACACCTTGGCTATAGTTAGTCAAGTATATTAGTTGGTTTGGCTAGAGTTATTCAAACGTGATTGTGTGCTTGGCTAAGGATAGTCAAGAGTTGTAGCTTACAATAGGTGTATCGTAAGGGTGAGGGATTTATATGAGTTAAAATCCTAGATTGCAAGAGGATGTAATCTGAAGTTGCTTAGTGTAGTGAAGTGAAATCCTACGAGGTAGGCCGTGATTTTTAATTTCTTGAGCAAGGAGTTTTCCACGGTAAAATATTGTGTTATTTACCTACTGCACTGTCTGAGAGAACTGGTAGACAACCAGGTCTCTCAGTACTTTGTTTGGTGGATGCACAACCTCTATCACTTGGTAAAGGTATTAATATCTTAATGAACTTGCATAAGCACCTTGAGATGTAAATCTTGTATGTTTCAGCGCTTTACTTTTTTCTTGTCAATATTTGCATACAATTTCATATCCTAAACAAATTAAAGCATGTAGAAAACTTCTTGGCCTGCAATTATGGCTCAACCATCGTTGCATTTAGCTATCAACCAATATTATTTCCTATCATTATATCGTATATACATAAATATTTTGCAATAACCCAATCCCTCCTTTTAAATATTTGCAGTATGTTTTATGTTTTGAGACTTCTGATAGGCTTATTTATATATATATTTTTTGGACTTGTTGGCATGTTTAGATTGGGAGTCGAGGGGCTTGAGTGTATGGCAACACTTAGAACTTAGTTTGATGTTGTAGACTTTTTGTTGGTGTAGCACCTTGATCAGGCCAAAAGCACATGCAACACGTGGTCGACAATTAGTAAAACGTTAAACAGGGTATTATTCCAACGAGAACTTATTTTTAGCTTTCGTTTGGATTAAACAATTATAGACTATTATCCAAGAAGATTTTCAAAAGATAGTTTGTCTCTTATAGGGATAGTTTGTTTCTTATAGCTATTTGCAGAACTTGTAACTAAACTATCAAACTTCAGAACATATGAACTCTTTTCTATTTTTGATTTAATCAATAAGAGATGAGATTCCAAGGTTATGGGTAGAATTTCAATCTTGTTAGATATTCACTTCAATTGCCTATTTAGATTATCTAGTTTATTATTCACACAATTAAATTTCCTTGTAAGAATCTTTTGAGTTCTTACTCGACTATTCAGGCTATACTAATTCCTATATTCCTATGGAATCAGTTATAACAAGAAAACATTTATAATTCCTACATAAATATTAAGCAAGACAGATGGGTATATTCCTATCATATCCTAATCGCAGATCTATTCTCGAGGCCCGGTTCAAGAGTGTAACTTGCTCTATTCAATCCTATATGCTCCTTTTCCAAGTTCAACTCCAGATTCGTAGATAGTTTTAATTAGTGATCAAGCAATCAAATAATTAAGAATAGGATAAATAAATAACTTGATATTGATAATCAAACGTCAATTAAAGCTTCAACTAAAATATTCATGAAAATCTCACAACCCTAGAATTACATAAACTAGCCATACATACCCATGACATCAATATCACAAGTTATAAAATTCATCAACTACAAGAAATAGATGAAAGAATGATTTAAATTCAATGAATCCTTGCTCCATGCTCTAGTCATTCTTCTAATCTCCGTAGGTTAAAAATCCATTCAAAAACATATTTACAGTGTATGCATACTGTGCTTCAATGAACTTGGACCAAAATGCCCTTAATGAACCAAAACTAACTCAGACTGGATTGCCATTGCCTTGAGATGTTGTATGGCGCAGCGTCCCAGACATCTTGCCAAGTCTGATATTCAGAGAATTATATTTTATCCGAATCGCCCCAAGATATACCCAAAATGTTGCATGTCACGTGATGTGTCTCTCGCTGTGCCAAGAGGCATCTACTGCGGCTTATATTTGCATAGTCCATCGTTGAAACTTAACCAACACCTTGCCCCACACGGCGTGGAGATGTAATTTTCGGGTTGATTTTCATTTCCTACAATAATTTTCAAGTGCGCTCGGTACTCCGCCCCCAAACTTGATTCCCTTTTTTTCTTTGGACTTTGAAACAGACTTCAAATCCCTTTTTCATTTGTTTTATCATTAATTTATATCTTTTTCAAAAAAATCATCTCATACACATTAAAACACACATATTAAGAATAAATTGAACAAATTAAAACTTAAGCACAAGTAAAGGGATAAAAATAGGTGAAATAAAACTAAAAATATGTGTTTCTAGCCGAGTATCACAACCCCACATAGAACCTATGTGTGTCCTAAAGGAAATCCGTGTAATAATATAATATCCTTACAAATATCGTTCAGTCTAGCACATATAATCATCCTAACACCTCTGACTCTGGTTGACACCAACAATTAAGTTCAATGCATATCACCATCAACATACCTCTTTTTTTTTCATCATGCTGTGTATATCATACAACTCAAATCAATCAAACAAACTTATTCAATTCAACCTCGCTCACCCATGTTGTCAAAGAAATCTAATAATCTCACTGATCTATCATAAAACAAGTGTCCTCACAAAGAATAGATAGTCCACACATGATTTGATTTGTGAGTAACTAAATAAAATTAGGTTAAATATAGCTTGAAGTCATCAATTTGTCATGATTTGCATGCTACAAGTTTAAAAAATATTTTTTTCTCTTCTTCATTTGTAGCTTTACAATTATGATGATTTGACATGATTTGTGTGTAATCCAACAGGACATCTATGTTAAGTGTATAATATGAAATCTTACATATTTGTTATGATTTGCATGTCACAGTTTTGAATGTATTTCTTCTCTTTCTTAATTTCTTTGTAAATATTTTGCGACATAATTTGTGAGTATCCTACATGACAACTAGGTTAAATATAACATAAAGTCATACCGTATTGTTGTAATGACTCGCTTAGTTGTTTTGAGCTTTTTGTGTTGTTTCCCCCCAGATACCTTTTCTGTTGTTCATCTTGGTATTTATAACTTACAGAGATGGGTGGCACAATTCCCGAGGCAATCGAGCAGGTTTTGGATTGGTTTTAGTCAAATTGGAAATTTCTAAGTTAAAAAAATGAAGATGTTTGACCAAAGTAACATCGGAGGTAGATGCATTATTTTCAAAGTTTCATTGATTCCATTAGATCCGAAATGTGATTTTTGACTTTGTCGAGCCTTTGGTTTGGGTCCCAAGGCATTCGGGTGTGATCTGGCTCATTTGTTGGAAACATGAGATTTTGATGTTTTAGAGTTGACCTTGGTCAACACCGTGTCAAGATGACCTCTTTTGGGAATTACAACTGCGCGAACAAGTTCGTAGCGTGTTTTATAATTAAAAGACATATTTGGTTGTGTGGAGGGGGTTTTGAATAAGTTTTGATTGTTCGATCGGGAATTTGTGAAAAACCAAAAAAAAATTGGTTCAGTTGTTATCTAGTGTCATGGCAAATGGGATGAACAATTCACATTTGTGAGGACCGCATTTGCGGGGTCCCGTTCGCATTTGCAAAAATGGGTCGGGGTTGGGGTTGTTCGCATTTGCGAAGACCCTTGGCAGTATTAAAAATCCATATTTCGTGAAAATACTTCATTCTTCCATATTTTGAGATCTATACATCGAATTGAGATATTTCAAGGGCATTCTTCAAGATTCGATTTTGGTGGTACGGATCTAACCTTAATCTAATCATCTCCCCATGTTTCCATCCATTAATTAGAGGTTTCTTCGATAATTTCTAGGTAGTAGCTTAAGGGTTTTTTCATGAACAGGGTTTATCTGAGATTAATGAAATTGGAGACTCAATTCAAATTAGAACTTCATAATTTTTAGGATATTAACTAATTGGCCTATGTGTAAGATTAATTTAAGCCTAGATTCTAATTTTTGCCCTTGAGGGCTCAGGGTTACCTTTTAGGGTTCGTTTTTGGATTCCGAATTAAAGTATAGCAATTTAGGTGTCATTGGATTCGTTTAACCCACAAGATTAATATATTGACTATATTGAACTCTATTTCACAATGAAACTACCGTTTTGACCTTCAAAGTTCGAGATGGGTTTTGGTTGACTTTTTAGACCAGAATCCTTTATATGGCAAAATTGGTATCAATACACTCGTAATCTTATGTAAATACTGTATTTGAATAGATTTGGGCTTGTTCGGGAGCTCAAAAGAAGAGGAAAGATGCGGAGTGACTCTTCAACTTCGGATTCAGGCAAGTTGAACTTACTAAACCCTTTATGTAGTGTTATGTGTTGGTTAATGTTATAAAGGGGCATAATGGGGAATTGGGGGTCCCATACTCGTAAGGTAATGATCACTTGTGCAGGGGATGTAACTGTATGGATAACTAAAACATGAAAGAAATATGCAAAGTGATGAAGATTATGTGTTTAGTATTCGGGCCATAAAGGTGGTGGATAGATCTACTAGTTTGGTACGGCTGTTGCTTATTTAGGCTTTGATAGCGATGTTTGACTGAATACTTGTGAATATTGATTTGATTTGCATTCACCACTCCACATCTTATCTAAAGTATGAAATATGGGTTATAATCTTGATATTGCCTTCATATTATGTTTTTGGATGGTGGACGCTTATCCCTTCATACTTTCATGATATCATTGGGATTTGTCATGACCCAATTTAAGGGTCATGCGGGCATCCACCGTATTATTACCTAGTGTCACGACCTAAACCGATGAGTCGTGACGAGTGTCTGACCTCTAGCGACCAAACACCCCTAAACTCGTATCTGAAGCATACTGAACATCAAAGGGCCTTAAATGGCACAAACTGATCTCATAAGAAGGAAACATTAGAATTCTGTACAATATGCATATATATCCACAACATGCAGAAGAACAGTGCAAGCCAGCTAGGATGCTACATATATACTGTACACAAAAGAATAGAAGCCGACAAGGATATATCGTCTGACTACTACATACAACTGTCTACAGACCTCTACTGGAATAAAAGCTGTAGAAAGGACGGGACAGGGCACCGTCATACCCATATGCATACACATCTCAAAAGGGCGGCATACTAAAACTGACTGTAGCTCCGGATAGAATAGAGCGTACTGACCACTTCTAGATCTAGAGATCCTACTGAGCTGGACCACCTATCTGTCTCCCTGTACCTACGGGCATAAACGCAGGCCCCCGAGCAACGGGGAGTCAGTACGGATAATGTACCGAGTATGTAAGGCATAAGAACAACATAGATACATAAGAATCATGGATAAGATCTGAACTCATAAACTGAAATGACTGACTGCTTGTACTTGTATGAACTGGTATCTGCCTAAATCTGTATAACTAACAATGCCTCTGTGGGCACATAATATGCATGCTCATGCCTATAAATGATGGTCATGCATCTATATATGTGTGCGTATATAACGCCTAATATATATGCGTATATAACACCTGTAAAGCCTCTATGGCATCTCATCATATCATATCGGCTCTTCTGCGACCATAATCAATATCACCATCATAGTGGTAATGCGTGTATAACGCCTATATCTCTTCTCATACTTTACATATATCTAATATTCACGTATATAATGCCTTCTGGTCACGGGTCAATGTACATAAATATATAATGAATGTAATGCATGAATAAACTGTATGCACAGAGCTGGCTACGTAAGACTGGACTCATGAACAGAAGGATCACTCATAAACGGGGTACACGAACACTAAAGATTGAAGTACTTCTAATACTTCTAAGAGTATAGTAATATGGAAGCTCGCTTACTCGCTTGTTGGATCATATCATAGGATCGTGCCAAAAGAAGGAAAGAATGGCCTTAACATACCTTGAAGTATACTCCATCGTCTAACTTCTACCTCTCGAACTTGCAAGTCTACAATTAAGATAACATAGACCTTCGTTAGACTATTTACCTCACTTACTAACCTCCTTTAGATGCATATAGAGCTTAATGATTTGTAGACAATATTCTCCTTATAAGCTTACAACTCTTCAGCTTCCCATTTAGTCCAACATTATCCGCAACAACAATAACAACACTTATATATATATATATATATATATATATATATATATATATATATATATATATATATATATATATATATATATATATATATAATTGTATACTCAATTTTATCCCCAATCATATCTTAAAATAACCCTATGTCACCATCTTGTCCTTCATCAACTTACCACTCCCACAAATACCTCCTCTTTACTTAGATCACTCAAACTCTTGATAATAAACTCAAATACAAGGGCAGAAATCATTTACATACCTTGAGGGGTCAAAAACCAAGAATCACTTCAACTTCAACTCCCTAAGCTTCACAACCTTGACGAAACCCTAGAAGCAACCTTCTTCTTCACAAGCTCGGGTTTACGGGGTCCGGGTCATGTCAAATCTTCACTAATATGATGGAAAATATTGGGAGAGAATATATTAGGGTTAATCTGATTTGGAAAGAAGGAAAATATGAGATAGGGTCGTGAACCACCTATTTATACTTGGAAGCCAAAAAGGCTACAGCGGTCCAGCTCAACGAGCGGGTCGAAGATCCGTCGACGTGTCGACGGTTCATCGACTTGCTCCGTCGACCTGCGCCTATAGATGCAAGGTTGCGGGACCCTTTCGACGCCGCACATCGACGGTCCATCGACCATGTCGATGACCCGTCGATAATGACTGGTGTTCTGTAGATTTCTCTGATTCAGTTCAGATCGTGTCGATTCGATTCGTTCAACTTCTAACTTTATAAATTGCTAGGAATATCTGCTGGTACCCTCGTACATAGGGTAAGGCACTTTCTACCTCCAAACTCGGCTCTGGTCTCTATTTTGAGGGCATACCCGACTAGGAAACCATAGGTTCTACCACTACGAACACGAGGGGTGTAACACCTAGTAGATGAACCCTTACCAACCAACCCAAGATTCAAACACATTTTATTTTCAGAACTAAAAATAATGGTCAAAATGGAAAAGTAATATGCATAACGACTCTGTTATCAATACAAGAAAACTGAAAAGTTCCCGGGATTTAGTCTAGATAGGTACAAGAGCTCCTATTACACGATATTAAAACCAAAATAAATGACACAACCTCTGCCTGGAATGAGATGAGCAAGGTTGTAGGAAGATGTCCGGTAAATCCACTAAAAGAAACTTCAAGTATTAACCTGCAACACATCTACACCCAAAAAGGATGTAGCAAGAGTAGTATCAGTACACCACACGTACTAGTAAGCATCATAGGTCAACTAAGATTAGTTCACGCAACACAATATAAAACCAACAAGATAAACAGATAATTCATCGTACACCCTCAAGACTCCCAATATGGACAACTACACCGGTACGAACTCACCTTTTTAACTCCTGCTTATTCTTGTTCCTTTATTTCCACAATAACACCAGCTATCGGACTAGTCAAAGTGTAGTCCTACTTCGTATTTCTTGTAGGGGCAATTAATTATTCTTTATCTCATCAATTCCATTAACGTCTACCCTTTGATTATTAGCCCTAGATTTTTCTATTCGGTTCACTTAATATGGTATGATACATCCACAGAAAAGTACTCAACACACTTTCAACAAACACTGTGACTCTTTAAATCCATCTGATTTAACACGGAAATTCTGGAACTCAGTAATTCATTCTTGTGCCAATACCTTCATGCATGATCAGAATTTCTCAGACAGTTCAACACAATTATAGGAGATGCATGATGTAAATATATTAGAATGACAGCATGTAAGCCTGAGGATATGGAGGTATGTAATGCAACGCAATGGCCCAATACACAAACTGTACATACATGCTAATTGGTGTCTTTTCCCAATAGTCATGACCTACAAGGGACCTATGGTGTCCATGTACCACTCGCTCCGGAACTGACCTCGGATCACGATCCCACAATCTAGGTCATATCCTCACCCCCTGCCAAATGTGCCCATAATCTAGGTCACATTCTCACCCCCTTTGAAATGTGTCTTTTCATATATATATATATATATATATATATATATATATATATATATATATATATATATATATATATATATATATATATATATATATAAATTTGATCCGATTTAGCGTTAGGTATATCATCTTTATAGTCTGCTGGAAAAGGTATAGAACAGGGGGGTAGTAAATTTTTCAAAAAGTTCTTTCAATAAGAAAAGTTCAAAGGACAAAGCAGGAAATTAATGTTGTTTTCAAATAAATTTTTAACAATCCTACTCGGTACTTCCTCACTCCTATATTTCTTCTTATCATGTAGTTATATTTATTAATTTTCTGTCTATCTCCCAAAGTTTTCATTTTTTTTTCTGAACAATAAAAAATGAACATTAAAATGAACAGTATTTTTTTTTATCTTAATCTGGACTTTGTCCAGTCACAAATCTTGTATGTTGTTCATCTCTTTCTCTTAACCTTTGTTCTTAATAACAGTCTTCTTTAACCATACCCCGGTAACCATGGCCAACATCGTCCTTTATCATTTGGACATTAAAACGGCCTCTTTAAAACCTAGGAATTTACAAGTTAATCCATCGAGGTTATTAAGAAGTTAAGAGAATAACCATATACTAAGAATAACAAATTCATGATGATAAGGAAGTAATTACTTAAACATAATAATCACAAAATAATTTACATAATAGGGAGATTAGTACAGAAAACATAGTAAATAAATTTACATGGTTTGAAGAAGGAGAGAGATTTCCCTTTCGGGGAACCCCAAAAAATTACTTCACGCTAGGGGGTAGTTATTACAAACTTAATACTAATTTACAATAGGAGTTTATATTACACAGGTTTTTGACTGGGCAAGGGATTGGAGCATTTAATCAAAGAGAAGGGGAATATGGAAGTTTTCTAGAGAGAGGTGGTTGGTGCTCTTGTTGGTGATGTCTTTGCTTCTCCACAAATGCTGCTATTTATAGGCGTCTGGCGAACATTAACTCCGGATTTCAAAATGTTGAAGAATCTTTTGAGTTCAGCCGGGTGCTCTTTGGGCCCCATCGTCACGTGAACGTTTTCAAAAGAAAACTTTATTTACTTGTCTATTAGCTGATCTGTCCATTTACTGTGACTGCTTTATTAAAGCTACTTTTAATAAAGCTCTCTTTTTCTGCAAATGTCTTCTAGTCGTTGCTTTTGTTCAACGAATCTTTCAGTCTTTTGTCTTATCATAACTATTTCCTCCACTACTTCTGTCTGATTATTTTGTTTTTCACACACACACGCACACACACACACACACACACACACACACACACACACACACACATATATATATATTTATATATTTTATGAGTCTA
Source organism: Lycium barbarum (assembly GCF_019175385.1). Lineage (NCBI taxonomy): Eukaryota > Viridiplantae > Streptophyta > Magnoliopsida > Solanales > Solanaceae > Lycium > Lycium barbarum. Next base: position 42,413,879 of record NC_083346.1, on the reverse strand, counting down.
AATTATGTAGTACAATAGAATCAAAACTCATTCCCGAATCGTCGTTGTTTGGGTCTTGTGAATCTTGAAATGCACTATTCTGAAAATTTACCATATCTCCTTCTTCTGAACTATGGACTGGTGACATTCTTGGACTTGGAGATAATTCTGGACTAGGGTTCTTGATTATATGCTTGTCTTGTTCTGCTTTTGTTTGGAAAAATCATTCCAAAGTCTCTTTAAATATACTTTCTATGTTGTCATTTTTTTTTCTTTTTTGCAAGTATGCTTTTCTTGGTAGAAGTAGCTCCTTGCGTCAATGTCTTAGGTAGTCTTCGTCTTGTTTGGAGAGATGAACATCCCTCATCTTCACTTTTTGGCAAAGTGACAGCCATCAACGGATTTGATGAGTATTTACCGGCTAGCGTTTGAACCGGACTAGCTGTATCTTTATCCGATACAATGGATCTATTTGCATTCATTTGGGAATGCACACCCGTCTCATCCATTTTTGTCTGAGATGGAGAACTCTAGGATTGTACTAATTCGAACTTAACTGCATGTAGTCTTTGTTCTAACAGTCTTGCTTGTTCCAAGAGTTTCATTTTTTCTTGGATGAGTGTCTCTTTCTGCTAGTTAAGTCTTCTGACGGTCTCAGTCATAGTAGAGCAGTGATCGCAAAAAAATCACCTTGTCTGTGTCTTTTTGTATATTGTACTGAGGGGTTCTATCTAGATTTTGTCTGAGAGCTGGAGAAATATAATAGTTTGGTCCCAACACTCCTCTAGAAGAGTCTAATGCCTCAGTGAAATAATTAAAGCCTTTAAAGAGAGGTCTTCTTATATCTTTGATAGAATCTAAAACTTCTATCCAGGTTTGAAAAATACCATTAGTTCTACCATGGATTACAACATAAAATTTAAATTTCTTATCTAGATTTTTGTCTGTAAAATACTGAAACAGTGCATTTAGAGTGGCTACAAAATGACTAGTCTTTTTTGTTATGCAATATCCATAAATTGTCTACTAAACATGTCTGTTATTTGTCTATTACATATTCTGGTAATATCTTAAAAGTTAAATTAGATGGTGGGAAAAATACTAAATTATTGGTTCCAAAATGTATTCTTTCTATGGCGTTTTTGTCTAATGCAGATGTAGGTCTAAAATGAAGATTACCTAGTACCTTTTGTCTGTAAGTGTCTTGGGTTGAGGCTATGCCTTTTCCCCTGTCTGCTGTCTGAGAACTTGATGGTCTCATGCTGTTCAAATAGAAAATCAGTTAGATGTGATTTTTAATCTACTTAATTGGTCTGCTAGATTATTATCTTTTCCTTTTATATGTTCAAATGTTAAATTATAAATTGAAATAGTATCCATAAAGTTAACCATCTTCGTCTACTGCTACTTTTATCATTAATTTTTTGATAGAAGTTGACTATAGCTTCACAGTCTGTTCTTACCAATATTTCTTTTTTATTTAGTATATATAGTCTAAAACTATTTAAGCCATATATTACAACTAAAATTCCGGCGTCTATACTACTCATATTTTCTTTTTCTTGGTACTTACCACTTTGATAAGCACATATCTTTTCTTCACTTTTATTGCTATATTTATTTGGTTTTGCCTTTAATACGGCTCCCCATCCTTCGAAGCTTCCATCTGTTTCTATAATTAAATAGTCTGTTTCTAGGGGCATATTTAAGTCTGGAATATTTTTTATTTTTTCTTTAATTTTTTGTACTAATCTAATATCTTCTGTATTAAAGTGTTTTTGACCATTTGATCCCGTTTTTTAATACAATGGCCCTGCTATTTTTCCTAAGTCTTTTATAAAACTTCTAGCATAATTTACTATTCCTAAGAATTTTTGTAATTCTTTAACATTATCTAGTTTATCTGGCATTTCTAAGGCCTTTTTACCTATATGAGGTTGCAATTTTATTTTGCCATCTCCTAGTACTACTCCTAAAAAATTTATATGGTTTTTACATAATTCCATCTTTTTCTTGCTACAAATAATCTAAATACTGCCTGGAGGTGTCCTAAATGTTCTTTCATGTCTTTACTAAATACTAATATATCATCTACATATACTAGGACAAATCTTTTATAGTCTCCAAATATACTATCCATTTTTCTTTGAAAAATTGGTGGAGCTTTCTTTAATCCAAATGACATTACTAACCATTCGAAATGTCCTTCAGGACAGGTAAATGCAGTCCATTCTATACTTTCTTCATGCATTCGTACCTGCCAATATCCTGATTTACAATCAAATTTACTAAAGATATTTTTACCTTGTATTCTATTTATTAGTTCTGTTTTGTTTGGTAACTTATATCCATCTGTTCTGGTGTTATCATTAAGTCTTTTGTAATTTATTACCATTCTAGCTTTTCCTCTTACTATCTCACTATGATTTCTTACCATAAATGCAGCAGATCTATGTTTAGAAGTAGATCTTCTTATTACTCCTAAATTTAATAATTCTTTTATTTGTACTTTAAAGTCTTCTATATCTTGGTTAGTTACTTCTATTGAGGATGTTTTAATTATATATTTTGGATTTATTATATCTAATTTACATACAATTTTGTTATTTTTCCAGTGTTTTAAAGGTTTTTCTCCTATAATTTCTATCTCATCTAGTATTCTTATTATATTATCTAAATCTTTTTGGTTTTTTATTACCCCTATCCTTTCTATCCCTGTTTTAAAATTATATAATTCTGTTTTTATGTCTATTAAAGTATAATTTTTTTCTATTAGATTATCGTCGTCTAGTATTTCTTCTTCTTCTAGAATTAAATTCTTTATTTCTCTTTTGCTTTTACAGCATGTATTATTATCTTGACAATCCTTACAACAACACTCTTCTTTCTTTTGTAGGTTTATTTGGTGTGGAGTAGAGATCTTCTTATGTCTGATTCTAGTTTCAGCTTTATGAGCTTGTACTGGTGTATGAGTAATATTTTTTAGAAAAATTACTCCATCTCTTATAATCGTGCAACTTCCATTGTTATGTAACATAAAGTCTAATCCGATGACAAAGTCTATATTTATATTCAAGTCTCTTACCCATATTTTATCCATTTTATAACTAGGTTTATAAAATTCTGAACAAGTGTTGATAAAGCTAATGTATGCCTAATGAACATAATGTTTATATATATTATGAGTTCCATCCATTTCCATGGCTGCAACTGGTTTGTCTAGAACTTTTATGAAATTTGGTGGAACTATTCGTTCATTTATTATACATTTAGTACATACCGAATCTACTAGTGTTAACGTGTCTATTTCATAGTCATCTATTTTGATTCTTGCAAGTATTTTTATTGTTCCTAATTTTTTATCTTCATTACATACTAGGGCTCCATGGTCTTCTATACTCATTAGTTCAACTGTTGAATCTTCTGGTATTGTTCTTAGTGGTTGTATATTAGATAAACGTATTTCTTCGTCTTCGCTATCTGCTTCTTTTTGTTTTCCTTTTTATAATTTATATAACTTGGTTTCTAGTTCGTTCATTCTAGTTTCTATTGTCATTATTCTTATGCTAATAGTAGGGTCTTCTATTTTTTATGTCTTTCTTCTTTTTTATATTTGTCTTCAATTCTTTTTCTATACACATGATACATCCTTCTATAAAACAATTTTTAAATTTTGCTCTTTTATCTTTACTAGGAAACCATTTACAAGAGAAACATGCATTACTATCTAAACCTTTATTTCTTTCGAAGTCGTGACTATAGTCTTCTAATAAATTTGCTAAATTATCTATTTGAATTGGTTCTACGTCTAGTTTTTCTAAGCCTATCTCATTAATTAATTCTTCTGCTTCTGAGTCTGATGAGTCTGTTTTAATCTTTTTTTTCAGTATCTACACTTACTATAGAGTATACACTTTCCGTGTCTGACATATATTCATCTACATTTATTAAGGTTTCTTGAAAGTCTTCAATTAGCTGTGAATTTCGTGTCTTATTATTTATTCTTTTTGGACATGTATTTGCTATCATGTAAAACATTCCAGTTTATTTTTATAATTTCTATCTTTTCTGTATTTTCTTTTATGTCTATTTCTGTCTAAATAGGGTTTTCTGGCTGATGATTTTCTAAGATAGTACTTCTTTCTATTGTATTGAGGGTAGTTTCTATTATATTGGGTTCTGTATTTCTTATACTTTTTCCTTTTATAATTGTCTTTATCGTAACTCTGAGTAGTGTATACCACGCTTTTACAAAAATTCATCTCATTTTGTTTTAATTGTTTTTGTATTTGTATATGCGTGCATTTTTCTTGTAGTATATCCATTATATGTTATATTCTATGTCCTATTGATCATTTTAAATTAGGATTTTGTACTACTTCGTCTCTTTTATTCCATCTGTCTTCTATTTCTCTTCCTAGAGCTCCTGGTAATTTATTAAATAATTTCTTTCCTAGTTCTTGGTCAAAAGCGTTTCCACTAATTGTACAATAATAAAAATAATCATTTATTTTTTTTAATATGAAACCAACTACTTATACTTAACTGCTCTAATTTAATTAAAGCATTTCTTTGTAGTATTACTAATCCACTATTTGGATCTTCTCCTGTAATTAAAGTATGTATTTTATTAGTAAAATTGTATGGATTTGCTCCCATGGATACTAAGTGTTGAAATTCCATCGGAAAATCTTCCTTATATGCTTCCCATAGAGCTTTAGCTGATTCTCCTAAAAATGTCTCTAAGTATTTATACATAGTTTCAGCATCTGTATCATTATAAGTTTTTATATAGTCTCCTACTACTATTTCTTTCCAAAGGTCTATTACTGAATTCCATCTTTGTGGATCATCAGCTGCTATATTTACTATTTTTCCTTTATTACCTCCTTCTTGGAGAATAATAAGTTCTTCTATAGGCATTATTTTCCCTGATGGATTTATATTGTCTATAGGCTCTTCTGCTGTTCTAAAAACTCTTCTTCTAGGTACATTTCCTGTGCTCGTGTCTACTGTGTATTGTTCTCCTATTGTTCTTTGAAATGGACTAGAACTAGACGAACTAGATTCCATTAATTCTTTTTGCCTTATTATCGAGTCTATCTCTATCTCGTCATCACTATATTGCATATCTTCTAATATTTTATCGAATTCGTCTGATTTCTTTTGATATATATGTTCTACTCTATATCCCCAATTATCAGTTCGAGCTTCACATAATTTAAAGTGACTGATGGTTTCTTCTATTGTTAATTCTCCTAACTTACATCCTTTACATCTAAAAATTATATTTTTGTTATTTTTATGGAGTCTTTTTGCTTCTTCTATAGCTATGTCTACTTCAAAGTCTTCTTGTATTAATTCTATGTCCATAAGGGTTGACTCAGTAGTTTCATTTTCATCTAGAGTACTTTCTTCATCTATGTCTCTTTGTGATGTATAATTATAATTGGTAAATCTTATAGATGTCTCTCCTATAGAATTAGTGTACATTAGGTGTGACTCTGGCTGTAGAATCTTCTTTCTACTAAAGACTTCTAATTTCCATTCTAACCCTACGTATTCTTCAGGATTTATTTTTATCGATTTAATTAAATTTATTCCTCTATTTCCCATGAATTCTACGAAATCTTCTACTTTAATTTAAAACTTAGTATTACTATTATTCGCCATTTTTCCTAAAATTCCTATGCACGTTAATAGATTATTACCATTACACATTTCTTCGTATCCTTTAGTCTGTATTCCTATTTTTATATGTTTTCCAAATTCTGCTAAATTCATTATAAAGTCTGGACTAATATAAAAAATTCCTCCATTATTTGTCATATCTACCTCTGTTAGTCCGATTATTGACTTCTTCATGTCTGACCATCTATCATCGTAGATTACTATTAAGACTTTAGTTCCTAAATTTTTTCTAGTTAGTCCCTTTAATCCTATTACTATTAATCCCATATGCATTAGCGTCCTTCCTGCTTTGTCCTTTGAACTTTTCTTATTGAAAGAACTTTTTGAAAAATTTACTACCCCCCTCTTAAGTTTGGTATCAGAGCGAGAAGATTTTTGGTACCTAAGACTCATCTAAAATTATATGAGAAGACCTTTATCTGCTAGAAGAAGAAAGGAAGCACATGTACCTACTATTAGCCCAGAGTTAATGAGACTACACCGTTTTGCTAAACATATAAGTTTTCACTATCACATGATCTATATTACTCAAAAAAGACTAGTAAACCTTAGAAGCTCAAGAAAGGTCCTTATCGAACACATTAACTATTCAGACACAACTTATAGAGAAGAATTGAATAATAATACAGCAGTATTAAGTTTTCGAAATAATCTCCTTTGGGAATATCATTTTACCAACGACGAGATATTTAGAATTGAAGACTATATTAGACAGCTAGAACAAAAAGTAAAGTTTATGCCTTTAGGTTAATAGATGCAAGATAATTATTTAAAAGTCAAACTAGAATTAAATAACCTATACACAGAATATATTAAATTAAGTAGTACCAAAGAAAACCAGTTAAGATTACAAGAATTAATAGATATAATATCAGGATTAGAATATAAGTTACTAGGATATATAAAATCTAGAAAGATCTCAAAGAACCAAAAGCGATTTAGACCATATTAATTGTATGAGAACACTACCATTGGTTAGACAGATAGCTATCAATCATTGATATTTATATAGAGATATAGAGAAAAGACGAGAATATAGACAAGTAGAAAAAGCCTTAAGTGCATATTTAGAAATAATAAATTCAGAAACATTATCATCACTAATAAACAATAGACTTACAAAGTCAGAATAACGAAGAGACAATAGATACATTAAAAAATCTAGAATACTTAGACTTAAGAATATACCCAGAAAAGAAATATAGAGCATTAAAAGATCATAGTATTATAAAGTGTAATTTCAGTAACGGAGACCATATATTACATAGTGAAGACAAACAGTTGAACACATTAGTAGATTTAGTCATAAATTTTAGTGAAAAAATACAAGAAAATAATAAAGACATTACTAGAATATTAGAGGTGGTAGAAGCATCCCAGACTAAGCAAAAGAAAACTTTCGAAAAAGTAGAACAAAATCTCGATTACATAAAAACACAAGAATTAGAACTAGAAAAGAAAGTCCAGACTCTAGTTAACAAAATTAATCTAGAAAACTTACCTACAAAGACGGAAATAGGAAAGTTAGTTAAAGTTATTACAGAAAAATCAAAAGAGACAGAACTAAAGACAACCCAAATAGTCTCTAAAATAACAGAACAGATAGAAGTTTTAACTAGTGATATTAAAGAATTAAAAAAGACAGTAGAAGAACTAAAAGAAATCACTCTTTCATGAATAGACCAACCTTAACTCAAGAAGAAGCCACAAACTTAATAGAAAAGTCTATACCTTTGCCAACAGACTATAAAGATTATATACCTAACGCTAAATCAGATCAAATAACACTACAACAAAATATTACTATAATTTCATTAATATTATATATATATATATATATATATATATATATATATATATATATATATATATATATATATATATATATATGAAAAGACACATTTCAAAGGGGGTGAGGATGTGACCTAGATTATGGGCACATTTGGCAAGAGGTGAGGATGTGACCCATATATATATATATATATATATATATGTGAAAAGACACATTTCAAAGGGGGTGAGGATTTTACCTAGATTATTGGCACATTTGGCAGGGGGTGAGGATATGACCCATATATATATATATATATATATATATATATATATATATATATATATATGAAAAAACACATTTCAAAGGGTAAGGATTTGACCTAGATTATGGGCATATTTGGAAGGGGGTGAGGATATATATATATATATATATATATATATATATATATATATATATATATATATATATATATATATATATATATATATATATACATATATATATTGTCACATCACTTTCAATGATTGATTATCAAGTAGTACCTCATATTCAACCCAACTCGACCATAAAACTGAGTAGTACAACTGATATTTACTCAGATTGTCCGCTCCATGCAATGTTCAATAAATACAAGCAAAAATGCACAGCGATGCTAATGAATAGAATCAATATCACGGAATATGTCCTTAACGAGCGCAACCCTATTATGCCTTAGCTTCAAATTACCCAATGCAACCCTTTTTATTGAAATGAATAAACAACCCTACAATCTTGTATATCCTCAACAAGTTACTGCGGAAACTAAATATACCTCGGAATTATTATGCTGACCTATGGGGTAACCTTCCTCAATAGCGACAAGTGATCTCTCCCAATCAGTAACCCACAGACATCAGCGCACCTTAGAACTTAGTATGCATTTATACACTCGTTATTTTATATATTCTACCCATAACATCTATGTCAGCTTTTGGTCTGAATACATACATATATATATATATATATATATATATATATATATATATATATTTATATATACATATATATATATATATATATATATATATACAACTTTCCTTTAAACGATATGCATATCCATCCGAACAGCGTGTCCAAAGACCTAATCATGCTTTCTCCCGTCAATTCTACATGTATATATGACTCACTAATCAAAGTCTAACTCAAGTAAATCGTAACCTACCTCAATGACGAGCAGCTGATTTAACTTCCATGAAGTATCCACCCTCCTAGCTTGTAGCTGAAATCTGTGAGAGATGATAATTGATGGAGAAGATGAGAAAAATGTTAGAGAAGCCTCTTTTTCTTGGTGTCATGGGTTTTTCTTAATGTAAAAGCTAATATCAGTCTTGAAGGGGTCTTTTATTAAAAAGGAGGGCGAAATATAAAACTAAGTGTGGGAAAACGCGTTCACTGGTCCGTGATGTCCGTTGTGGCGAACACCAGGCTCGCTACAGCGAGACCACTGTGGCAGACCAAGTCTCGCTATGGTGAAACCGCTGTGGCAGCACCCTGTCCGCTGCGGCTGACCAAGCTTGCCCGGGCCTACGACTTTTAACTCTTTTCCGAAACTAATTTTTCTAACTATTATTCATTTTAGACACCCCATAGGGCTTACCATTTAAGATCTTAGGCCTAGATTTGGTATGGATTCACGAAGTATTAAATTACAACTGGGCGGGTCGTTACAGCATTTGATTGATGGAATACAAGAAAAGGGTCTGGAAGGTCAGATGTTGGATATGATACATGGGCAGAGTGATGATGATATCATAACTTATTGGCTGGGCCTGATGTGATCTGGGAGATCTGGTATTCCGGGTGGGTATATGGACCTCATGAGTCCCTCATGAGGCACGTGAAACCTACTGCAAGAGCGTGTGTATAACAGTGCATATGACCATTGCATTGCATACATTCACTTGCATCTCTTGCTATTTATGCTTGTATGACTTGATTTCATGCCATATGTGCCCTAATTGATAGAAATATGGGATTTTTATACTTGAACTTGTCATAATTGATAGAAAGATGGGATCTTTATACTTGAACTTGTCATAATTTATAGAAATATGGGATCTTTATACCGATACTTATTCTAATTAAGGGAAAGATCGAAGTTTTATTACTATACCTATACTTATTCTAATTAAGGGAAAGATCGAAGTTTATTACTATACTTATCTTATTTGATAAAAAGGTTGAACCTTTATGATTATTCTTGAAAGGAATGGACTTTATGAGCCTATTGGGTTGTGGAAATCTTCTTTACTTATTGAATGATTATAAACTGTGAATGTTGAAACTAACAAAGAAAGAAGAGGAATATCGGAAGTACCAACACTCGCCATCACTATAGTTTAGGGTTGGTCAATAACGCTGCTAAGTACACATACTTCCCGTACTCACTCTATACTTGTTGCACCTTTTGTGTACAAGTTTAGATCTGGGCGCGAGTGGAGGCTTGTAGATTCTTTGGAGCATTCTCCTGTATTTTAGGGTGAGCAGATAATGGTTCCACGGCAGTGTTTATGTATTATTCAGACTTGTATTCGAATTAGTAGCTCTTGTACTTGTGACTTCCAGATTTTGGGGTGTATTATGACTTAGACCTATTTATATTGAGTTATTAAGACTATTAAGTACCTTGAGTTGTATTTCTTTACTTTCTGTATTTACCTTGCGCATTTTGAACTTATATCTGATTTGGGGTTCGCCTAGGGGTTGGGTTAGGTGCCTTTACGACACAAATGGGATTTGTTCGTGACAAATTTGATATCAGAGTCCCAGGTTCAATGGTCTCATAATTGCAAAAACAATGTCTAGTAGAGTCCTGCAGATTGGTACGATGACATCCGTACCTATCTTCGAAAGGCTATAAGGCATTTAGGAAATTTCACTATTTCATTCATATCGTGCGTTCTTGACTTTATCGAATATTGAATTCCTTATTTCACTCTTTTCTCACAGATAGTGAGGACTAGATAGACTGCACCTGAGCCCATTGCGAGGGCTGCTGTTTGGGGAAAGTGTAGGGGCAAGATAGAGGTAGAGTTCGAGTAGCAGCACCAGCCTGAGGGTGAGCACCAGTGGCACCTCAGGGTCGTGCTAGAGCAGCATCTCCTGAGAAAGAGGTGATTTAGGAGTATGAGCCAGTTCAGGTTGAGGAAGTTGGACCAGAATAGATACCTCTATATTTCATTGCTACACATGTGCTTTAGGATACTATGGTTCGTATGTTGGATTTTCTTGAGAGTATGGCTCGGGTGGGTGTTCTACTGACTACTTCCGCGGGTTCACAGACTAGGGTTGGAGGACAGACTCCTGATCATATGACTGCTCCCAGATTTCAAGCACCAGAGGCTAGGCCAGCACCTGTTATGGCTCTCCGATTCTGAGGTGTGTTAGTACCAGGCCTTGCTTTACCCCCGCCCACTCAGCCTACGATGTTCGTGGAAGAGGAAGATGGTTGAGCGTTTAAGAAAGATGGATCCTCCCAAGTATAATGGAGACCCTAAGGATGACGCGTATGAGTTTCTGATCAGCTGTCATAAGAGATTGCACAAGCTCGTGTTAGTGCAGTCGTGTGGAGTAGACTACCCCGTTTTTCAGATAGTTGGACCTACCAAGCAGTGGTGAAGGTCATTTATTGAGACTAGACCAGTAGAATCCCCTCCTTTCACATGGCCTTTATTCACTCAAGCATTCTTAGAGAAGTTCGTACCTCGTAGTGTGAGAGAGGAGGAGGAGGGATTAGTTTATGGGGTCATGCCAAGGGCATATGACTGTAACAGAGTATGAGACCCAGTTCCAGGCATTTCCTATCCATGCTTTGATGATTCTTTTTGATAAGGGTAAGGAGGTTCACCAATGTGTTGATTTGTCCATTTCGTTTGATCGTAGAACAGATGGATGCCACAATGTCTTCCTTCTAGCAGATAGTGGATGCGGTTCGAGATGCTGAATTTATTAGGCATGAGGACTATGAGGGGAGGTGACCAAGAGGCTCTGTGTTGGCACACATATGGATACCTCATCTAGATGTAAAGGACACTTTGGTAGAGGTCTTCACCATCCGATTTCTAGGCCAGTTGTTCCAACCATGTCAGTATCTGAGAGAGGACAAACGTCACATACTTCTATAATTTAGGATAGTTGTCCCAGTGTTCTTATAGACCATCTGGTCAGGGTGGACATTTGGGTGCCAATTCTTCTTCTCAGCAATCCTGTCAAGCCCCGAACCATGGCCTGGACGTAACACATCACTCGGTGCCTTGCTGCATGTAACTGAGTGAACCTCATGGCCTGCTTAGTCAACATGGGACATAAACTGATGCAGAATATAAGTAAACCATGCATGACTTGTGAAAACATGGAGTTCAATAAACATAAGTCTGAAAATATTATTATATCATGAATGCAGAAATATAGTAATGTAGCCAACGAGTCTAACTCAACTAAACATCTGACATGACATGACGGACTAGTCGATGAAACCTCTGACATGAGTCTGACTGCTAAACTGTTTACCGAGACAAAACCCCCAGCATACCTTAACTTCATAACTGACATAAATATAAGTAATGACAAAACCCCAAATGAGATGGGTCTCACCAAATGCTGATACGAGCAATGTCCTAACAAGCAGATCCATCATCCTGTAAATCAATACCTACATCATGAAATACAGGCCCTCAGGCAATGAAAGGGCACGTCAGTACATTTGAATTGTACTAGTATGTAAAGCAACTGAATGAAATAAACATGTCACATGAAATAATAAGACTGAAACTAAAACTAAAATTGTAAGCTAAACATGAGCATCATCTGATATATATATATATATATATATATATAACATAAGTAAAAACATTTTAAGTATGTATGTATCTATACCTTATGGGTGAGTCGTAGTATAACCGACAACATGAAATCACCACGTAGGTACATGGAGTCTGGTACCTAGCCGACCAGCAGAGCAGTCCCACGCCTTGCCAGGGTATGAGACATAAGCATGACATGAAAAGGCCCAATTCAATTGTCTGAAGGTGTCGCCCTAATCTGGGCGGATCGACCCTTACCCTCATTGGCATATGTAGTTTCAGGTTGTCTGAGCCTTCTCGGTAAACCTATGCTGCTCCAAAAAAATATGAACATGGATATAGGTGGCATCTGAGCCCATGGTTTGTATAACATAACTTGTAAGTATGACTTGTAGACATGATTCGTAAACATGGCTTGTAAACATAATTTGTGAGTATAATATAGCATGAATATAAGTATATAGTACAACTTGTAGATTTTCATGAAAATAAGCATAATAGTTTATATCTTCCATTTAAGAACCCATGGGATGCAAATCATGGGTTTTCATGGATTACGGATGGACTCCCAATAACCAAAAAAGAATATCAAGAATACACTAATAAATTATTAATACGAACATGGTGTGTCTTGGTACATGTAACTTAGGGTCATCATGAATTAGAGTAGAAACCCTAGGTTTATGGAACTTCGTATTTTAATGGATGAACGTAGAGTGGAGAAGAACAATGATGTTCCCACACATGGATAGAAACCCTACATACCTTAATCGCTCCAAAACTTGTAGAAAAGGTCTGAACTTGAAGAAGAAATCCAGAAGCTTTAATCATGCAATGAATTTATATTTAAAATTCATGAATATATGTTTGAAATCACTTAGAAGGCTTGGATATAGACTTACCTTGATGTATGAGAGTGATTGGAGGAGAGAACCTCTTTCTAGGGCTTGGAGAGAATGAAAATAACATAAAAAGAATGAACATCACATATTTATACTTTTATTGCGTCGGCACTTATACGGCCCACTTATACAGCCTGTACTTAAATGTACGGTCCGTATAATGTGACTGTACTTGAAATGGCAAATTCTAGAAAATAAGATTTTTCATGCTGCGATACGGACCCAAAGTACATTCCATACTTATTTGTACGGTTGGTAATACGGCCTGTATACTTTATATATGGTCCGTATAACCAGGCGCAAAATTGATATTTCACTGAACTGAAATGAATTTAAATTCTAATACTGTTACACCTCACACCTTTATTGTACATATCTAATTAAAGGCCTATGAGTCTAGTTTCCAACACATTAAGTCGTTCGTCATGTGGACTCCCCTACAAGGAGATAAGATTTGTTTCACTGGACAAAAGCAAAAATAGTAATTTGTTCATTCGGGGACGTCCAATAAAATTAGAATTTGAATACAGTATTATTTTTCGGGATTTGAAAGAAATAAAATGTAGAAAGGATGAATGTTTACTATTGGGACAATATATATATGTGTGTTTGTAACGATGCATACACATAAACATCAAAAGTAATGGGGAAAACTCTGATTTTATATTATATTGATAGTGGACCACTATTAATCTTTAATAATGGGATTAAATGGACTACATATAGAGGTTGCACGTTGCTATTGTTATTGGAAAACATGTGGGCATTAATAATTATGTGCCCAAGGACACATGCATTATGGGAAAAGATGAGATATAGATAAGACTATATTTAATAATAGCAACTCATTCTTGTTGAATGGAAAGAAACAAAAATCTGCATGATCAGGTTGCTAGAGAGCTTACCATAGAAATGTCTCTCTTAATAAATTTTGGGAAGAAAATAAAACGGTCAAGCGAGGGGATAAAATGCGTCAGCCCTATGCTTACTTTCTTTTCTCCCAAACCCAAGCAAATCGGGGATTTCTTCGTAGTGAAGAAGGTGACGGGATGCGCAAGACCAACGAAGGTTCAACCTTTCATCTACGATCTTCTGCGAGCTTGTGTGAGCATCTAAGGTATGTTGTTGGTCAGAACTCACAAGACAGTGATCAAAAGCCACAAGTGTATTTGAGTTTATTCAAGTCTTGATTTTGTTATAGAAGTAGTAATTTACGAATCTGTGGTCTGAAATTAAATATAGATTGTTGGCCTGTTTTGAGATACTATGTATGATGTTCTATGATTGTAAATTAATCATGGGGATCTGGTTGTGTTGTTGTTGAATGGTTTGAAGGAAGTAGGAAATTACTAGTAGTTTCTAGGAGATGAGCTTGTCACTCGATAAGTTGTATCCTAGTTTTCTTTTCGTATGATGATAGTTATGTTGTCATTATTTTAGATCGGAGTCCTTGTCATGACCCAAATCGGTGGGCCATGACTAGTGCCCGAGTTGGACACTCGTATACGAACCTATTAGATATAATCAGACTGATGCTAAGGATAATGTGGAAATATGTAAAAGCATGCAGTAGAATCATAATGCCATATATCATAATGAACCTGTCTCCTGAGGAGCCGCAGCTAACCAAAACATAACAAATTAGCAAGCCGACAAGGCTGCCACTATACACGGGGACATCCAAGACGAACTACATCGATATAGCGGACCAAACCGTATATACACAATCCACATATGTCTACAGACCTCTAAGAGTATAACAAAGCCTATGTCAAAAGGATCTGTACCAAAATATCTCAAGCTCCGGAACGATGGAGCTCTCCAAGCAGCTGGGCAGAAGTCCTAAGCCGAAGGATCACCAAACTGGGTGTCTGTACCTGCGGGCATAAAACGCAGCCCCCGAAGAAAGGGGATCAGTACGGAAAATGTACTGAGTATGTAAAGCATGAAGTACAATAATGAAAATCATGTCTGAGTAGAAGATGACAGGAGACAAGTATGATAATAAAGGATACCAATGCATCTGTGCCTTATGAGATAAGAGTAATGCATATATATAATATATCGTACCCGACCCTCTAGTGAGGGACTCGGTGAAATCATCATATATATACCGTACCCGACCCTCTAGTGAGGGACTCGGTGAAATAATCATATATATACCGTACCCGGCCCTCTAGTGAGGGACTCGGTGAAATCATCATATTTATACCGTACCCGACCCTCTAGTGAGGGACTCGGTGAACAATGCAATAAAACTGTACACGAATACGCACCCGGCCCGGGACTCGGTGATTGATATATTAACGGTATGCATGACTAGAATATCATGAGCAACCATATGCAAACTAAATCATCATCTGAGACTCAATAGAATAATCAGAATGAACCAACACTTGAGAATTAAAGACGACTATCATGTCAAGCACTACTGAGAACTAGAGTTCCTTAGAGTCATATATGTTCGTCGTTCGCTCAGTTTATGTAATTCATGCCATAAAGAAAGAACAGGTAACTTTACGTACACTTTGGAGCCTTTAGAGGTAGAGTCATCATCAATGAATAAAATTGAGAAAATCTAGATATAGCTCCACATTCTCACACTCACTTTGAAATCATACACTTGAGTTCTTAAAATACAAAATCATCATCATCGTCGTCACCATCGTAAAATCATTCCTATCCTTGACATCATCAGAAGTTTTAAGAACCATGGACTTTTAGCTTTTGAAGACAAGAAGGTTGCAGAAACATTTATGAAGTCATACCATAGGAATCATGCCTTTGAAAGAAAGGGGACGGGCCTTAACATACCTGTTCCACCTCCTATTGGCTACGTTTATTTGTCCAAGCTCGCAAGTCTACATTTAAGAGGATTTACACAATCGTTAGACTCATCGTTATACGCTTGTCTTAGTCCTTCAAATAAATCCACTTATAATCTGCCGAAATTCGGGCAGCACCTCCCCTGTTTATATTCTTAGCCCGGAATCTCAATTCAGCAACCAACAACAACAACAACAATACCAATATCAATACATCATTTCCAACACCAATATGTACCATAAAACAGCCCACACGCTGTTTTCCAACATCCATAACTAACCAACTTACTACACAATTATTTAACGACTTTATCTCCGTAATTAAGTCTTAAATAATACCAAAAGAGAAAGATTCATACCTTATTTCTTGTGAAGACCGCAATATCCCCAGTATCAACGCTAAAATCCACTGCAAAACAACACTAGAATCACAACCATGCGTTACCCGGACCTAAACCACTACTCCGCTACTTGAAAATTGCTCACTTTTTTATTCCCTCTCCTTCTATCTCTTTAAATTTCTGGAAATTTCTGGGCTAAATCTGGTGAAAAAAGGGGGTTCCTACCCTTTTTATAAGGGTCAAATTCGGGTCGAGTCACTGTAGCAGTACTGTTGCAAGTCGGTTACTGCTCTGTCAGCTGAACTTGTAACGTCCATAAATCTCTATTCCAAAGTCCTATCGACGAGCGGTTTGTTGCGTTGAAAACTGGACTCCACGAACTTCATTTTAGGATTTTGTTTCACCTTAAAACACTTCATATGCTAAGAGATATTCGTCCCCCAAGTTTGACTAAAGTTTTCACACAAAACATTACCCATCCTTTCTCCAAAGTCATACTACTTCATTTCTTCCACTCATTTCCTTATAAAACCTTCCGGTATACCTTATATACATCCTTCCTCATTAAATATACTTAATAATGCTTGCTCCTTATATTCCAAAGTGGCTTTACTTAACCATAACTCAACGTACTTATGTTTCAAATTTGATAAGTGCTTCTTCGAAGATACGGGGTGTAACATCCTTCCCCCCTTAAAAACATTAGTCCTCGAATGTTGTAGTGAGCCAATCCTCAATATCCTCATTGAATTTTTGTTCGATTACCATATACTTATACTATAATTTTGTCAGTTTCGTCCTGTTCTTTCTTAGCTCCTTATCAAATTCATTTGTGAGTCCTACAGTCTTCAATCCTCATGTATACAAGTTAGCTAGTATTCCATTCTCATACTGTCTTCCTTCCTGTGGTTTAACTAGCCACACCACGGTTACTCGCCGTCTTGCGAGCGTCCTTCCTCTTCGTTCCTCATTTCTTTATTAACGGATAACTCCCTTGCTTGAATACCGCACTTTCTTCTTTCTCTTGTTGACTCCTCCGATGCTATCTTGGCTATCCCTACTTGTACTTGTTGAGCCTAGATACGTGCAAGATTATCCCCTCGTAATTCATCAGCCAAGCTTTCCGCTTCATCATAGATTTTCTTATACTAATGTCCCGTTGCTTGTTCAACATTACTCTTCTATTGAAAAATCCTTACTCTTAATTGTTGCGTTTCTTCAACCATCCGTCTTAATTCCTTTCCATGATAGGTTATAACCATATCCTCAATACGATTTCTTAAATACGTACCTTCCTAATGTTCCATCACCATCTCTATTATTCCTCGTAGCAGGATTATATGTTGCGATGAACCAATAATCATAGTTCGAACTGGTCTATAGCTCACAATATCTTCGAGTTCTTGTCAAACTCTCTCTTTAATTCCTTTTCCTCAAATCTTGCAATATAACTTATAATTATAAGGTTAGGGCAATTCTCACTTTACCATAGCTTCTTTCCAACATCAGTATGGTATACTTACCCTTGACTTCCTTATTCCAGTGATCACTTAGTTAGCTGTCATTCCTTGTTGGCTTTCCGGTGTGTACATTCCCATCTGTGGGGCATAACCTTACGCTGATGGTTCATATAATTCTATAATACATACCCTTATGCTCAGTATGGTTAGTGACCCATGATATACTTTCTAATTTCTATTGATGCTGCTGCCTTTCTATCTGCACCCACATCGTTCTTCCTCTCTTTAGAGATCGCCAAACCGCTTATCGTTACTCCCTTTGTTAAGATTCTTATATTTTTCCTTTAATATCAAGATTTTCTTCCGTTGTAACCCAAAGTGTCCTTTGTACTCATCATCCATTTCATCATTGTCTTTGTAGTTAGCTTGCAGAACTTTCTTACTCTTTTTATTACTCTTTAGGATACGTCGCTGCCAATTTAGGTGCAACACAAATTTCCCTGGTGTAGAAATATCATATCTCACGTCCGCATGAAGTATTCTCTTGATCCATTTTAATTCCTTTCCATACCTGCTTTGTGCTATGCTTATCTTTAATTCGTTCCTGCTCCCTCTTAATGCATTCTTGGTATGCCACTACGTCCCGAATTTTGGCCTCCTTAAGCTAACCTTTTTCTTTACTTGGACTTTTGACAATGCCATACCTCATTTCAGGACTAGATCTGCCCTGCCCCCCCCCCCCCCCCCCACACTTTTAAGGGTGTTCTTATACACTAGTAACTCCCGAGTATCAGTAGTCATCGGCCTACCCTAACGATCCTTCGACTCGTTTGGTCTCTTATAATACCGGAATTCTCTCATCCTATAGCTTGACTTATTTTCCTTTCTACTAATCAAGGGCTTTGCATTTGAATGAAGCGCTTATGCATTACAGACCCATTCTCGCTGCCTTTTTTAAGGCCTTTCTACTTCTACCTTTTATGACTGAACATTTCCCGAATCAACGGGTTGATGGAAACATTGGAATCCATCAAAACATTTTATGGAACGTTTGGTCACACTTTGCTCTTTTTATCCCTCGTCTTCCTCCACAACTATTATCACTGAAATTCTTCTTACTCTGAGTTTCCGGTTTCACTCTACGTCTACAAGATATCATTGAGGGTTAACATGCTACACTTTTCCCCTTCCACTATCAATCCTTTTATTCTCTTGGCTCACTTATCTGAAATTTTCCTTGACTACTTATTTGCGTCCCACCTATGCGTTGTAGTTCTTCCAGTGTTCTGCCACTTCTTGTTCGTGTCATGAATTCCTTGCAAATATACCCTCTTCTTTCTTCTCCTTCCTTCCACCAAGGCTATTCCATACTCATGAATATTTCCCATATATCCTTCTATTTCCTTTATAATTAAACCTCGGTATTCCTTATCCTCATCCCATGTCATTGATGTACTACCTCCCGGTTAGCTTTGTTAGTTTATTAACCTCTCGCTTGTCCTTGGTGATTGCTCAATTTTTCTTTTCTTCCTTTCTTCTTCTTTTGACCAGCCCATTAGTGTACCTTTCCTGCTTTCATCCTCAAACTTTCCTTGAGTTCCTTCCTCCCCGAGCGCCCTTCTCCACTTGTTATTTTATAGAATCGACCCTAACGTTCGTAAAATATTCCTTTAAACGTGCAAATCCGTTCTATTCTTAAATCATCTTTTAGGAAAGCTTCTCCGTTTTCGAGGCAACCGTGTCAGTATGACTACACATTTATCCCTTTAGACACCTCTCGAGAGCTGGAAATCTCTTAGTATCATTGCAAGGCCTGATCATTCTCTCTCTTACTTCACATCCTTATTTGTGATTACTATCCTTTAGTCCCACTTATCGAAGTCTGTTTTCTGACCCCACACATTTATCTTTTGTTTCACACTACCATACTTTATCCCTTTCGCATGTCTACCTTCGAATTTTATCCAAATAGTCCTTTTCCTTACCCATTGTCCCTCTTGGAAGCTTCACTTACCCTCGTTTCTTACACTTTTTTTTCTCAAGGCATTCTAATCTCTTTACTTTCTATATATTCACTTTCTTCCTTTCCGTGATGTTGTTGCATTAGGACTTTCCAACTGTAGCTTGTGGTGACAATATCATCAACTTACCTTGTAACATCTATCACTTGAACTTCACTACCCTTTTCGATTGATGCCTTCAGTATACCGCAACGTCGGTTACTGGGACACATATACCGGTTGGCGCAGCCACATATGGCACATCATACACACACACACACACACACACACACACACACACACATATATATATATGTTTACTAACGCCTCGCTTACAAAGTACTTCCCAATACTATTCGAACTCATCCTAATTCTAGAGCTGTGATGCACTTTTTTTCTTCTCTTTGTCGGTCTAGTCCGCCTCATCCTTCGCGACCTTTTATGGTTTCTAACCACTCTGCATACTCCAATTTTCCTTAGGCTACTCTAGCTTCTCATATGTCTCTTATGTCTGAATTTGTAAGACTCTTAATATACTTCCCAGGGGGTCACCCATCCTAGTATTTCTCTCACCCCAGCACGCTTAACCTTGGAGTGCTAATGGGATCCGGTGCGTTAGTGCTGGTATAGTCGCATACACCTTACTGCGTCACCTTCCTCACATAACCTAAAGCAAGTTGAAGTTTTAACAGATTCCAAAACATTCTCGTAATGCATCTCCCTCCGAATTAGAAAGGATCTGTTACTCGTCCGACTAAGCAAATGCTATTTTGGTTTTTGAAATCCTCAATTTTTACCTTCAATCTGCATGTATGACTACTTTTCATCATATCTTTCAAGATTCCCAATGGTGGCGAAGGCATCTTGATCGCAGCTACTTCCAAATACTCAAGTCACTGATCCCCTTTAGGATTTTCGCTCATCACTATTCAGTATTACCCTGAAGTAAATACATACGCACATAGGAAGTTCCAATAAGAACACGTATACCTGTAGCCGATCGGCCGTTAGCCTGATCTGGTGGGCTATAGAGTGAGGTGTGCTCTTCATCCTTGTCTTCCCACCGTCTACTAGTCTGGCCTAACATAATGCTGAAACGTAAGGAAAATCTAGATGTGCCAACTTTGTACGTCCTCAATTACGTCTTCATCCACAGGAGTCTCGTGACCCTTAAACGGGTTTTTGTCATATGACATCTCAGTCGGGTCTCCTCTTACTGGAGCCACATTCTCCGATGGGTTCACCTCAATGGTATAACTGATGCTCTTTCTTATACCTATTGACATCCTCGATCCTGAGTCGACAGGCGATACGGGCCTCATGTCCCCCTTCGAAGCCTCACTTACGCTCTCATTAACTGAACTTTTCCTCATCTCCAATACAATCCTGCAATTTAACAAAATTCGTACCAAGAACGAGCTTTCCTATCCTTGGCTCTACTGCACGGTCTATGATCCGAAAGAAAGATGACATCCTAAATGTCCTGTAGCTACCTGTTTATAGATGTGGTGCACAACACACCAATAAACAAGACTCTACTAGACACGGTCTGTAGACACTCCAAGGATGAACTGCTCTGATACCACTTTTGTCACGACCCAAATCGGTGGGCCATGACTAGTGCCCGAGTTGGACACTCGTATACGAACCTATTAGATATAAACAAACTGATGCTAAGGACAATGTGGAAATCTGTAAAAGCATGTTGTAAAATCATAATGCCATATATCGGAATGAACCTGTCTCCTGAGGAGCCGCAGCTAACCAAAACATAACAAATATGCAAGCCGACAAGGCTGCTACTATACACGGGGACATCCAAGACGAACTACATCGATATAGCAGACCAAACCGTATATACACAACCCATATATATCTACAGACCTCTAAGAGTATAACAGAGCCTATGTCAAAAGGATCTGTACCAAAATATCTCAAGCTCTGGAACGATGGAGCTCTCCAAGTAGCTGGGCAGAAGTCCTAAGCCAAAGGATCACCAAACTGGGTGTCTGTACCTGCGGGCATGAAACGCAGCCCCCGAAGAAAGGGGGTCAGTATGGAAAATGTACTGAGTATGTAAAGCATGAAGTACAATAATGAAGATCATGTCTGAGTAGAAGATGACAGGAGACAAATATGATAATTAAGGATACCAATGCATCTGTACCTTATGAGATGAGAGGACTCGGTGAACAATGCAATGAAACTGTGCACGAATACGTACCCGGCCCGGGACTCGGTGAATGATATATTAACGGTATGCACGAGTAGAATATCATGAGCAACCATATGCAAACTAAATCATCATCTGAGACTCAATAGAATAATCAGAATGAACCAACACTTGAGAATTAAAGGCGACTATCATGTTAAGCACTATTGAGAACTAGAGTTCCTTGGAGTCATATATGTTCGTCGTTCGCTCAGTTTATGTAATTCATGCCGTAAAGAAAGAACGGGTAACTTAACGTACACTTTGGAGCCTTTAGAAGTAGAGTCATCATCAATGAATAAAATTGAGAAAATCTAGATGTAGCTCCACATTCTCATACTCACTTTGAAATCATACACTTGAGTTCTTAAAATACAAAATCATCATTATCGTCGTCACCATCGTAAAATCATTCCTATCCTTGACATCATCAGAAGTTTTAAGAACCATGGACTTTTAGCTTTTGAAGAAAAGAAGGTTACGGAAATATTTATGAAGTCATACCATAGGAATCATGCCTTTGAAAGAAAGGGGACGAGCCGTAACATACCTGTTCCACCTCCTATTGGCTACGTTTATTTTTCCAAGCTCATAAGTCTACATTTTAGAGGATTTACACAATCGTTAGACTCATCGTTATATGCTTGTCTTAGTCCTTCAAATAAATCCACTTATAATCTGCCGAAATTTGGGCAGCACCTCCCCTGTTTATATGTGTAGCCCGGAATCTCAATTCAGCCACCAACAACAACAACAACAACACCAATATCAATAACATCATTTCCAACACCAATATGTACCATAAAACAGCCCACACGCTGTTTTCTAACTTACATAACTAACCAACTTACTACACAATTATTTAACGACTTTATCTCCGTAATTAAGTCTTAAATAATACCAAAAGAGAAAGACTCATACCTTCTTTCTTGTTAAGACTGCAATATCCTCAGTATCCACGCTAAAATCCACCGCAAAACAACAGTAGAATCATAACCATGCGTTACCCGGACCTAAACCACTACTTCGCTACTTGAAAATTGCTCACTTTTTTATTCCTTCTCCCTCTCTCTTTAAATTTCTTGAAATTTCTGGGCTAAATCTGGTGAAAAGAGGGGGTTCTTACCCTTTTTATAAGGGTCATATTCGGGTCGGGCTCACTGTAGCATTTTACTGTAGCGTACTGTTGCAAGTCGGTACTGTAGTACTGTAGCACGCGTTTCTACTCTATCAGCTGAACTTGTAACGTCCATAATTCTCTACTCCGAAGTCCAATCGATGAGCAGTTTGTTGCGTTGGAAACTAGACTCGACGAACTTCATTTTAGGATTTCGTTTTACCTTAAAACACTTCATATGCTAAGAGATATTCGTCCCCCAAGTTGGACCAAAATTTTCACACAAAACATTACCCATCCTTTCTCCAAAGTCATACTACTTCATTTCTTCCACTCATTTCCTTATAAAACCTTCCGGTATACCGTATATACATCCTTCCTCATTAAATATACTTAATAATGCTTGCTCCTTATAATACATCAAATGTCTGAATATGTCTCAGAATGTAAATAAGACATAAAATAAGGAAGAATCTCCAAAGTGGCAGATGTCCCCGTGCTCACCCTGTAAGACTTTAAGCAGCAACTCTGGTCCGCTATTAGCCACGAGAAACAGAGGTCGATCCTACCTGGAACTATGTATTCATAAAAGAATGCAGCAAGTGCTGGTCAGCACATACAACAAGTACTGGTAGGTAACATAGGCTGATTAAGTTTAGCTAACACATATCAATTCAATAAAGTAAGATAAGGAGGTAATCAATCAAGGTATAAGTCAAACACAAGCCAAAAATCAAGTACACATCATCACCTAGGTTATAACATCTAAAGCCAATTGTGTCCACTCTTAAATACTCAGTCTGAATCTGTATATCACACGTACATCACAAGAGTATCACAATAGAAGCCAAGTGCAATGCAATAATGTATGTGTAACGACCCGTTTGGTCGTTATAGTTCTTTTGGAACTTTTGCTCGTTCCCGAGCATTGATTGGCTCACTTTTAAATCGAGGGCACCGTTGACATACTTCCCGAGGTGTCTAGACTGGATTCAGGCAACTTTGGGAAAAATATAGACTTGAAGTGAAAAGGGGTTGACCCGAGGTTGACTTTTGGGTAAACGGACCTTCTTTAGAATTCGGTCATTTTCGAGAGGTCCGGAGGGTTGTGTAGAACCCGTATGTATATTTGGTTCGGTTCCCAATGCATCCAGAAGCATTACGGGACTTGGATGGGAATTGGAAATTAAGGCATCGATGGTTGACTCGGTCAACGAGACCTCCATTGGAAATTTTGAGGCCACAGGTGCGTTGTAGCCCATTTTTATGTGGGACTAAGTATCTGGTATGAGAGCAGATGGTCTTGGGAGTTAGTCAAAAAATCGGATTGAAGGAAAATATTGGGTTAAAGTTTCTGGTGTCTGGAGCTCGCTTTGGCGTCACCAGCACCGTAACGGCGGCCTCGCTGGGGCGGTGGACCGCAACAGCGGCACCGAGGGAATTAGGGGTTCGCCTACCGAGGTGGGAAAGGTAGGTGCCCGCATGACCTAGGCTGAAATGGGTCGTGACAAGTTTGTATCAGAGCCCTAGGTTACCTGATCTTTAATACAGGAGCGTGTCTAGTATAGTCTCGTGGATCAGTACGATGAGCACTGTACTTATCTGCGGGAGGCTACGGGACATTTAGGAAATCTCACCTTCTTTCTTTCCATCGTGCTACTTTATTAAAATTGGTATCTGGAAAGACCAAAATGGTATCTAACCTTATCTCTTCTCTCACAGATGCTAAGGACTCGAGCTACTATGGCCCAGGGTCAGGTGCCAGTGCCCGCAGCTACGGCTGGCACCCGAGAGGGAGCGACAGCCAGAGGGCGCGGCAGAGCGAGAGGTCACGGAGATGCCCCAGCATTTCTAGCTTTATTTATTACCCTAACGGGTGTGGTTAAAGAAGACTGTTATTAAGAACAAAGGTTAAGAGAAAGAGATGAACAGCATAACAAGATTCGTGACTGGACAAAGTCCAGATTAAGATAGAAAAAAAAAAAATGAAAACTTTGGGAGATAGACAGAAAATGAATAAATATAACTACATGATAAGAAGAAATATAGGAGTGAGGAAGTACCGAGTAGGATTGTTAAAAATTTATTTGAAAACAACATTAATTTCCTGCTTTGTCCTTTGAACTTTTCTTATTGAAAGAACTTTTTGAAAAATTTACTACCCCTCTCTTAAATTTGGTATCAGAGCGAGAAGATTTTTGGCACCTAAGACTCATCTAAAACTATATGAGAAGACCTTTATCTGCTAGAAGAAGAAAGGAAGCACCTGTACCTACTATTAACCAGAGTTAATGAGACAACACCGTTTTGCTAAACATATAAGTTTTCACTATCACATGATCTATATTACTCAAAAAAGACTAGTAAACCTTAGAAGCTCAAGAAAGGTCCTTATCGAACACATTAACTATTTAGACACAGCTTATAGAGAAGAATTGAATAATAATACAACAGTATTAAGTTTCGAAATAATCTCCTTTGGGAATTTCATTTTACCAACGACGAGATATTTAGAACTGAAGACTATATTACACAGCTAGAACAAAAAGTAAAGTTTATGCATTTAGGTTAATAGATGCAAGATCATTATTTAAAAGTCAAACAAGAAATAAATAACCTATACCCAAAATATATTAAATTAAGTAGTACCAAAGAAAACCAGTTAAGACTATAAGAATTAATAGATATAATATCAGGATTAGAATATAAGTTACTAGGATATATAAAATCTAGAAAGATCTCAAAGAACCAAAAGCGATTTAGACCATATTAATTGTATGAGAACACTACCCTTTGTTAGACAGATAACTATCAATCATTGGTATTTATATAGAGATATAGAGAAAAGACGAGAATATAGACAAGTAGAAAAAGCCTTAAGTGCATATTTAGAAATAATAAATTCAGAAACATTATCATCACTAATATACAATAGACTCTTACAAAGTCAGAATAACGAAGAGACAATCTCTGCTATAACGTGGGAATTACAAGGTATAAGAGAAGATATAGAAAGACTTACAACTAGTATAGACTACCAGAAGAAAGTTTGTAAAATAAAGATTTCGTTAGGGTAATAAATAAAGCTAGAAAAATAGATACATTAAAAAATCTAGAATACTTAGACTTAAGAAAATACCCAGAAAAGAAATATAGAGCATTAAAAGATCATAGTATTATAAAGTGTAATTTCAATAACGGAGACCATATATTACATAGTGAAGACAAACAGTTGAACACATTAGTAGATTTAGTCATAATTTTTAGTGACAAAATACAAGAAAATAATAAAGACATTACTATAATATTAGAGGTGGTAGAAGCATCTCAGACTAAGCAAAAGAAAACTTTCGAAAAAGTAGAACAAAATCTCGATTACATAAAAACACAAGAATTAGAATTAGAAAAGAATGTCCAGACTCTAGTTAACAAAATTAATCTAGAAAAATTACCTACAAAGACGGAAATAGGAAAGTTAGTTAAAGTTATTACAGAAAAACCAAAAGAGATAGAACTAAAGACAACCCAAATAGTCTCTAAAATAACACAACATATAAAAGTTTTAACTAGTGATATTAAAGAATTAAAAAAGACAGTAGAAGAACTAAAAGAAATCACTCGTTCATGAGTAGACCAACCTTTGCTCAAGAAGAAGTCACAAAATTAATAGAAAAGTCTATACCTTTGCGAGCAGACTATAAAGATTATATACGTAACGCTAAATCGGATCAAATAGCACTACAACAAAATATTACTATAATTTCATTAATATTAGAAATAATAAATAAAATCGAAATAATAGTACCAAGGTTAGAATTAATAAGTGAGCGCGTTTGGTTGTTAAGTGAACAATAAAAAGAGAAAAATAAAGAGACCTCAAAAAATAAAGAAGTTGAAGAATTAATAGACCAATTAAATAAGGTAGAAATAACACCTCAAAAAGAAAAAGTCAAAATAACTAGAAAAGCACAAAATTGGACCTTCTTCCAATTAGATCAAGAAACGAAGAAGGATCAGAAAGGCAAGAAAGACCAAGAGTAAGTTTTTCAGATAATAGAATAGGTAATAATTTCTTATCAAGAATCTTAAGTAGAATTAATACAAGAAAAATTTGAAGTAGACATAGCTATAGGAGAAGCAAAAAGACTCCATAAAAATAACAAAAATATACTTTTTAGATGTAAAGGATGTAAGTTATGAGAATTAACAATAGAAGAAACCATCAGTCACTTTAAATTATGTGAAGCTCGAACTGATAATTGGGGATATAGAGTAGAACATATATACCAAAAGAAATCAAACAAATTCGATAAAATATTAGAAGATATGCAATATAGTGACGACGAGATAGAGATAGACTCGATAATAAGGCAAAAAGAATTAACGGAATCCGTCTAGTTCTAGTCCATTTCAAAGAACAATAGGAGAACAATACACAGTAGACACGAGCACAGGAAATGTACCTAGAAGAAGAGTTTTTAGAACAGCAGAAGAGCCTATAGACAATATAAAACCATCAGGGAAAAGAATGCCTATAGAAGAACCTATTATTCTCCAAAAAGGAGGTAATAAAGGAAAAATAGTAAATATAGCAGCTGATGATCCACAAAGATGGAATTCAGTAATAGACCATTGGAAAGGAATAGTAGTAGCAGACTATATAAAAACATATAATGATACAGATGCTGAAACTATGTATAAATACTTAGAGACATTTTTAGGAGAATCAGCTAAAGCTCTATGGGAAGCATATAAGGAAGATTTTCCGATGGAATTTCAACACTTAGTATCCATGGGAGCAAATCCATACAATTTTACTAATAAAATACATACTTTAATTATAGGAGAAGATCCAAATAGTGGATTAGTAATACTACAAAGAAATGCTTTAATTAAATTAGAGCAATTAAGTATAAGTAGTTGGTTTCATATTAAAATAAAATTAAATGATTATTTTTATTATTGTACAATTAGTGGAAACGCTTTTGACCAAGAACTAGGAAAGAAATTATTTAATAAATTACCAGGAGCTCTAGGAAGAGAAATAGAAGACAGATGGAATAAAAGAGACGGAGCAGTATAAAATCCTAATTTAAAATGGTCAATAGGACATAAAATAAAACATATAATGGATATACTACAAGAAAAATGCACGCATATATAAATACAAAAACAATTAAAACAAAATGAGATGATTTTTTTTAAAAGCGTGGTATATACTACTCAGAGTTACGATAAAGACAATTATAAAAAGAAAAAGTATAAGAAATACATAACCTAATATAATAGAAACTAAACTCAATACAATAGAAAGAAATACTATCTTAGAAAATCATCAGCCAGAAAACCCTATTTAGACAGAAATAGACATAAAAGAAAATACAGAAAAGATAGAAATTATAAAAATAAACTGGAATGTTTTACTTGTGGAAGTGTAGAACACTTAGCAAATACATGTCCAAAAAGAATAAATAATAAGGCACAAAATTCACAGCTAATTGAAGACTTTCAAGAAACCTTAACAAATGTAGATGAATATATGTCAGACACGGAAAGTATATACTCTATAGTAAGTGTAGATACTGAAGAAAATATTAAAACAGACACATCAGACTCAGAAGCAGAAGAATTAATTAATGAGATAGGCTTAGAAAAACTAGACCTAGAACCAATTCAAATAGATAATTTAGCAAATATATCAGAAGACTGTAGTCACGACTTCGAAAGAAATAAAGGTTTAGATAGTAATGCATGTTTCTCTTGTAAATGGTTTCCTAGTAAAGATAAAAGAGCAAAATGTAAAAATTATTTTATAGAAGGATGTATCATGTGTATAGAAAAAGAATTTAAGACAAATATAAAAAAGAAGAAAGACATAAAAAATAGAAGACCCTACTATTAGCATAAGAATAATGACATTAGAAACTAGAATGAACGAACTAGAAACCAGGTTATATAAATTAGAAAAAGGAAAACAAAAAGAAGCAGATAGCGAAGATGAAGAAATATGTTTATCTAATATACAACCACTAAGAACAATTCCAGAAGATTCAACAGCTGAACTAATGAGTATAGAAGACCATGGAGCCCTAGTATGTAATGAAGATAAAAATTAGGAACAATAAAAATACTTGCAAGAATCAAAATAGATGACTATGAAATAGAGACGTTAGCACTAGTAGATTCGAGATGTACTAAATGTATAATAAATAAATGAATAGTTCCACCAAATTTAATAAAGGTTCTAGACAAACCAGTTGCAGCCATGCAAATGGATGGAACTCATAATATATATAAACATTATGTTCATAAGACATACATTAGCTTTATCAACACTTGTTCAGAATTTTATAAACCTAGTTATAAAATGGATAAAATATGGGTAAGAGACTTGAATATAAATATAGACTTTGTCATCGGATTAAACTTTATGGTACATAACAATGGAAGTTGCATGATTACAAGAGATGGAGTAATTTTTCTAAAAAATATTACTCATACACCAGTACAAGCTCATAAAACTGAAACTAGAATCAAACATAAGAAGATCTCTACTCCAAACCAAATATACCTGCAAAAGAAAGAAGAGAGTTGTTGTAAGGATTCTCAAGACAATAATACATGCTGTAAAAACAAAAGAGAAATAAAGAATTTAATTCTAGAAGAAGAAGAAATACTAGACAACGATAATCTAATAGAAAAAAATTATACTTTAATAGACATAGAAACAGAATTATATAATTTTAAAACAGGGATAGAAAGGATAGGGGTAATAAAAAAACAAAAAGATTTAGATAATATAATAAGAATACTAGATGAGATAGAAATTATAGGAGAAAAACCTTTAAAACACTGGAAAAATAACAAAATTGTATGTAAATTAGACATAATAAATCCAGAATATATAATTAAAACAGCCTCAATAGAAGCAACTAACCAAGATATAGAAGACTTTAAAGTACAAATAAAAGAATTATTAAATTTAGGAGTAATAAGAAGATCTACTTCTATACATAGATCTGCCGCATTTATGGTAAGAAATCATAGTGAGATAGTAAGAGGAAAAGCTAGAATGATAATAAATTACAAAAGACTTAATGATAACACCAGAACAGATGGATAGAAGTTACCAGACAAAACAGAACTAATAAATAGCATACAAGGTAAAAAGATCTTTAGTAAATTTGATTGTAAATCAGGATATTCGCAGGTACGAATGCATGAAGAAAGTATAGAATGGACTGCGTTCACCTGTCCTGAAGGACATTTCAAATGGTTAGTAATGCCATTTGGATTAAAGACAACTCCACCAATTTTTCAAAGAAAAATGGATAGTATATTTGGAGACTATAAAAGATTTGTCCTAGTATATGTAGATGATATATTAGTATTTAGTAAAGACATGAAAGAACATTTAGGACACCTCCAGGCAGTATTTAGATTATTTGTAGAAAATGGAATAATAATTAGCAAGAAAAAGATGGAATTATGTAAAAACCATATAAATTTTTTAGGAGTAGTACTAGGAGATGGCAAAATAAAATTGCTACCTCATATAGGTAAAAGGGCCTTAGAAATGCCAGATAAACTAGATAATATTAAAGAATTACAAAAATTCTTAGGAATAGTAAATTATGCTAGTTATAAAAGACTTAGGAAAAATAGCAGGGCCATTGTATTAAAAAACGGGATCAAATGGTCAAAAACACTTTAATACAGAAGATATTAGATTAGTACAAAAAATTAAAGAAAAAATAAAAAATATTCCAGACTTAAATATGCCGCTAGAAATAGACTATTTAATTATAGAAACAGATGGAACCTTCTAAGGATGGGGAGTCGTATTAAAGGCAAAACCAAATAAATATATCAATAAAAGTGAAGAAAATATATGTGCTTATCAAAGTGGTAAGTACTGAGAAAAAGGAAATATGAGTAGTATGGACGCCGAAATTTTAGCTGTAATATATGGCTTAAATAGTTTTAGACTATATATACTAAATAAACCAGAAATATTGGTAAGAACAGACTGTGAAGCTATAGTCAAATTCTATCAAAAAATTAATGATAAAAGTAGCAGTAGACGAAGATGGTTAAACTTTATGGATACTATTTCAATTTATAATTTAACATTCGAACATATAAAAGGAAAAGATAATAATCTAGCAGACCAATTAAGTAGATTAAAAATCACATCTAACTGATTTTCTATTTGAACAGCATGAGACCATCAAGTTCTCAGACAGCAGACAGGGGAAAAGGCATAGCCTCAACCCAAGACACTTACAGACAAAAGGTACTAGGTAATCTTCATTTTAGACCTACATCTGCATTAGACAAAAACGCCATAGAAAGAATACATTTTGGAACCAATAATTTAGTATTTTTCCCACCATCTAATTTAACTTTTAATATATTACCAGAATATGTAACAGACAAACAACAGACATGTTTAGTAGACAATTTATGGATATCGCATAACAAAAAAGACGCTAGTCATTTTGTAGTCACTCTAAATGCACTGTGTCAGTATT
The DNA here is from genome assembly GCF_019175385.1 of Lycium barbarum. Lineage (NCBI taxonomy): Eukaryota > Viridiplantae > Streptophyta > Magnoliopsida > Solanales > Solanaceae > Lycium > Lycium barbarum. The sequence continues at coordinate 42,382,203 of NC_083346.1, read as the reverse complement.
TTACAGACAAAAATCTAGATAAGAAATTTAAATTTTATGTTGTAATCCATGGTAGAACTAATGGTATTTTTCAAAACTGGATAGAAGTTTTAGATTCTATCAAAGATATAAGAAGACCTCTTTTTAAAGGCTTTAATGATTTCACTGAGGCATTAGACTATGCTAGAGGAGTGTTGGGACAAAACTATTATATTTCTCCAGCTCTCAGACAAAATCCAGATAGAACCCCTCAGTACAATATACAAAAAGACACAGACAAGGTGATTTTTTTGCGATCACTGCTCTGCTATGACTGAGACCGTCAGAAGACTTAACCAGCAGAAAGAGACACTCATCCAAAAAAAAAATGAAACTCTTGGTACAAGCAAGACTATTAGAACAAAGACTACAAGCAGTTAAGTTAGAATTAGTACGATCCCAGAGTTCTCCATCTCAGACAAAAATGAATGAGACGGGTGTGCATTCCCCAATGAATGCAAATAGATCCACTGTATCGGATAAAGATACAGCTAGTCCGGTTCAAACGGTAGCCGGTAAAGACTCATCAAATCCGTTGATGGCTGTCACTTTGCCAAAAAGTGAAGATGAGGGATGTCCATCTCTCCAAGCAAGACGAAGACTACCAAAGACACTGACGCAAGGAGCTACTTCTACCAAGAAAAGCATACTTGCAAAAAAGAAAAAAAATGACAACATAGAAAGTATAGTTAAAGAGACTTTGGAAAGAATTTTCCAAACAAAAGCAGAACAAGACAAGCATATAATCAAGAACCCTAGTCCAGAATTATCTCCAAGTCCAAGAATGTCACCAGTCCATAGTTTAGAAGAAGGAGATATGGTAAATTTTCAGAATAGTGCATTTCAAGATTCACAAGACCCAAACGACGACGATTCAGGAATGAGTTTTGATTCTATTGCACTAAATAATTTAGACACATAATATATATATATATATATATATATATATATATATATATATATATATATATATATATATATATATATATCTGTCTGTGTGTGTGTGTGTGCGTGTGTGCGCGCGTGCACGTGTGTGTGTGAAAAGCAAAATAATCAGACAGAAGTAGTGGAGGAAATAGTTATGATAAGACAAAAGACTGAAAGATTCGTTAAACAAAAGCAACGGCTAGAAGACATTTGCAGAAAAAGAGAGCTTTATTAAAAGTAGCTTTAATAAAGCAGCCACAGTAAATGGACAGATCAGCTAATAGACAAGTAAATAAAGTTTTCTTTTGAAAAAGTTCACGTGACGATGGGGCCCAAAGAGCACCCGGCTGAACTCAAAAGACTCTTCAACATTTTGAAATCCGTAGTTAAAGTCCGCCAGACGCCTATAAATAGCAGCATTTGTGGAGAAGCAAAGAAATCACCAACAAGAGCACTAACCACCTCTCTCTAGAAAACTTCCATATTCCCCTTCTCTTTCATCAAATGCTCCAATCCCTTACTCAGTCAAAAAACTGTGTAATATAAACTCCTATTGTAAATTAGTATTAAGTTTGTAATAACTACCCTCTAGTGTGAAGTAGTTTTTTGTGGTTCCCCGAAAGGGAAACCTCTCTCCTTCTTCAAACCATGTAAGTTTATTTACTATGTTTTCTATACTAATCTCCCTATTATGTAAATTATTTTGTGATTATTATGTTTAAGTAACTACTTCCTTATCATCATGAATTTGTTATTCTTAGTATATGGTTATTCTCTTAACTTCTTAATAACCTTGATGGATTAACCTATAAATTCGTAGGTTTTAAAGAGGCCGTTTTAATGTCCAAATAACAAAGGACGATGTTGGCGGTGGTTATCAGGGTGTTGTTAAAGAAGACTGTTATTAAGAACAAAGGTTAAGAGAAAGAGATGAACAGCATAACAAGATTCGTGACTGGACAAAGTCCAGATTAAGACAAAAAAAAAATACTGTTCATTTTTTACTGTTCAGAAAAAAAAAACGAAAACTTTGGGAGATAGACAGAAAATTAATAAATATAACTACATGATAAGAAGAAATATAGGAGTGAGGAAGTACCGAGTAGGATTGTTAAAAATTTATTTGAAAACAACATTAATTTCCTACTTTGTCGTTTGAACTTTTCTCATTGAAAGAACTTTTTGAAAAATTTACTACCCCCCCCCCCCCCCTCCCCCTCATAAGTTTTGGACTCACGAAAACAAAAAAATGAAAATTTTGGGAGATAGACAGAAAATTAATAAATATAACTACATGATAAGAAGAAATATTTGAGTGAGGAAGTACCGAGTAGGATTGTCAAAAATTTATTTGAAAACAACATTAATTTCCTGCTTTGTCCTTTGAACTTTTCTTATTGAAAGAACTTTTTGAAAAAATTGCTACCCCCCTCTTAAGTTTGGTATCAGAGCGAGAAGATTTTTGGCACCTAAGACTCATCTAAAACTATATGAGAAGACCTTTATCTGCTAGAAGAAGAAAGGAAGCACCTGTACCTACTATTAGCCCAGAGTTAATAAGACAACACCGTTTTGCTAAACATATAAGTTTTCACTATCACATGATCTATATTACTCAAAAAAGACTAGTAAACCTTAGAAGCTCAAGAAAGGTCCTTATCGAACACATTAACTATTTAGACACAGCTTATAGAGAAGAATTGAATAATAATACAGCAGTATTATGTTTTCGAAATAATCTCCTTTGGGAATTTCATTTTACCAACGACGAGATATTTAGAACTGAAGACTATATTAGACAGCTAGAACAAAAAGTAAAGTTTATGCCTTTAGGTTAATAAATGCAAGATCATTATTTAAAAGTCAAACAAGAATTAAATAACCTATACCCAGAATATATTAAATTAAGTAGTACCAAAGAAAACCAGTTAAGACTACAAGAATTAATAGATATAATATCAGGATTAGAATATAAGTTACTAGAATATATAAAATCTAGAAAGATCTCAAAGAACCAAAAGCGATTTAGACCATATTAATTGTATGAGAACACTACCCTTTGTTAGACAGATAGCTATCAATCATTGGTATTTATATAGAGATATAGAGAAAAGACGAGAATATAGACAAGTAGAAAAAACCTTAAGTGCATATTTAGAAATAATAAATTCAGAAACATTATCATCACTAATAAACAATAGACTCTTACAAAGTCAGAATAACGAAGAGACAATCTCTGCTATAACGTGAGAATTACAAGCTATAAGAGAAGATATAGAAAGACTTACAACTAGTATAGAGTACCAGAAGAAAGTTTGTAAAATAAAGATTCTGTTAGGGTAATAAATAAAGCTAGAAAAATAGATACATTAAAAAATCTAGAATACTTAGACTTAAGAATATACCCAGAAAAGAAATATAGAGCATTAAAAGATCATAGTATTATAAAGTATAATTTCAGTAACAGAGACCATATATTACATAGTGAAGACAAACAGTTGAACACATTAGTAGATTTAGTCATAAATTTTAGTGAAAAAATACAAGAAAATAATAAAGACATTACTAGAATATTAGAGGTGGTAGAAGCATCCCAGACTAAGCAAAAGAAAACTTTCGAAAAAGTAGAACAAAATCTCGATTACATAAAAACACAAGAATTAGAACTAGAAAAGAAAGTCCAGACTCTAGTTAACAAAATTAATCTAGAAAAATTACCTACAAAGACGGAAATAGGAAAGTTAGTTAAAGTTATTACAGAAAAACCAAAAGAGACAGAACTAAAGACAACCCAAATAGTCTCTAAAATAACATAACAGATAGAAGTTTTAACTAGTGATATTAAAGAATTAAAAAAGACAGTAGAAGAACTAAAAGAAATCACTCTTTCATGAATAGACCAACCTTAACTCAAGAAGAAGCCACAAACTTAATAGAGAAGAATTGAATAATAATACAGCAGTATTAAGTTTTCGAAATAATCTCCTTTGGGAATTTCATTTTACCAACGACGAGATATTTAGAATTGAAGACTATATTAGACAGCTAGAACAAAAAGTAAAGTTTATGCCTTTAGGTTAATAGATGCAAGATAATTATTTAAAAGTCAAACTAGAATTAAATAACCTATACGCAGAATATATTAAATTAAGTAGTACCAAAGAAAACCAGTTAAGATTACAAGAATTAATAGATATAATATCAGGATTAGAATATAAGTTACTAGGATATATAAAATCTAGAAAGATCTCAAAGAACCAAAAGCGATTTAGACCATATTAATTGTATGAGAACACTACCATTTGTTAGACAGATAGCTATCAATCATTGATATTTATATAGAGATATAGAGAAAAGACGAGAATATAGACAAGTAGAAAAAGCCTTAAGTGCATATTTAGAAATAATAAATTCAGAAACATTATCATCACTAATAAACAATAGACTTACAAAGTCAGAATAACGAAGAGACAATCTCTGCTATAACGTGGGAATTACAAGGTATAAGAGAAGATATAGAAAGACTTACAACTAGTATAGAGTACCAGAAGAAAGTTTGTAAAATAAAGATTCTGTTAGGGTAATAAATAAAGCTAGAAAAATAGATACATTAAAAAATCTAGAATTCTTAGACTTAAGAATATACCCAAAAAAGAAATATAGAGCATTAAAAGATCCTAGTATTATAAAGTGTAATTTCAGTAACGGAGACCATATATTACATAGTGAAGACAAACAGTTGAACACATTAGTAGATTTAGTCATAAATTTTAGTGAAAAAATACAAGAAAATAATAAAGACATTACTAGAATATTAGAGGTGGTAGAAGCATTCCAGACTAAGCAAAAGAAAACTTTTGAAAAAGTAGAACAAAATCTCGATTACTTAAAAACACAAGAATTAGAATTAGAAAAGAAAGTCCAGACTCTAGTTAACAAAATTAATCTAGAAAAATTACCTACAAAGACGGAAATAGGAAAGTTAGTTAAAGTTATTACAGAAAAACCAAAAGAGATAGAACTAAAGACAACCCAAATAGTCTCTAAAATAACACAACAGATAGAAGTTTTAACTAGTGATATTAAAGAATTGTCACATCACTTTCAATGATTGATTATCAAGTAGTACCTCATATTCAACCCAACTCGACCATAAAACCGAGTAGTACAACTGATATTTACTCAAATTGTCCGCTCCATGCAATGTTCAATAAATACAAGCAAATATACGCAACGATGCTAATGAATAGAATCAATATCACGGAATATGTCCTTAACAAGCGCAACCCTATTATGCCTTAGCTTCAAATCACCCAATGCAACCTTTTTATTGAAATGAATAAACAACCCTACAATCTTGTATATCCTCAACAAGTTACTGCGGAAACTAAATATACCTCGGAATAATTATGCTGACCTATGGGGTAACCTTCCTCAATAGCGACAAGTGATCTCTCCCAATCCGTAACCCACAGACATCAGCGCCCCTTAGAACTTAGTATGCATTTATATACTCATTATTTTATATATATATATATATATATATATATATATATATACAACTTTCCTTTAAACGATATGCAGATCCATCCGAACAGCGTGTCCGAAGACCTAATCATGCTTTCTCTCGTCAATTCTACATGTATATATGACTCACTAATCAAAGTCTAACTCAATTAAATCGTAACCTACCTCAATGACGAGCAGTTGATTTAACTTCCATGAAGTATCCACCCGCCTAGCTTGTAGCTGAAATCCGTGAGAGATGATAATTGATGGAGAAGATGTGAAGAATGTTGGAGGAGCCTCTTTTTCTTGGTGTCAAGGGTTTTTCTTAATGTAAAATCTAATATCAGTCTTGAAGGGGTCTTTTATTAAAAAGGAGGGCGAAATATAAAACTAAGTGTGGGAAAAAGCATTCATTGGTCCGTGATGTCCGCTGTGGCGAACACCAGGCTCGCTACAGCGAGACCACTTTGGCCTCGCTATGGCGAAACTGCTGTGGCAGCACCCTGTCCGCTACGGCGGACCAAGCTTGCCCGGGTCTACGACTTTTAAATCTTTTCCGAAACTAATTTTTCTAACTATTATTCATTTTAGACACCCCATAGGGCTTACCATTTAAGATCTTAGGCCTAGATTTGGTATGGATTCGCGAAGTATTAAATAACAACTGGGCGGGTCGTTACAACATTTGATTGATGGAATACAAGAAAAGGGTCTGGAAGGTCAGATGTTGGATATGATACATGGGCAGAGTGATGATGATATCATAACTTATTAGCTGGGCATGATGTAATCTGGGAGATCTGGTATTCCGGGTGGGTATATGGACCTCATGAGTCCCTCATGAGGCACGTGAAACCTACTGCAAGATTGTGTGTATAACACTGCATATGACCATTGCATTGCATACTATTTACTTGCATTGCATACATTCACTTGCATCTCATGCTATTTATGCTTGTATGACTTGATTTCATGCCATATGTGCCCTAATTGATAGAAATATGGGATCTTTGTACTTGAACTTGTCATAATTGATAGAAAGATGGGATCTTTATACTTGAACTTGTCATAATTGATAGAAATATGGGATCTTTATACTTATACTTATTCTAATTAAGGGAAAGATCGAAGTTTTATTACTATACCTATACTTATTCTAATTAAGGGAAAGATCGAAGTTTATTACTATACTTATCTTATTTGATGAAAAGGTTGAACCTTTATGATTATTCTTGAAAGGAATGACTTTATGAGCCTATTGGGTTGTGGAAATCTTCTTTACTTATTGAATGCTTATAAACTATGAATGTTGATACTAACAAAGAAAGAAGAGGAATATCGGAAGTACCAACACTCGTCATCACTATAGTTTAGGGTTGGTCAATAACGTTGCTAAGTACACATACTTCCCGTACTCACTCTATACCTGTTGCACCTTTTGTGTACAGGTTTAGATCTGGGCGCGAGTGGAGGCTTGTAGATTCTTTGGAGCGTTCTCCTGTATTTTAGGGTGAGCAGATAATGGTTCCACGGGAGTGTATGTATTATTGAGACTTGTATTCGAATTAGTAGCTCTTGTACTTGTGACTTCCAGATTTTGGGGTGTATTATGACTTAGACCTATTTATATTGAGTTATTAAGACTGTTAAGTACCTTGAGTTGTATTTCTTTACTTTCTGTATTTACCTTGCGCATTCTGAACTTATATCTGATTTGGGGTTCGCCTAAGGGTTGGTTTAGGTGCCTTCACGACACAAATGGGATTTGTTCGTGACAAATTTGATATCAGAGTCCCATGTTCAATGGTCTCATAATTGCAAAAGAAATGTCTAGTAGAGTCCTGCAGATTGGTACGATGACATCCGTACCTATCTTCGAAAGGCTATAAGGCATTTAGGAAATTTCACTCTTTCATTCTTATCGTGCGTTCTTGACTTTATCGAATATTGAATTCTTTCTTTCACTCTTTTCTCACAGATAGTGAGGACTAGATGGACCGCACCTGAGCCCATTGCGAGGGCTGCTATTTGGGGAAAGGGTAGGGGCAAGATAGAGGTAGAGTTCGAGTAGCAGCACTATCCTGAGGGTGAGCACCAGTGGCACCTCAGGGTCGTGCTAGAGCAGCATCTCCTGAGAAAGAGGTGATTTAGGAGTATGAGCCAGTTCAGGTTGAGGAAGTTGGACCAGAATAGATACCTCTATATTTCATTGCTACACATGTGCTTTAGGATACTATGGTTCGTATGTTGGATTTTCTTGAGAGTATGGCTCGGGTGGGTGTTCTACTGACTACTTCCGCGGGTTCACAGACTAGGGTTGGAGGACAGACTCCTGATCATATGACTGCTCCCAGATTTCAAGCACCAGAGGCTAGGCCAGCACCTGTTATGGCTCCCCGATTCTGAGGTGTGTTAGTACCAGGCCTTGCTTTACCCCCGCCCACTCAGCCTACGATGTTCGTGGAAGAGGAAGATGGTTGAGCGTTTAAGAAAGATGGATCCTCCCAAGTATAATGGAGACCCTAAGGATGACGCGTATGAGTTTCTGATCAGCTGTCATAAGAGATTGCACAAGCTCGTGTTAGTGCAGTCGTGTGGAGTAGACTACCCCGTTTTTCAGATAGTTGGACCTACCAAGCAGTGGTGAAGGTCATTTATTGAGACTAGACCAGTAGAATCCCCTCCTTTCACATGGCCTTTATTCACTCAAGCATTCTTAGAGAAGTTCGTACCTCGTAGTGTGAGAGAGGAGGAGGAGGGATTAGTTTATGGGGTCATGCCAAGGGCATATGACTGTAACAGAGTATGAGACCCAGTTCCAGGCATTGCCTATCCATGCTTTGATGATTCTTTTTGATAAGGGTAAGGAGGTTCACCAATGTGTTGATTTGTCCATTTCATTTGATCGTAGAACAGATGGCTGCCACAATGTCTTCCTTCTAGCAGATAGTGGATGCGGTTCGAGATGCTGAGTTTATTAGGCATGAGGACTATGAGGGGAGGGTGATCAAGAGGATCTGTTTTGGCACACATATGGGTACCTCATCTAGATGTAGAGAACACTTTGGTGGAGGTCTTCACCTTCCGATTTCTAGGCCAGTTGTTCCAACCATGTCAGTATCTGAGAGAGGACAAACGTCACATACTTCTATAATTTAGGATAGTTGTCCCAGTGTTCTTATAGACCATCTGGTCAGGGTGGACATTTGGGTGCCAATTCTTCTTCTCAGCAATCCTGTCACACCTCGAACCATGGCTTGGACGTAACACATCACTCGGTGCCTTGCTGCATGTGACTGAGTGAACCACATGGCCTGCTAAGTCAACATGGGACATAAACTAATGCAGAATATAAGTAAAACATGCATGACTTGTGAAAACATGGAGTTCAATAAACATAAGTCTGAAAATATTATTATATCATGAATGCAGAAATATAGTAATGTAGCCAATGAGTCTAACTCAACTAAACATCTGACATGACATGACTGACTAGTCTATGAAACCTCTGACATGATTCTGACTGCTAAACTGTTTACCGAGACAAAGCCTCCAGCATACCTTAACTTCATAACTCACATAAATATAAGTAAAGACAAAACACCAAATGAGATGTGTCTCACCAAATGCTGATACGAGCAATGTCCTAACAAGCAGATCCATCATCCTGTAAATCAATACCTACATCATGAAATACAGGCCCTCAGGCAATGAAAGGGCACGTCAGTACATTTGAATTGTACTAGTATGTAAAGCAACTGAATGAAATAAACATGTCATATGAAATAATAAGACTGAAACTAAAACTAAAATTGTAAGCTAAACATGAGCATCATCTGATATATATATATATATATATATATATATATATATATATATATATATATATATATATATATATATATATATATATATATATATAACATAAGTAAAAACATTTTAAGTACGTATATATATCTATACCTTATGGGAGAGTCATAGTATAACCGACAACATGAAATCACCACGTAGGTACATGGAGTCTGGTACCTGGCCGACCAGCAGAGCAGTCCCACGCCTTGCCAGGGTATGAGACATAAGCATGACATGAAAGGACCCAATTCAATTGTCTGAAGGTGTCGCCCTAATCTGGGTGGATCGACACTTACCCTACATACCTTAATCGCTCCAAAACTTGTAGAAAAGGTCTGAACATGAAAAAGAAATCCAGAAGCTTTAATCATGAATCTTTGAGATAGGTTTTCTTGAAAACCCCATGGTTAGGAGCAATGAATTTATATTTAAAATTCATGAATATATGTTTGAAATCACTTAGAAGGCTTGGAAATAGACTTACCTTGATGTATCAGAGTGATTGGAGGAGAAAACTTCTTTCTAGGGCTTGGAGAGAATGAAAATAACATAAAAAGAATGAACATCACATATTTATACTTTTATTGCGTCGGCACTTATACGGCCCACTTATACAGCCTGTACTTAAATGTACGGTCCGTATAACGTGACTGTACTTGAAATGGCAAATTCTAGAAAATAAGATTTTTCATGCTTCGATACGGACCCAAAGTACGTTCCGTACTTATTTGTACGGTTGGTAATACGGCCTGTATACTTTATATATGGTCCGTATAACCAGGCGCAGAATTGATATTTCACTGAACTGAAATTAATTTAAATTCTAATATTGTTACACCTCACACCTTTATTGTACATATCAAATTAAAGGCCTATGAGTCTAGTTTCCAACACATTAAGTCGTTCGTCATGTGGACTCCCCTACAAGGAAATAAGATTTGTTTCACTGGACAAAAGCAAAAATAGTAATTTGTTCATTCGGGGACGTCCAATAAAATTAGAATTTGAATACAGTATTATTTTTCAGGATTTGAAAGAAATAAAATGTAGAAAGGCTACATGTATACTATTGGGACAATAGTAAACATATATATATATATATATATATATATATATATATGCGTGTGTTTGTAATGATGCATACACATAAACATCAAAAGTAATGGGGAAAACTCTGATTTTATATTATATTGATAGTGGACCACTATTAATCTTTAATAATGGGATTAAATGGACTACATATAGAGGTTGCACGTTGCTATTGTTATTGGAAAACATGTGGGAATTAATAATTATGTGCCCAAGGACACATGCATTATGGGAAAAGATGAGATATAGATAAGACTATATTTAGTAATAGCAACTCATTCTTGTTGAATGGAAAGAAACAAAAATCTGCATGATCAGGTTGCTAGAGAGCTTACCATAGAAATGTCTCTCTTAATAAATTTTGGGAAGAAAATAAAACGGTCAAGCGAGGGGATAAAATGCAACAACCCTATGCTTACTTTCTTTTCTCCCAAACCCAAGAAAATCGGGGATTTCTTCGTAGTGAAGAATGTGACGGGAAGCGCGAGACCAACGAAGGTTCAAGCTGTCGTCTACGATCTTCTACGAGCTTGTGTGAGCATCTAAGGTATGTTGTTGGTCAGAACTCACAAGACAGTGATCAGAAGCCACATGTGTATTTGAGTTTATTCAAGTCTTGATTTTGTTATAGAAGTAGTAATTTACGAATCTGTGGTCAGAAGTTGAATATAGATTGTTGGCATGTTTTGAGATACTATGTATTATGTTCTATGATGGTAAATTAATCATGGGGATCTGGTTGTGTTGTTGTTGAATGGTTTGAAGGAAGTAGGAAATTACTAGCAGTTTCTAGGAGATGAGCTTGTCACTCGATAAGTTGTATCCTAGTTTTATTTTCGTATGATGATAGTTATGTTGTCATTATTTTAGATCGGAGTCCTTGTCATGACCCAAATCGGTGGGCCATGAATAGTGCCCGAGTTGGACACTCGTATACGAACCTATTAGATATAATCAGACTGATGCTAAGGACAATGTGGAAATCTGTAAAAGCATGCTGTAGAATCATAATGCCATATATCAGAATGAACCTGTCTCCTGAGGAGCCGCAGCTAACCAAAACATAACAAATAAGCAAGCCGACAAGGCTGCCACTATACACGGGGACATCCAAGACGAACTACATCGATATAGTGGACCAAACCGTATATACACAATCCACATATGTCTACAGACCTCTAAGAGTATAACAAAGCCTATGTCAAAAGGATCTGTACCAAAATATCTCAAGCTTCGGAACGATGGAGCTCTCCAAGAAGCTGGGCAGAAGTCCTAAGCCGAAGGATCACCAAACTGGGTGTTTGTACCTGCGGGCATGAAACGCAGCCCCCGAAGAAAGGGGGTCAGTACGGAAAATGTACTGAGTATGTAAAGCATGAAGTACAATAATGAAGATCATGTCTGAGTAGAAGATGACAGGAGACAAGTATGATAATAAAGGATACCAATGCATCTGTGCCTTATGAGATGAGAGTCATGCATATATATAATATACCGTACCCGGCCCTCTAGTGAGGGACTCGGTGAAATCATCATATATATACCGTACCCGGCCCTCTAGTGAGGGACTCGGTGAAATCATCATATATATACCGTACCCGGCCCTCTAGTGAGGGACTCGATGAAATCATCATATATATACCGTACCCGGCCATCTAGTGAGGGACTCGGTGAAATAATCATATATATACCGTACCCGGCCCACTAGTGAGGGACTCGGTGAAATAATCATATATATACCGTACCCGGCCCTCTAGTGAGGGACTCGTTGAACAATGTAATGAAACTGTGCACGAATACGTACTCAGCCCAAGACTCGGTGAATGATATATTAACGGTATGCACGAGTAGAATATGATGAGCAACCATATGCAAGCTAAATCATCATCTGAGACTCAATAGAATAATCAGAATGAACCAACACTTGAGAATTAAAGACGACTATCATGTCAAGCACTACTGAGAACTAGAGTTCCTTAGAGTCATAAATGTTCGTCGTTCGCTCAGTTTATGTAATTCATGCCATAAAGAAAGAACGGGTAACTTTACGTACACTTTGGAGCCTTTAGAAGTAGAGTCATCATCAATGAATAAAATTGAGAAAATCTAGATGTAGCTCCACATTCTCATACTCACTTTGAAATCATACACTTGAGTTCTTAAAATACAAAATCATCATTATCGTCATCACCATCGTAAAATCATTCCTATCCTTGACATCATCAGAATTTTAAGAACCATGGACTTTTAGCTGTTGAAGACAAGAAGGTTACGGAAACATTTATGAAGTCATACCATAGGAATCATGCCTTTGAAAGAAAGGGGACGAGCCTTAACATACCTGTTCCACCTCCTATTGGCTACGTTTATTTGTCCAAGCTCGCAAGTCTACATTTAAGAGGATTTACACAATCGTTAGACTCATCGTTATACGCTTGTCTTATTCCTTCAAATAAATCCACTTATAATCTGCCGAAATTTTAGCATCACCTCCCCTGTTTATATGCCTAGCCTGGAATCTCATTCAGCAACCAACAACAACAACAACAACAATAACAATATCAATAACATCATTTCCAACACCAATATGTATCATAAAACAGCCCACACGCTGTTTTCCAACTTCCATAACTAACCAACTTACTACACAGTTATTTAACGACTTTATCTCCGTAATTAAGTCTTAACTAATACCAAAAGAGAAAGATTCATACCTTCTTTCTTGTTAAGACCGCAATATCCTCAGTATCCACGCTAAAATCCACCGCAAAACAACACTAGAATCACAACCATGCGTTACCCGGACCTAAACCACTACTCCGCTACTTGACAATTGCTCACTTTTTGATTCCCTCTCTCTCTCTCTTTAAATTTCTGGAAATTTCTGGGATAAATCTGGTGAAAAAAGGGGGTTCTTACCCTTTTTATAAGGGTCAAATTCGGGTCGGGTCACTCTAGCATTTTGCTATAGCATTACTGTTGCAAGTCGGTTACTCCTCTGTCAGCTGAACTTGTAACGTCCATAATTCTCTATTCCAAAGTCCAATCGATGAGCGGTTTATTGCGTTGAAAACTATACTCCACGAACTTCATTTTAGGATTTTGTTTCACCTTAAAATACTTCATATGCTAAGAGATATTCGTCCCCCAAGTTGGACCAAAATTTTCACACAAAACATTACCCATCCTTTCTCCAAAGTCATACTACTTCATTTCTTCCACTCATTTCCTTATAAAACCTTCCGGTATACCTTATATACATCCTTCCTCATTAAATATACTAAATAATGCCTGCTCCTTATATTCCAAAGTGGTTTTACTTAACCATAACTCAACGTACTTATGTTTCAAATTTGATAAGTGCTTATTCGAAGATACGGGGTGTAACATCCTTCCCCCCTTAAAAACATTTGTCCTCAAATGTTGTAGTGCGCCGATTCTCAATATCCCCATTGAATTTTTGTTCGATTACAATATACTTATACTATAATTTGGTCAGTTTCGTCCTACTCTTTCTTAGCTCTTTATCAAATTCATTTGTGAGTCGTACAGTCTTCAATCCTCGTGTATACAAGTTAGCTAGTATTCCATTCTCATTCTGTCTTCCTTCCTGTGGTTTAACTAGCCACACCACGGTTACTCGCCGTCTTGCGAGCGTCCTTCCTCTTCGTTCCTCATTTCTTTATTAACGGATAACTCCCTTGCTCGAATACCGCACTTTCTTCTTTCTTTTGTTGACTCCTCCGATGCTATCTTGGATATCCCTACTTGTACTTGTTGAGCTTAGATACGTGCTAGATTATCCCCTCGTAATTCATCAGGCATGCTTTCCGCTTCATCATAGATTTTCTTATACTAATGTCCCGTTGCTTGTTCAACGTTACTCTCCTATTGACAAATCCTTACTCTTAACAGTTACGTTTCTTCAACCATTTGTCTTAATTCCTTTCCATGATAGGTTATAACCATATCCTCAATACGATTTATTAAATACGCACCTTCCTGATGTTCCATCACCATCTCTATTATTCCTCGTAGCAGGATTATATATTGCGATGAACCAATAATCATAGTTAGAACTGGTCTATACCACAAAATATCTTCGAGTTCTTGTCAAAGTCTCCCTTTAAATCCTTTGCCTCAAATCTTGCAATATAACTTATAATTATAAGGTTTGGGCAATTCTCACTTTACCATAGCTTCTTTCCAACATCAGTATGGTATACTTACCCTTGACTTCCTTATTCCAGTGATCACTTAGTTAGCTATCATTCCTTGTTGGATTTCTGGTGTGTCCATTTCATCATTCTCTTTGTAGTTAGCTTGCAGAGCTTTCTTACTCTTTTTATTACTCTTTAGGATATGCCGCTGCCTATTTAGGTGCAGCACAAATTTCCCTGGTCTAGAAATATTATATCTCGTGTCCGCATGAAGTATTCTCTTGATCCATTTTAATTCCTTTCCATACCTGTTTTGTGCTATGCTTATCTTTAATTCGTTCCTGCTCCCTCTTAATGCATTCTTGGTATGCCACTACGTCCCGAATTTTGGCCTCCTTAAGCTAACCTCTTTCTTTACTTGGACTTTTGACAATGCCATACCTCGTTTCAGGACTAGATCTGCCCTTCCCCCCCCCCCCCCCCTTTTAAGGGTATTCTTATACACTAGTAACTCCCGAGTATCAGTAGTCATCGGCCTACCCTAACGATCCTTCGACTCTTTTGGTCTCTTATAATACCGGAATTCTCTCATCGTATAGCTTCACTTATTTTCCTTTCTACTAATCGAGGGCTTTGCATTTGAATGAAGCGCTTATGCATTACAGATCCATTCTCGCTGCCTTTTTTAAGGCCTTTCTACTTCTACCTTTTATGACTGAACATTTCCCTAATCAACGGGTTGATGGAAACATTGGAATCCATCAAAACATTTTACGGAACGTTTGGTCACACTTTGCTCTTTTTATCCCTCGTCTTCCTCCACAACTATTATCACTGAAATTCTTCTTACTCTGAGTTTCTGGTTTCACTCTACGTCTACAAGATATCCTTGAGGGTTAATATGCTACACTCTTCCCCTTCCACTATTAATCCTTTTATTCTCTTGGCTCAGTTATCTGAAATTTCTTTGACTACTTATTTGCGTCCCACCTATGCGTTGTAGTTCTTCCAGTGTTCTGTCACTTCTTGTTCGTGTCATGAATTCCTTGCAAATATACCCTCTTCTTTCTTCTCCTTCCTGCCACCAAGGCTATTCCATACTCATGAATATTTCCCATACATCCTTCTATTTCCTTTATAATTAAACTTCGGTATTCCTTATCCTCATCCCATGTCATTGATGTACTACCTCCCGGTTAGCTTTGTTAGTTCATTAACCTCTCGCTTGTCCTTGGTGATTGCTCAATTTTTCTTTTCTTCCTTTCTTCTTCTTTTGACCAGCCCATTAGTGTACCTTTCCTGCTTTCATCCTCAAACCTTCCTTGAGTTCCTTCCTCCCCGAGCGCCCTTCTCCACTAGTTATTTTATAGTATCGACCCTAACGTTCGTAAAATATTCCTTTCAACGTGAAAATCCGTTCTATTCTTAAATCATCTTTTAGGAAAGCTTCTCCGTTTTCGAGGCAACCGTGTCAGTATGACTACACATTTATCCCTTTAGACACCTCTCGAGAGCTGGAAATCTCTTAGTATCATTGCAAGGCCTGATCATTCTCTCTCTTACTTCACATCCTTATTTGTGATTACTATCCTTTAGTCCCACTTATCGAAGTCTGTTTTCTGACCCCACACATTCATCGTTTGTTTCACACTACCATACTTTATCCCTTTCGCATGCCTACCTTCGAATTTTATCCAAATAGTCCCTTGCCTTACCCATCGTCCCTCTTGGAAACTTCACTTACCCTCGTTTCTTACACTTTCTTTTTCTCAAGGCATTTTAATCTCTTTACTTTCTATATATTCACTTTCTTCCTTTCCCAGATATTGTTGCATTAGGACTTTCCAACTCTAGCCTGTGGTGACAATATCATCATCTTACCTTGTAACATCTATCACTTGAACTTCACTACCCTTTTCGATTGATGCCTTCAGTATACCGCAACGTCGGTTACTGGGACACATATACCGGTTGGCGCAGCCACATATGGGATATCATACACACGCACGCACACACACACACACACACACACACACACACACACACACACACACACATATATATATATATATATATATATATATATATGTTTACTAACGCCTCGCTTACAAAGTACATCCCAATACTATTCGAACTCATCCTAATTCTAGAGCTGTGATGCACTTTTTTTTCTCTCTTTGTCGGTCCGCCTCATCCTTCGCTACCTTTTATGGTTTCTAACCACTCCGCATACTCCAAAACATTCTCGTAATGCATCTCCCTCCAGATTCTAAAACATTCTCGTAATGCATCTCCCTCCGAATTAGAAAGGATCTGTTACTCGTCCAACTAAGCAAATGCTATTTTGGTTTTTGAAATCCTCAATAATCACCTTCAATCTGCATGTATGACTACTTTTCATCCTAGCTTTCAAGATTCCCAATGGTGGCGAAGGCATCTTGATCGCAGTTACTTCAAAATACTTAAGTCACTGATCCCCTTTAGGATTTTCGCTCATCACTATTCAGTATAACCCTGAAGTAAATACATACGCACATAGGAAGTTCCAATAAGAACACGTATACCTGTAGCCGATCGGTCCTTAGCCTGATCTGGTGGGCTATAGAGTGAAGTGTGCTCTTCATCCTTGTCTTCCCACCGTCTACTAGTCTGGCCTAACATAATGCTGAAACGTAAGGAAAATCTAGATGTGCCAACTTTGTACTTCCTCAATTACGTCTTCATCCACAGGAGTCTCGTGACCCTTAAACGGGTCTTTGTCATATTGTTATATCCCGTGTTTTCACACGTTTGGAAAAACTTGAATTATATTGGATTCTTGAGATATAAGGTCAAATTTGATAGTTGGTTGAACATAGGAGTTATGCATGAAAGAATAGAGTCATGGAAGTGTGGGACAAGGCTAAGGGCAATTTTGGAATTTTGGAAATTAGTTTCGGGAATTACAAAATATGATTCATAAGCTATTGGGCTCAAAAATTGAATTGAAATTGAGGCCCAAATTAGGGACCTTGGCCGGCCACTTAAGGCCTTGATCCAAGCCCATTTTAGTTGGTCATGTGCTTGGTCATGTGACCAAGCACTTCAATTATATATCTAGAAGATGAACACTTAGGATAAGCATAGAACAAAAAAAATCAAGAACAAGAGCTAGAGAGAGGGAGGTTTCGGGTTTGCCATGGAAATTTGGCTAGCAAAAATCTTGCTTCAAAAATTTATTTCTTGTTGATTTCCTACTAAGTCAAGGTTCTGTTGTAACTTGGTATAGTTGGTTTGGAGTGGGGAGCATTAGAATCACCAAGGTGATCATATCTCCAAGTGAAGAAGACTTGAGGAAAAGGTAAGAATTTCTACCTTTTTATTGTGTTATGAAGTTTTGATTGTGTTGTAGTATATAGAAATGTGTTGATTGTATGGAAAAATGGAAGTTTGCAAAGTGGGTTTGGAATATGGCTTGTAGCCGTGGGTGTGTGTGGTGTTGTGTGGTGATAATGTGTTGAATTTATGTTATATTCTAGTTGTAATTGTGATGAAATGCATATGGGAATTGAAAGTTGGATGAATTTAGTTGATATGGAAAAATAAGCATATGGCCGTAGGGTGTGCTTGATTTGGGATAGAAATGAATTAAGTTGTTTAGTGTGTTAAAGTGTTGTGGTGATGTTTGTAATGTAAATGAAGTTAGAATGATATAAGTTGTATTGAATTGGAATGTAGAAACTTATGTCGTTTTAGTATGATTTTCCGACATTAAGGAAATAAAGTTGTTTGGTTGTTAATTGTGATGATCATTGATGAATTTGGAAGTTGTATGCCAAAGATTTGGTGTTTTGCATAAGTTATGACTTTGACAAAAAGTTGTATATTATGTATATCGAGTGTATAACTTGAGGAAAACGATATGAAATGTTTCTAGAACTATATGGTGATGATCTTGATTGTTGTTGAATGTGAAATTACTGATATTAGTGAAAGTTTGGGTTAGAATGAAGGTTATGTCAACTTGTGAGAAAAATGACTAGTTGAAGGATATTTGTGTTTTTAATGATTCATTGTTGATATTGATGTTGTCGTTTGGGTTGTTGTTGATGATTTATGGCCGAGTTGAATTCTCGGGGTGCTATATGTATAGGGGAAGTGCTGCCGAAATTTCGGTAGACAATTATGCCTTAAGTTGAAACTTTGGTATTCATAGCTTACAATTGGTAAACTTGACCAATTGCAGTTTTTCGACGAAACAGGAAGTGAGTTTGGAAAGGCGTAAGGAGCGTGAAAGGTATGTAAAGCAACCCCAATTCTTCCCTTGGCATGCCCTTAGTGTGTTAGGGTCGGATCCGGGCCTCGAAGGACCTCTTGGCCCTCGGAATCCGCAAGAGAAAATTTCAATTTTTCCTTCAGTAGAATTGAACTACTTTGGTACACTTTTCTTGAAATAATGCAACTTTGCTCCAAATTACTTGGAAAGTCATAGAATGCTTGTAGAACCTTCTTAGGTGATACCATAAGCTTAGAGGGCATAATTTGAGCCCTTCGCCTTATTTGTCCCGAGGCGGGCCCACTATTCCCGGTTTTGCCCTTAATGTATTAAAGCTTTCTTTTTAAGCAACTTTTGAAAGGAATGTTTTGATTACCCTACTAATCGCCTAACGAATATTGTTTTAAATATTCTATTAAATCTTATAAATTATTTTGACACTCGAAATGACTTCGGGAAGGTTATATTTCTGTACTTTATTATGATATCCGAAATGCATATATTATGATTCCGTCCGACTTCATTGGGTTTGTTTATCTTTGATATGCCTCATCGAGTCTTTGAAAATGTTTATGATATTTTTAAATTGCATTGGTCTCTCACTACTCCATTCGTGGATGCCCCAATGTTTCCCACACTGAGCCCGGGCCAGGATATGTTGTCAAGCGTGATTCTCTGCATTGTTCGCCGCGTCCCGATGTGAGGGGGCAGGTATACGCGTACATGGGTCTGTGGAGTATGATGTGCCATGTCCGCCTATTCTGATCTGATCTATTATGGCCATTTTGATATGACATTTTATGATACGGGGCCACGCCCCTTTTTCTGATTCCTCTGTATTGTGGCACCAGCGTCGGGAGGGTGGCCACGTTCTGTCTGCTGAGTCCCGTGGCAGGGACCGGATATGATATGACATATGTTTCTGTACACATTCTGTCTGTTTGGGACTCTGGATATGATATGACATATGCATTTGACACTCTGGATTTTGTACTCATTTTCTGAAATCATTATGATTTGACTTCTGTGATTCCGCTTTACATATTCAGTACATATTTCGTACTGACCCCCTTTCTTTGGGGGGCTGCGTTTTTATGCCGCGCAGGTACAGACGACAGGTTCGCTGATCCATCTGTTTAGGATCCCACTTCTGCTATTTTGGGGCGCTCTCTTCTTCAGAGCCCATCTTTTGGTACAGTCTGTCACTGCTATCTGGATATGTACATTGTTCTGGGTATGACGGGGCCCTGTCCCGTCTTATGATTATGATATGTTCTGTAGAGGTCTGTGGATATATCTGTGTGGGTTCTGTACATATGTTTGGGATACTTTGTTCTATGATGGCCTTATCAGCCTATGTGTGCCAAGTCTGCTTTTTATGCTAAATTCTGTAGCGTCCACTAATATTATTATTATATTATTTTGTTAATATGCTAATTTGGGTATCGGGTACGTATAGGTGCCCAGCTAGGGCACTGGTCGCGGCCCACGGGGTTGGGTCGTGACACATATGATATCTCAGTCGGGTCTCCTCCTACTGGAGCCACATCCTCCGATGGGTCAGCCTCAATGGAATAACTGATGCTCTTTCTTATACCTCTTGACATCCTCGATCCTGAGTCGACGGGAGATACGGGCCTCATGTCCCCCTTCGAAGCCTCACTTACGTTCCCATTAACTGAACTTGTCCTCATCTCCAATACAGTCCTGCAATTTAACAAAAATCGTACCAAGAACGAGCTTTCCTATCATTGGTTCTACTGCACGATCTATGATCAGAAAGAAAGATGACATCCTAAATGTCCTGTAGCTTCCTGTTTATAGATGTGGTGCACAACACACCGATAAACAAGACTCTACTAGACACGGTCTGTAGACACTCCAAGGCTGAACTGCTCTGATACCACTTTTGTCACGACCCAAATCGGTGGGCCATGACTAGTGCCCGAGTTGGACACTCGTATACGAACCTATTATATACAATCAGACTGATGCTAAGGACAATATGGAAATCTGTAAAAGCATGTTGTAGAATCATAATGCCATATATCAGAATGAACCTGTCTCCTGAGGAGCCGCAGCTAACCAAAACATAACAAATATGCAAGCCGACAAGGCTGCCACTATACACGGGGACATCCAAGACGAACTACATCGATATAGCGGACCAAACCGTATATACACAACCCATATATATCTACAGACCTTTAAGAGTATAACAAAGCCTATGTCAAAAGGATCTGTACCAAAATATCTCAAGCTCTGGAATGATGGAGCTCTCCAAGCAGCTGGGCAGAAGTCCTAAGCCGAAGGATCACCAAACTGGGTGTCTGTACCTGCGGGCATGAAACACAGCCCCCGAAGAAAGGGGGTCAGTACGGAAAATGTACTGAGTATGTAAAGCATGAAGTACAATAATGAAGATCATGTCTGAGTAGAAGATGACAGGAGACAAGTATGATAATCAAGGATACCATTTCATCTGTGCCTTATGAGATGAGAGGACTCGGTGAACAATGCAATGAAACTGTGCACGAATACGTACCCGGCCCGGGACTCGGTGAATGATATATTAACGGTATGCACGAGTATAATATCATGAGCAACCATATGTAAACTAAATCATCATCTGAGACTCAATAGAATAATCAGAATGAACCAACACTTGAGAATTAAAGACGACTATCATGTCAAGCACTATTGAGAACTAGAGTTCCTTGGAGTCATATATGTTCGTCGTTCGCTCAGTTTATGTAATTCATGCCATAAAGAAAGAACGGGTAACTTTACGTACACTTTGGAGCCTTTAGAAGTAGAGTCATCATCAATGAATAAAATTGAGAAAATCTAGATTTAACTCCACATTCTCATACTCACTTTGAAATCATACACTTGAGTTCTTAAAATACAAAATCATCATTATCGTCATCACCATCGTAAAATCATTCCTATCCTTGACATCATCAGAAGATTTAAGAACCATGGACTTTTAGCTTTTGAAGACAAAAAGGTTACGGAAACATTTATGAAGTCATACCATAGGAATCATGCCTTTGAAAGAAAGGGGACGAGCCTTAACATACCTGTTCCACCTCCTATTGGCTACGTTTATTTGTCCAAGATCGCAAGTCTACATTTAAGAGGATTTACAGAATCGTTAGACTCATCGTTATACGCTTGTCTTAGTCCTTCAAATAAATCCAATTATAATCTGCCGAAATTCGAGCAGCACCTCCCCTGTTTATATGCCTAGCCTGGAATCTCAATTTAGCAACCAACAACAACAATAACAATACCAATATCAATAACATCATTTCCAATACCAATATGTACCATAAAACAGCCCACACGCTGTTTTCCAACTTCCATAACTAACCATCTTACTGCACAATTGTTTAATGACTTTATCTCCGTAATTAAGTCTTAACTAATACCAAAAGAGAAAGATTCATAACTTCTTTCTTGTTAAGACCACAATATCCTCAGTATCCACGCTAAAATCCACCGCAAAACAACACTAGAATCACAACCATGCGTTACCCGGACCTAAACCACTACTCCGCTACTTGCAAATTGCTCACTTTTTTATTCCCTCTCTCTCTCTCTCTCTTTAAATTTCTGGGCTAAACCTGGTGAAAAAAATGCGGTTCTTACCCTTTTTATAAGGGTCAAATTCGGGGGTCACTGTAGCATTTTACTGTAGCAGTACGGTTGCAGGGTCGGTACTGTAGCAGTGCTGTAGCACGCGTTTCTGCTCTGTCGGCTGAACTTCTAACGACCATAATTCTCTACTCCGAAGTCCAATCGACGAGCGGTTTGTTGCGTTGGAAACTATACCCGACGAAATTCATTTTAGGATTTTGTGTCACCTTAAAACATTTCATATGCTAAGAGATATTCGTCCCTCAAGTTGGACCAAAATTTTCACACAAAACATTACCCATCCTTTCTCCAAAGTCATACTACTTCATTTCTTCCACTCATTTCCTTATAAAACCTTCCGGTATACCGTATATACATCCTTCCTCATTAAATATACTTAATAATGCTTGCTCCTTATAATACATCAAATGTCTGAAGTGGCGGATGTCCCCGTGCTCACCCTGTAAGCCTTTAAGCAGCAACTCTGGTCCGCTATCAGCTACGAGAAACAAAGGTCGATCCTACCTGGAACTCTGTATTCATAAAAGAATGCTACAAGTACAGGTCAGCACATACAACAAGTGCTGGTAGGTAACATAGGCTAACTAAGTTTAGCTAACACATATCAATTCAATAAAGTAATATAAGCAGGTAATCAATCCAGGTATAAGTCAAACACAAGCCAAAAATCAAGTAAACGTCATCACCTAGGTTATAACATCTAAAGCAAATTGTGTTAACTCTCAAATACTCAGTCTGAATCTGTATATCACAAGTACATCACAAGAGTATCACAATTGAAGCCAAGTCCAATGCAATAATGTATGTGTAACGACCCGTTTGGTCGTTATAGTTCTTTTGGAACTTTTGCTCGTTCCCGAGCATTGATTGGCTCACTTTTAAATCGAGGGGACCTTTGACATAATTCCCGAGGTGTCTAGAATGGATTCGGGCAACTTTGGGAAAAATATAGACTTGAAGTGAAAAAAGGTTGACCCGAGGTTGGCTTTTGGGTAAACGGACCTTCTTCAGACTTCGGTCATTTCTGAGAGATCTGGAGGGTTGTGTAGAACTCGTATGTATATTTGGTTCGATTCCCAATGCATTCAGAAGCATTACAGGACTTGGATGGGAATTGGAAATTAAGGCATCGGTGGTTGACTCCGTCAACGAGACCTCCATTGGAAAATTTGAGGCCACAGGTGCGTTGTAGCCCATTTTTATATGGGACTAAGTATCTGGTATGAGAGCAGATGGTCTCGAGAGTTAGTCAAAAAATCGGATTGAAGGGAAATATTGGGTTAAAGTTTCTGGTGTCTGGAGCTCGCTTTGGCGTCACCAGCACCGTAACGGCGGCCTCGCTAGGGCGGTAGACCGTAACAGCGGCACCGAGGGAGTTAGTGGTTCGCCTACCGAGGTGGGAAAGGTAGGTGCCCGCATGACCTAGGCTGAAACGGATCGTGACAAGTTTGTATCAGAGCCCTAGGTTACCCGATCTTTAATACAGGAGCGTGTCTAGTAGAGTCTCGTGGATCAGTATGATGAGCTCCGTACTTATCTGCGGGAGGCTACGGGACATTTAGGAAATCTTACCTTCTTTCTTTCCATCGTGCTACTTTATTCAAATTGGTATCTGGAAAGACTAAATTAGTATCTAACCTTATCTCTTCTCTCACAGATGGTAAGGACTTGAGCTACTATGGCCCGAGGTCAGGTGCCAGTGCCCGCAGCTACGACTGTCACTCGAGAGGGAGCGACAGCCAGAGGGCGCGGCAGAGCGAGAGGCCGCGGAGCTGCCCCAGCCAGAAATAAAGCTCCGACGGTGGGCCAGCGATTAGAGAGGTCTCCATCTTTCGAGCCGCATATCAGCCGGGTAGAGACCAGACCGTAGAGGATGGTGTGACCCCAGCACGGACACAGCCTGAGGTTACGTCTTACCAGGTTGTGCATGACACTATGGCCAGGATCCCACTTCACCTTGTTGCCCAGCAGGCGACTGCCAGTGTTACTACTCCCGGTGGGGGGTTGACAGACTAGGGTTGGAGCGCAGACCCCTGAGCAGGGACCCATGTGGGTAGCACATCCCGTCGCAGCTATGGCTCCCCGCATTGATGCTATACCCGCCCCTAGGGAGGATATTAGGCCCATGGATGGCGCCGTTATGACTGCTGCTGATCAGGACCTGGTGGGAAGGTTCAGGAAGTTAGAGCCGCCGAGATTCTCTGGTACTTCGTCTGAGGATGCCTATGAGTTTATTCTTGATATGCATGAGTTGCTGCACCGTATGGGGATAGTGGAGACCCACGACATTGATTATATGTCCTGCCAGTTTCGCGGCGACGGGAAGATGTGGTGGAGGTATTTTGTGGCGTGCATACCTAAGGGCTCTCCCCCTTTGACTTAGACTCAGTTCTACGGGCCTTCCTTGAGAATTATGTACCCCGATCCTTGAAAGAGGCTCGTAGGGAGTAGTTTTTATACCTTGAGCAGAGGGGCATGTCCTTGGAGTCTTGTGTGACCCATTTCCTCTACTTGGCCTAATATTCTACTCCATTGATCCCTACTGAGGCTGATAGGATTAGACGCTTTGTGGGAGGACTAGTGGGCTCTCGACTTCCTTGTCGTCAGATGGAGTCTATGGGGGCTTCCTTCCAGTCCATTATTGAGCATGCCTCTATGGTTGATGGCGCCAAGGCCCGTACGTTTAGTGGTGGTTATAAGAGGCCACGTCAGACTGGCAGTTTTGGGGGTTCTGGTACGAAGGGCGCCGGTCAATTTTCGAGGCCACCTCAGCCCTATTCCGATTGTCCCGTGCATTCAGCATTATTGTCTTCCTCCAGTGAGCTGCCTAGACAGAGAGCTTCTGAGAGTTCGTTCTCTAGACCAGTGGACCGGGCTGCTTCATCCGGGTCTTCAGTTTCCATGTTTCAGCATTTGACTCCTCTTACTTGTTTCTCTTGAGGAGAGGTTGGACATGTTGCCAGGAGATGTCCCCGGCCTAGGCGGGATTATTAGCCGCCGAGGAATCTTGTATCATCCGATGGTTGAGGAGGGACTTTTCACAGAGGCGGTGCTCAGTCAGGCCGCGGTACTTCTCATGGTTCTAGAGGTGTCTCCCAGCCAGCTAGAGGTGGTACTTAGAGTGTGAGAGGAGGATCCCAAACTGGGCGTGGTGGAGCCCATTATTACTCATTTCCTAGTAGGCCCGAGGCAGAGGCCTCAGATGCTGTGATCTCAGGTACCATTTTTGTCTGTCATAGAGTAGCATCTGTGTTATTTGATCCTGGATCCACTTATTTGTATGTATCTGCATTTCATACCGTTGGTTGGGATTTACCCTGTGATAGCATAGATATACATGTTCATGTGTCTACTCTAGTCGGAGATTATATGGTCGTTGATCGAGTCTACCGGTCTTGTTTAGTTACTTTTATGGGGTATGACACTTCGGTAAATTTGATGATTCTGGATATGGTAGACTTTGATTTTATATTGTATATGTCCTATCTTTCTTCTTATCATGTGATCTTGGACTGTCATGCCAAGACAGTCCCTTTAGCCATACCAGGCATCCCTAGGCTTGAGTGGAGAGGTACTCCTAGTCCCACTCCGAAGAAGATTATTTCCTTCCTTCAAGCGAAGAAGTTAGTGAGTAAGGGGTGTTTAGCGTATTTGGCACATATTCGTGACGACTGTTGTATCTCTATCCCTTGAGTCTATTCCTATTGTGAGCGAGTTCGCGAAGGTATTTCCGTCAGATTTGCTGGGTATGCCACCCGATCATGACATTCTGTATCGATGTTGACCAGGGTGCTCGTCCAATTTTCATCCCGCCATATCGAATGGCACTTGCCTAGTTGAGAGAGCTTAAGGAATAATTACAGGATTTATTGAGCAAGGGGTTCATTAGACCCAGCGTCTCTCCTTGGGGTGCTCCAGTGTTATTTGTGAAGAAGAAAAATAGGACCATGAGGATGTGCATTGATTATCGCCAGTTGAACAAGGTCACTATCCGGAATAATTGCCCTATGCCTCGTATTGATGATTTATTTGACCAGCTTCAGGGTGCTTCGGTGTTTTCTAAGAATGATTTGTGTTTCGGCTATCACCAGTTGAAGATTAGGGCGGAGGATATTCTGAAAACAACATTTCGGACGAGATATGACCACTATGAGTTTCTAGTGATGTCTTTCAAGCTTACCAATTGTCACGACCCAACTCCGTAGGCCGCGACTAATGTCTGTGCTGGACACCCAAACGTACCCAATAACCCAGTTTAGCATAATAACAGAATATTTCAAATATAAAAATCACTTGACGTTAGTAATTAGCATAAAGGAACCGACACAGTACATGGAAGCCGATGAGGCTCTCACAGATCGTATCATAACCAAACATATGCAGAACCCACACAAGTATGTCTACAGACCTCTACAAATCATAACAGAATCATAAGACGGGACAGGGCCCCGTCATACCCCTGAATAGCATACATATATATAATAGCGACGGACTATACCAACATATAGGCTCTGGACAAAAGAGCGCTCCAAACATAGCAGAATGGATGTCCTAGGCAAGTGGTCAGCAAATTTATCTTCTGTACCTGCGCGGCATGAAAACGTAGCCCCCAAAAAAAGGGGGTCAGTACGAAATATGTACTGAGCATGTAAAGCACAGAACGTAGCAAACAAGGTCATAGTCATAGCAGAAGATACAGAAAATTGACAGAATATCCAGATTAGCAAAATACTGTTCACAAAGCATAAATAGTACTTGTTGAAAAACATATGTCGTACCTGGTCCCATTACGGAACAGATCATAACTGAAACAGAACTTACAGAGAAGTGAGTGTGGCGTCCGGAGTATCAGATGCATATTTTAAAACATGAGGAGTACGTGCAGAAACATATATCATATCATAGTCGGCCCCTGCCAAAGGGACTCGGCAAACAGAACGTGGCCACCCCCCCGACGCTGGTGCCACCATACATAAGGAACAGAGCAGAGTAGGGGATAACCCCGTAGCATAACATATCATATCAAATGGCCATATCAGATCATATCAGAATGTGTATATGGCACATCATACTCCACAAACCCATGTACATATATACCTGCCCCCTCACATCGAGGCGCGGCGAACAATGCAGATGATTACGCTTGACAACATATCCTGGCCCGGGCTCAGTGTGGGAAACATTGGGACATCCACGAATGGAGTAGTGAGAGACTAAATGCAATTAAAATATAACAGATTTCCAGAGACTCAATGAGGCATATCGAATGACAAATCAAATCAATGGAGTCGGACGGAATCATAGTAAATATACGTCATATGTCATAGTGAATCACGGAAAATAGTACTACTGAAATCATTTTCATATCTCAAAATGGTTTACCAGACTCGAGGGAATCATTGTAATAATTTCTCTTCAGTAGTTAGGAGGACAGTCAAAACATTTCATTTTTATATTGTTCGAAAATAAGGCAATAGTGTGATAAAATAGCAAAGCGGGAGTAGTGGGGATCAAAATAAATGAGTTTCAGATATCATAATAAATTACAGAAATATAACCTTTCTGAAACCGTTCCGAGTGTTACAACAATTTATCAACTCATAGGAATATTCAAAACAATATTTGTTGGGTAATTGGAATGGTAGTCAGAACGTTTCTTTCAAAAATCACTCGAAAAGAGGACTTAAGTACCTTAAGGGCAAAACCGGGAATAGCGGGCCCACCTAGGGACAAACAAGGCGGTGGGCTCGAATTACGCATTTTTAAGCTTATGGGGTCATCTACGAAGGTTGTACGGACATTCTATAATTTCCAAAGTAATTCGGGAAAAGTTTGCTAAGTTTTCAAGAAAGAGTACAAAAAGGGTTCAATCTTACTGAAAGAAAAATCGATATTTTCACTTGCGGATTCCGAGGGGCAGAAAGTCTTTCTAAGCCCGAATCCGATCCTAACATACTTAGGGCATGCCAAAAGAAGAATCGGGGTAGCTTTACATACCTTTTGAGCTTTTTAGGCCTATCCAAGCTCACTTCCCGTTTCGTCGAAAATCTGCAAATGGTCACATTTACCAATTGTGAGTTATGGATGCCATAAATTCAACTTAATGCATATTTGTCTACCGAAATTTCGGCAGCACTTCCCCTATACATATAGCACCCCCGAGAATTCGACTCGGCTCAAAACCATCAACAACAACCCAAACAACAACATCAACATCAACAACAAACATTAGAAACACAATATGGCACAACTAGTTCTACTTGCCGACATAATGCCATAATCTTCATTTCAACTTCAATTTCAAACCAATCTCAATGGGTTCACATTCTTTATCAATCTAGATCATCCTAACATAGTTTAGAAGCATTTCCTATCATTTCCACAAAATATTCACACGATATACATAATATACAAATTTTCCGCCAAAGTCATAATTCATTCAAAAATTCTAATCTTTGGCATACATATTCATAACATGCTTCCCACTTCCAAATTCATCAATGATCATCACAATTAACAACCAAATAACTTCATTTTCTTAATGTCGGAAAATCATACTAAAATGACATAAGTTTCTACATTCCATTTCAATACAAACTTATCTCATCTTACTTCCATTTACATTGAAAGAATCATAATAACACACTAAAAAAAAACTTCATCCATTTCCATTCCAAGTTCAACATACCACACGGCTATAGGCTCTTTTATCAACTTCAACTAAATTCATTCAACTTCCAATTCCAATATGCATTTCATCACAACCACAACTAGAATATAACATGAATTCAACACATTATGGCTATACAATACATATATTCACTCGGCCACATACCATAGGGTTTACCCACTTTGAAATCTTCCATTTTTCCATACAATCAACTCATTCCCACACTCTACAACACAAACAAAACATCATAACACCATAAAAAAGAGATGAATTCTTACCTTATTCTCTAATCTTCTTCACTTGGATAAGTGATCAAATTGGAGCACCAAGTGCTTCTTCCCCCAAGACAACCACACCAAGTTATAAAGGGACCTTGAATTAGTAGAAAAATCACAAGACAACAATTTTTGGAACAAGATTTTGGGGAGTGATTTTTGGGTTCTCATGGCCGAATGGCCTTCTTATTTTGCTCCTCTTGTTCTTGTTTTTCTCCTTCTCTATTTCTTGAAGCTTCTTATGGATAAGTGATCCCTTTATAATTAATTAGCACATGGAAAATATCCATTATTTTTGGTGGACTTGGGCCTAATGTTGGCCGGCCACCCCCTTAAGATTGGGCCTAAATTTTTCATTTTTATTTTGAGCCCAATGACTTATGGATCACATTTTGTAATTCCCGAAACTAATTTCCGAAATTCCAATTTTGCCCTTGGCCTTCCTCCGCACTTCCGCAATAATATCCTTTCATAAACAACCCTTGTGTTAAGTAAAATCAATTATGACCTTATTCCTTACAAGTCAAGATTACTTCCAATTTTCCAAACGTACGAAAACGCGGGATATAACATCCTCCCCCCCTTTAGAACATTCGTCCTCGAATGTTGAATTAGCCTTATCGGACTTACAAACACTTCGGGGGAGTCTCTTCTTAAGACAATTCCTCCATCGCCTGAATATCATTCACTGTGAATGTTCTGGAGGGATCACCAACACATTTGCGGAGCATAAATACCTGAAATGCCGGATATACCGCTACCAGATCAGATGGTAAATCTAGCTCGTAAGCGGCATCCCCAATTTTTTGAATAATCTGATAAGGTCCGATATAACGCAGACTGAGCTTACCCCTTTTTGTCGAATCGCATTACGCCTTTTATAGGCGATACCTTCCAGAATACCCAATCGCTAACTTGGAATTCCAAAGGTCGACGTCGTTTATCAGCATATGACTTCTGGCGACTCTGGGCTGCTAATAGTCGCTCTCGAATAAGTTTCACCTTATTAACGACCTGCTAGATCATATCTGGGCCGATTAACTCTGTCTCGCCAATATCAAACCAGCCAATCGGTGACCTGCATTTTCTGCCATACAAAGCCTTGTACAGAGCCATCTGGATGCTAGAATGGTAGCTGTTATTATTAGCAAACTCAATCAACGGCAGATGATCATCCCAGCTGCCTCTGAAATCAATAATACAGGCCCGCAACATATCTTCTAGCGTCTGTATAGTGTGCTCGGCCTGTCCGTCGCTCTGAGGATGGAATACTGTGCTCAGACTTACCTGAGCCCCTAATCCTTCCTGAAAACAATCTCCAGAAATTAGTCGTAAACTGAGCACCCCTGTCATTGACAATAGATATAGGAACTCCGTGGAGTCTCACTATTTCTTTAATATATAGCCTGACATAACTCTCAGCTGAATAACTGGTTCTGACGGGGAGAAAATGGGCTGATTTTGTTAGCCTACCAACCATACCCCATCAGGTGGGACCATCAAACTGGGTCCTTTCCTTATCAAGGGTTATATTTCTGTACCATACCAGAACAGAATCCTCGAGCTGACGCTGTTTTACCTCTTCCATAATCGACGATTCAGCAACTCCTCGGACAAAATCCCAATATCTCCAGAATCGACCAAACGGACTCCAAGGCTAGCTAACTGATGAATTTTACAAACCAATTCCTTCTTCCTGGATACACGCCGGTCAAACCGCCCATAGATCTGCGACTAAGTGCTCCTGCCACAATGTTAGCCTTTCTAGGGTGGTACAAAGTATCAACGTCATAAGCTTTCCATAATTCAAGCCATCTTCTCTGCCGCAAATTCAGCTCCTTTTGCTTAAAATATACCGGAGGCTCTTATGGCTCGTATAAGTATCGACGTGGACCCCATTTAAGTAATGCCGCCATATCTTTAGAACATGAATCACCGCAGCTAATTCCAGATCATAAGCGAAATAATTTCTCTCGTGCGGTCTGAGCTGCCGGGGGAACACAGACTATAATCCGACCATGCTGTATTAATGTAAAAACTGTCCCAATACCGGAAGCATCATAATAAATAACTTGCCCGTCTGCCCCTTTAAGAAGAGCTAGGACTGGAGCTGTAATTAATTTTTCCTTCAGCAACTGGGACTACATTCACGAGTACCGGCTCACTGAGACTTCACTGCTTTCTGAATTAGCTTCATTAATGGTGTCGTAGTAGAAATAATGTTATCCACAAATTTTCTGTAATATCCGACCAATCCCAGGGAACTACGTATCTCAGTCGATGTCGAAGGCCTGGTCAATTCTTTATCGCTTCAATCTTCTGTGTGTCAATTGTTTCCCTTTATACTTACTTTATTTTACTTCCATTCGCTCCCCCCCTTTGGGGTTATACTTATACCGTATCCATGTTTTTTCTTTCTAACCTATAGCTTGATTATCTTCGTACGAGACCTTAACAGAATCGCGATTATGTAGTACAAAGTCTTATCCGATAGCAGACACTCAAATAATATAGCTAGTGTAGCAGTTTACCTCTTAGTAATCACATTCTCCCTTCATACCCATACCTTATCTGTCGTTCTGTTTTCTCAATAATCGAATTATTCGATATTCACATGATTCATCATTTCATGCCATAAGTTTTCCTTTGCCCTGCGCTATTTCATTTTATTTCTCTTTCGCAATTAACTTCGTGATTTGCCCGTCGACTCTTTTAGAGGCTCCGCTTAGTTACGTTTCTTACGGTTCCCACTTTTTTTTTTTTGACATTTGGATCTCCTTACCCTCCACTCAATCATTCTCTTTTCTTTCCAAACATAGTTGTATTAGGGTCTTCCAATCTCAACCAGTAGTAAAATGAATATCAATCTATTTCGCAACATCGGTACCATACCTTTCCCTTTTTCTCGTAAATTCTGTCCAGTTAATGCTTTCCATATATTACAACACTAGCTATTAGGGTTCACCAGTCGATTGACATAGTCATAAATGGGGGCCCTACACATACGTATATATATATATCACTCCGATTTCTTTTACAACACATCTTCAATCACTTGTTCGAATTTACTCTAATTTCAGGGCTGCGCTGCTTTTTCTTTCTTTTTATCAATGGAGTCGGACGGAATCATAGTAAATGTACGTCATATGTCATAGTGAATCACGGAAAATAGTACTACTGAAATTATTTTCATATCTCAAAATGGTTTACCAGACTCGAGGGAATCATTGTAATAATTTCTCTTCAGTAGTTAGGAGGACAGTCAAAACATTTCATTTTTATATTGTTAGAAAATAAGGCAATAGTGTGACAAAATAGCAAAGCGGGAGTAGTGGGGATCAAAATAAACGAGTTTCGGATATCATAATAAATTACAGAAATATAACCTTTCTGAAACCGTTCCGAGTGTTACAACAATTTATCAACTCAATGGAATATTCAAAACAATATTTGTTGGGTAATTGGAATGGTAGTCAAAACGTTTCTTTCAAAAATCGCTCGAAAAGAGGACTTAAGTACCTTAAGGGCAAAACCGGGAATAGCGGGCCCACCTAGGGACAAACAAGGCGGTGGGCTCGAATTACGCATTTTTAAGCTTATGGGGTCATCTACGAAGGTTGTACGGACATTCTATAATTTCCAAAGTAATTCGGGAAAAGTTTGCTAAGTTTTCAAGAAAGAGTACAAAAAGGGTTCAATCTTACTGAAAGAAAAATCGATATTTTCACTTGCGGATTCCGAGGGGCAGAAAGTCTTTCTAAGCCCGAATCCGATCCTAACATACTTAGGGCATGCCAAAAGAAGAATCGGGGTAGCTTTACATACCTTTTGAGCTTTTTAGGCCTATCCAAGCTCACTTCCCGTTTCGTCGAAAATCTGCAAATGGTCACATTTACCAATTGTGAGTTATGGATGCCATAAATTCAACTTAATGCATATTTGTCTACCGAAATTTCGGCAGCACTTCCCCTATACATATAGCACCCCCGAGAATTCGACTCGGCTCAAAACCATCAACAACAACCCAAACAACAACATCAACATCAACAACAAACATTAGAAACACAATATGGCACAACTAGTTCTACTTGCCGACATAATGCCATAATCTTCATTTCAACTTCAATTTCAAACCAATCTCAATGGGTTCACATTCTTTATCAATCTAGATCATCCTAACATAGTTTAGAAGCATTTCCTATCATTTCCACAAAATATTCACACGATATACATAATATACAAATTTTCCGCCAAAGTCATAATTCATTCAAAACTTCTAATCTTTGGCATACATATTCATAACATGCTTCCCACTTCCAAATTCATCAATGATCATCACAATTAACAACCAAATAACTTCATTTTCTTAATGTCGGAAAATCATACTAAAACGACATAAGTTTCTACATTCCATTTCAATACAAACTTATCTCATCTTACTTCCATTTACATTGAAAGAATCATAATAACACACTAAAAAAAAACTTCATCCATTTCCATTCCAAGTTCAACATACCACACGGCCATAGGCTCTTTTATCAACTTCAACTAAATTCATTCAACTTCCAATTCCAATATGCATTTCATCACAACCACAACTAGAATATAACATGAATTCAACACATTATGGCTATACAATACATATATTCACTCGGCCACATACCATAGGGTTTACCCACTTTGAAATCTTCCATTTTTCCATACAATCAACTCATTCCCACACTCTACAACACAAACAAAACATCATAACACCATAAAAAAGAGATGAATTCTTACCTTATTCTCTAATCTTCTTCACTTGGATAATTGATCAAATTGGAGCACCAAGTGCTTCTTCCCCCAAGAAAACCACACCAAGTTATAAAGGGACCTTGAATTAGTAGAAAAATCACAAGACAACAATTTTTGGAACAAGATTTTGGGGAGTGATTTTTGGGTTCTCATGGCCGAATGGCCTTCTTATTTTGCTCCTCTTGTTCTTGTTTTTCTCCTTCTCTATTTCTTGAAGCTTCTTATGGATAAGTGATCCCTTTATAATTAATTAGCACATGGAAAATATCCATTATTTTTGGTGGACTTGGGCCTAATGTTGGCCGGCCACCCTCTTAAGATTGGGCCTAAATTTGTCATTTTTATTTTGAGCCCAATGACTTATGGATCACATTTTGTAATTCCCGAAACTAATTTCCGAAATTCCAATTTTGCCCTTGGCCTTCCTCCGCACTTCCGCAATAATATCCTTTCATAAACAACCCTTGTGTTAAGTAAAATCAATTATGACCTTATTCCTTACAAGTCAAGATTACTTCCAATTTTCCAAACGTACGAAAACGCGGGATATAACACCAATGCCCCAGCTGCATTTATGACTTTGATGAATGGTATCTTTAGGCCGTTCCTTGATTCTTTTGTGATTGTGCTTATTGATGACATCTTGGTGTATTCCAAGAGTAGACTGGAGAATGAGAACCATCTTCGTACCGTCCTTGGGTTGTTGAAGAAACATAGCCTCTTTGCGAAATTT
Organism: Lycium barbarum; assembly: GCF_019175385.1. Classification (NCBI taxonomy): domain Eukaryota; kingdom Viridiplantae; phylum Streptophyta; class Magnoliopsida; order Solanales; family Solanaceae; genus Lycium; species Lycium barbarum. The sequence continues at coordinate 42,347,261 of NC_083346.1, read as the reverse complement.
TCTAAGTGTGAGTTCTGGTTAGAGTCTGTGGCATTCTTGGGTCATGTGGTGTCTAAAGAGGGAATTATGGTTGACCCACAAAATATTGAGGCTGTGAGAGGTTGGGTGAGGCCCACTATTGTTACTAAGATTCGTAGTTTTGTGGGTCTGGCCAGTTATTACCATCGCTTTGTGGAAGGTTTTGCTACCATTGCTTCGTCGTTGACCAGATTAACTCAAAAGGATGTTTCCCTTCCAGTGGACGGATGATTGTGAGGAGAGCTTCCAAAAGCTCAAGCTTCTTTTGACCAAAGCCCCGATCCTAGCCTTACCTGTGGAGGGCGAGGATTCGCGGTGTATTGTGATGTTTCTCATATGGGTTTGGGTACAGTGTTGATGCAAAAGGGTAGAGTGATAGCTTATGCTTCTCGTCAGTTGAAAGTTCACGAGAAGAATTACCCCACCCATGATTTGGATTTGTTGGTCGTAGTCTTCACCTTGAAGCTTTGAAGGCATTACTTGTACGGTGTCTATTGTGAGGTCTTTACCGATCACCGTATCCTTCAGCATGTGTTTACCCAGAAAGATCTTAATTCCAGGCAACGCCGATGGTTGGAGCTCCTGAAGGACAATGACATCTCTATCCTGTATCACCGTGGTAAAGCCAATGTGGTGGCTAATGCCTTGAGTATGGGGAGTTTAGCTCGATTGATTATTTTTTAGTGTCTGCTGGCCATGGAGGTTCAGACTCTGGCCAACAGTTTCGTCTGTCTCGACATCTCGACCCCCGGCAGGATTTTGGCTTGTATAGAGGCGAGATCATCGTTATAGGATCGAATCAAGTCTCATCAGTTTAAGGATTCTCAGTTGAGCAAGATCTGAGATAGGGTGTCGAGAGAGGAAGCCAAGGAGGACGTGATTGATTCTAAGGGCATTTTGAGGATTAACGGACGTGTATGATTTCCTCGTATTGGTGATCTGATTCAGTTGATCTTATTTGAGGCCCATAGCTCTCGCTATTCCATTCATCCGGGAGCGACTAAGATGTACCGTGACTTGAGGCAGCACTATTGGCGGCCGTATGAAGAGGGATATAGTTGATTTTGTGGCTAAGTGTGGAAATTTTCAATAGGTAAAGTATGAGCACCAGCGACCCGGTGGGGTGTTTCAGAGGATGCCCATTCCTGAGTGGAAGTGGGAGAGGATTATCATGGATTTTTTCACGGATCTTCCAAAGACCCTTGGCAAGTTTGATTCTATTTGGGTGATAGTGGATCGATTGACTAAGTCCCCTCACTTTGTTCCGGTTTAGGTTTCTCATACCGCGGAGAAGTTAGCCAAGATGTATATTCGGGATATTGTGATATTACATGGGATTCCTATTTCTGTTGTATCTGATCGGGGTACTATCTTCACTTCCTAATTCTGGAGAGCATTTCATAACGAATTGGGTACCCGAGTGGACTTTAGTACAGCTTTCCATCCCTAGACCGATGGCCAGTCCGAGCGGACCACTTAGGTGCTCGAGGACATGTTAAGAGAGTGTGTTATTCACTTTGGTGGTCATTGGGATCAGCACTTGCCCTTGGTGGAGTTTGCATACAATAACAGTTATCATTCGAGTATTGGTATGGCGCCTTTTGAGGCCTTATATGGTAGGAGGTGTAGATCTCCGATTGGTTGGTTCAATGGTTTCGAGGCTCTACCCGGGAGCACAGATCTATTGAGAGAGTCCCTTGATAGAATGAGAGTTATTCAGGCTAGACTTGTGGAAGCTCAGAGCGAGCAGAATATGTATGCGGTCGGAAGGTTCGGGATTTGAAGTTTGTTATTGGTAATCAGGTTCTATTGAAGGTTTCACCCATAAAAGGTGTTATGAGGTTTGGTAAAAGGGGAAAGTTGAGCCCTAGATACATTGGCCCGTTTGAGATCGTGGATTGTATCGGTGATGTATCTTATGAGTTAGCATTGCTGCCAGGCTTGAAGGGAGTTCACCCGATTTTCCATATTTCGATGCTGAAGAAATACCATTCCGATGGTACCTACATTGTTCGTTGGGATTCTATATTGCTTGATAAGAATTTGACTTACGAGGATGAGCCTATCGAAAGTTGAGGTCCAAGGAGATTGCTTTTGTGAAAGTGCAATGGAAGCACCGTCCTGTGGAAGAGGCTACTTGGGAGACTGAGTCTGATATTCGTTGCAGGTATCCCCAGTTGTTCACTGATTCAGGTATTTTCCTACTTTCCTTCTTTTCTTTACTCGAGGACGAGCAACGGTTCAATTAGTATCTGATGTAACGACCCGTTTGGTCGTTATAGTTCTTTTGGAACTTTCACTTATTACCGAGCATTGATTGGCTCACTTTTTACTCGAGGGGACCATTGACACGCTTCTCGAGGTGTCTGGACTGAATTCGAGCAACTTTGGGAAAAATATAGACATGAAGTGAAAAAGGTTGACTTTTGGGTAAACGGACCTTCTTCGAAATTATGTCGATTCTGAGAGGTTCGGAGGATCGTTTCGGTTCCCAATGCATTCGAACGCATTACGGGACTTGGATGGGAATTGGGAATTAAGGCATCGGTGGTTGACTCAGTCAACAAGACCTCCGTTGGAAATTTCGAGGCCACAGGTGCATTTGTAGCGCGTTTTTATGTGGCACTAAGTATCTGGTATGAGAGCAGATGGTCTCGGGCGTTAGTCAAAAAATTGGATAGAAGGAAAATATGGGGCTAAAGTTTCTGGTGTCCGGTGCCCGCTTTGGCGGCTCTTGCACCGCAACGGCGGCACTGCTGGGGCAGTGGACATACCGCTAAAGCGGTCAGGTGGCCGCTGGGGCGGTCACAGTACCGCCGTAGCGGGTGACGGGCAGTTAAATGAGTCTTAGACCCTCATTATTTCATATCTTGATATTGGAGCTTGGGAAAGCTGTTCTTGAAGACAAATTGAAGGAATTCTTGGAGGTAAAACTTTGTCTATCCTTTACTCCTCTTTAATCACAATCATCTTTGATTTTCCCCTTCCCTTTTGAATCCCTTAGAAATAGAATTTGAATGAGGGTTTTGGGAGATTTTTCTCTAAGATTATGCTTGATAAATTGATGATGTTAATGTTAAAATGTGATGGATATATGCTTAGTAAGCCCATATCTTTCACTTTTAACGTTGAATTTCGGATTTGGAGAATTAGGGTTCATACCCAATTTGGGGATTTTTACTTGAAATCAGATTTGGGACAATTGTTGACTTAGATCAACAATTAATGATTGGGTTATGATTACCTAGGATTCAATTTGGTATTTTACCCGCGAATTTTTCGTTTCGCCCTTGTGAGCCCGTTTCCCTAATTTCTAGGGTTAAAATAGACCTAATTGATATCATGGCAATATTAGTGTCATTCTCCATGATTTCTAATTTAGAATTCGATTATGCTTAGACTACTTTGGTTCTGAGCGTCAGAGGAAAGGCAAGGCAATAGAGTGACTTGTTAGTGTTTCGGCTCGGCAGTCTAGGTAGGGTATAGCTTATCTCTAGTAAGACTATGCATAGCGAATCACATATTTAGAATATAATGTCAGAGACAGCATGCAAACCTTCGGGTATAAAGTTGGGTTGATATTGCCTTAGGTTGGGCCCTGATATGTGTTGGGACTAGCCACCCCGTTATGTGTGTTTATTGTTCCATTTTGATGGTTTTATGCTACAAGTAGTGGTAAATATCAAAATCTGTGTTATAATCTTGACTGAGATATGGTTGACATACCGTTGTTGGTATTTGCATTGTGATACATTATTGACATACCGATTGTTGGTACTAGTAATATTGATATATTGTTGGCATACCCTTGATGGTATTGTGATATGATACATTGATAGCGTACCCCTTCATGGTACTTGTGATATTGAACTTGATTGTTGAATACTTGATGTACGCATTGCACTCATTCTCACACATTCATGATATATGGTCGATACCCAGTGATGATCTGGTATCGTTGATTGAGTAAATTGATATTGGATAAACTCCTTATATGAGTGATTCTAAAGACCGGCGTCTGAAGATCCATTTTGGAATCCTTGATTGTATGAAACTAATGTTTGATAAACTCTTTTACTTGAGTGATTGTGAGAAGGCCGATGTCCGAGGTTCTATTCCAGAATCGTTGATAAGTGCATTGTGTCACGACCCGACTAGGGGCCGCGACGGGTACCCGGGGCTAACCACCGAGCACCACTCATTCTGCTGCTCATCATGCTCATAATACACTTCTTTAATATTCATACGCTCATAATCATAGGAAAAACCATTTTTATTTGGAAACATAATTACCTTATATACATAAGCCTTTCGGCTATCAAAATAATATATACATACGAGGGGAATCCGTGAGACCATACTACCCACACATACGTATCTATGAGCCTCTACTAGAGTACTAGACATATGGACGGGACAAGACCCCGTCGTGCCCAAAATTCACATATAGATGTATATATATACACAAAAGAATCAACCGAATAGCACCTCCGAAATAGTGGAGTGCTCCTGTAAATCTACTGGTGGCTCCTATGGATCTGCACCATCTCCCTGTCTACCTGTGGGCATGAACACAACGTCCAAAGAAAATGGACGTTAGTACGAATATTGTACTGAGTATGTAAGACATGAATGAAATAAGCATAATAGAAGAATCATAAACCGTATATTTATATAATCATAGTGCAGGTATCATCATAGCATATATATATATATATATATATATATATATATATATATATCATCGCATCATCATCATCATCGTTAGCCCGCGTCCGGGTAACCATCATATGCAGCCCGCTTTAGCGGTGACATGTTCGGCCATTTAGGCGCGGTGGAATCATAAGCAGCCCGCATTAGCGGTGACATGTCCGGCTATCTAGGCACGGTGTAATCATAAGCAGCCCGCATTAGCAGTGACATGTCCGGCCATCAAGGCACGGTGTAATCATAAGCAGCCCGCATTAGCGGTGACATGTCCGGCCATCTAGGCACGGTGGAATCGTATCGTCATATGGTCAACCATAACTTAAGATTTTCATACATTGCATAATTATAGAATACACTTACATTATTGATCGTCTCATAGCCATATCATGACTCAGCATCATTATATTACCATAATGCATGACCGGAAGCTTAAAATAATTATACTCTATCGGGGTGACATAAGGTCGTGAACCCCCGATTTCATTATGGAGCATTCATAAGCATTATGCCTCACCTTGCACGAATTAGCATATAAAGTGAGTGTAGTCAATGAACAACATCAATGGATCATAATATGGATCAGTTGCCTTGTAGAACCATAACATTATAGGCCTTAGGATCTTTAGGCTTAGACTCATCATCATCATTACTACATTCGTAACATACCTCTTATCTTATCCCATATGACTATTCATGAACATAGGCTCTTAGTTTTCCAGAAAGTACGAAAGTCATGGAGAGGTAAGGAAAATACTATCATAGGAATCGTATAAGGATCATTAACTTCGTAGGAATATCATATCATGAGCTTTATGACTTCTAGACTTAGATTCATCATCAACATCGTCATGGTCGTAACGTGTCTCTTTTCTTTATCTTGTGATTGTCTTTATAATCGTAGACTCATATTTTTTGATACGTAGGAAAATCATGAAGAAGGAAGGAATATCATATCATAGGATTCATGCCTTAGAAAGAAGGGACTAGCCTTACATACCTTTGTCGTTTGCTAATATGTCACTTGCTTGTTTTCCTTTGATGCCCACGTTTCTACCTTCAAGAGAAGTTGCATGAACGTTAGCTAATCGGTTACTTAAATGTGCCTACTATTTCTAGGAGAATTTGGGCAGCATTTCCTTTGTTTATACAACTTTTCCCATATTCTATATCAACTCCCAAACATTCATAACAACGTTCACAACATAATAGACAACATTTATCATCCATCTATATTATTCACATTTCACAATTTCACTTCAATTTCCCCATAATCATGGTCATAATTCACTATTACGTTCTTTCACGTATAATACTCATTTCATGTTCTAAATGTCATTCATAATCTACTTACAATCACCACATATTCATATTCATGATTCATTTCAAACTACTATTCAACAATAGCACTATTCCCACATTTATGACCCATTTTTTATATTCTTCAACAATTCAAGTGTTCCAACTTCTCAACACCTTAAACATCATGAAGACATCATAAAACTTACCTTAGATGTTGTAGGAATAAGCCTTGAGTAGCAATACTCTTCTTGCACCAAAAACCCTAACTCACTTCCTTTGAAATTTCTTGGCTTAGATGACTTTAATGGGTTTCACACTCTTGATTCTTGTTGGTTTGATGTATTTGATCATGGATTTCCATTGATTTCTTGTATATGATGTTTGTGGAACCTTCTATAGGTCTTTAGAGATGAAGAAAAGTGTGGGAATGAAATAAATGAAGTGGGAACATCATTATATAATTGAACTCAGTTCAGGCCGTCGGGACTTCCACGGACACTTCCACGGTCCGTGGAATATTGTATGGTTCGTGGATCTGGTCGTGGATCACCACCAGGAATTCATCCTCTCTTCTGGGTATTCCACGGACCATATTACGGTCCGTGGAAAGTTTCACGGGTCGTGAAACATGGTCGTGGAAGAAGTTGTCCGCGTCGTTTCGTTCAGTAAAAAGGTCATAACTCTTGATCCCGATATCGTGCGAGGGCCCACAACCTATGGTTGGAAAGCTCATTCAATTATCTACAACTTTAATTCGTAGTGTTCTTCCAAATTCCAAACTTAATATGGCGTTTTGGCCCCTCCAAGTCAGATCAGCCGAAAACGTTTCCTTAAATCGCCCTTTTGGATGGCTTATGCCCATATTTGGCTTATGATTCATTCTTGACACTTACTTAACACTTCATTACCAACATAAGGGACATTATAACTCTTCTCCAAAATTTCATTAAGCCATCATTAATTCGATAATCGTAATTCTTGCCCGACACACAACATATACCTTGCTTTCCTTAACAACTTTCGTCTCCTACCTCAAATGTCTTTGAAATCTCTTTTAGAATCATTAAATATTATTTCTTACTTATCAAAACATTGTATGCATCATTCCCTTGGTCAGTCAATTCACTGTACATGAACGAAAAATTGTCCGAGGTGTAACACATTGCATACATTCCCTCATATTCATGATGCATGGCCGATAGCCGGTAAGTATACGGTATCATTGATTGAGCGACTCTTTTACTTGAGTGATTGTGAGAGGCCGATGACCGACGATTTATTCTGGCATCGTTGTTGCATGGCCGATTCCGATGTTATTCCAAAATCTTGGTAGTGCATGGGCTCCGCGGGTCCCCCAGGGTGGTGCCGGTGAGACTCCCCCTGTGAGCAATTAGCCAGGGTCCCGTCTGTCTGTTGGGCAAAGATGCGGGACGGGTAGCACTTAGACTTCACGAGTCACACTGGGTTGTGCTACCGAGACGTCGATATTTCCGTCCGGAGTACATATGTGCACCTTATTTGCATGGCATTACATCTCATCCATTCCATTATTGCATTGCATTGCATTGGCTTGATTTCGATTCATGGTGATTGATTGTGATGATTGGATTGGATATATATATATATTGGACTTGGTGTACTTGGGTTTAGAGGCTTCACGTAGGCGATGACGAACACTTGGTTGTGATCTTATTATCTTATACTTGTTGAATTCCTTGCTATCTACTTATTTTCTGAATTGTGTTATCTATGCTTGGTCGGCCGATGTTGCCTACCAGTACCGTTGTTTATACTGACCTGCACTTGTTGTATTCTTTTATGAATGCAGAGTATCAGGTCGGATCTACTTCTCTGACTCGTGGCTGATCAACTCTTCAGCTTCCACTTGAGTTTTCCAGGGTGAGCATGGTGTCCGCTGACCTCGAAGACTCTTCTGTTACTTAAGTCTTGCTTTCCATTCAGAGACATGATTGAGACTACTTATGTATTATTATTCAGACCTTTAGTATTCGGATTTTGATGCTCTTGTATGACCAGACTAGATACTGGGGTGGATTTCATTTACTTCCGCACTTGTAACATTATATTATATTGTGAGACTTACATTATTTTACTTTCTTCCACAATTTTCTATTATTGTGCATGTTGAGTTAAGGGTTCGCCTACCGATGTGGGAAAGGTAGGTACCCACATGACCTAGGCTGAAATGGATCTTCACAATATGAAATGCAATGTTGTGTACACATTTACTCCGGACGAAAATATCGACGTCTCGGTAGCACAACCCATGAGGGACATGCGAAGTCCATGTACCTCACGGCTCTGACACAAACCTCGGCAACCGCTACCTCACGATTCCAACAAAGACCTCGGCAAGCGCTGCGCATAACCTTGATTCTGGGACAACCATCGAATATCGGTCCTCATGTCATTCTCATCCAACTGAGCCCAGCTCATCACAGTGTTACCTCAAGTATCATCATTGTGTCAACAGTATATCATGAAGGATGAGAATGCATGCAATGTATGAGTTCAATGTCAATAATCAGGTCAGTATCACAAGTACCAAGCATGGGTACGCCAACAATATCATAAAAAGGCTACACAAGCCATATAGAATACTATCCTCATATCAAATGTCACCAAGTAAGATAGTACCATATCATGATCAAGATATATCAATAGTCTCCAATATCTACTATCATCACGTGGCATCAAGCCAACAACAATAGAACAAATCAAATCACAACACAACGGGGTGGCTAGCCCCAATCACACAATAGGGCCTAACCTAAGACAATATCCAACCCAATTTCACACCTAAAGGTTTACATGCTTTCTCTGACAATATCGTCTAAATATATGCTTCGCTAAACGAAGTCTCACCATAGGGTAAACCATAACTTACCTGGAAGGCCGAAAAACAATATCACCAACAATCACTCGTTAGCCTTTCCTTTCCTTGGAGACTCGAGATCAAGAAAGTCTAAGCATATTCGAATCACGGAATTAGAATCAAGAAGAACATCAAACAAACCCCATTTCTATTCAAGACCCAAATCCCCAACCTATGGAATAGGGTTTATGAACTAGAAAGGTGAAATTAGGAATCTAAAGGTCCCAACATGAAAATAAACCTCTAGGGGATCAATTCCCATCAATAGCAAGCTAGAGTAATCAATAATTCACTCAATTTTGGATTCTAGGCAAAACCCCCAAATTTAGGTATAAACCCTAACTTCCAATTCCACAAATTAGCTTCTAATTAGGAAGAAGTTATGAAATAAAGGATTTTAATCATCAATCAATGCTTAAAGAAGCTAACCCAACCAAAATATCATGATTTAGAAGTCTAGAAAGAATATTCATTAAACCCCTTCTTAATCTTCAATCACTTAATGGACTATCAAGATAAAGGGATTCTAAGATGATTAAGGATATTGGAATAGCAAAGGGATTAGAAGCACTTACCATCAAGAATACCCTAGATTTTCTCCCAATAGCTACGATTTTGGAATAATAATAAATGAAAGACTAAGGGCTTTTAATAAACTATTAATGAAATAACAGGCCTAATACCGTTACGACGGCAGCGGGACCGCTCCAACAGCCTCTCAGATAGCCGTGACGGTATGCCCACAAATGCTCTAGGTCGTTATAGCGATCCACCCAACCGCTTCGGCGGTACCGCTGGGCAGTAAGGGTGCCGCCATGGCGTACACCAGCACCAGAATTTCCCAAAATAATCACAATCTCAATCTGAAATCCCCACTAATATCTGAGGCCATCTGCTCACAAACCACACACATAGACACACATAAAAACACGCTACGAACGCACTCGTTGCCTCAAAATTCCCAACGGAGGTCTCGTTGACCGAGTCAACCCATGATACCTCAATTACAACTTCCAAACCCAAGTCTCAAAATGCACTCGAGTGCATAGGGAACCGAATAAGATATGCACACAAGTTCAAAATGACCATCTGGACCTCTCGAAATCGACAAATTTTTGAAAATGGCTCGTTTACCCAAAAGTCAACTTTGAGTCAACTTTTTTCGCTTAAAGTCAATTTTTCCCAAAAGTCACCAAAATCAACCCCGAACAGCTCGAGATCCATCTCAACGGTCCCCTCGAGTCAAAAGTGAGCTAAACAAGATCCGGAAAAGATCAAAAGTGCCTGAAAGACTATAACGACCAAGCGAGTCGTTACATCAGATACCAATTGAACCATCGATCGTCCTCGAGCGAAGAAGGAAAAGGGGATGGAAAAGTACCTGAATCAACGAAGAACTAAGGATATCGGCTACGCATATCTGACTCAGTCTCTCAAGTTGCCTGCTCAACAGGATGATGCGTCAATTGCACCTTCAAAGAAGCAATCTCCTTCGATCTCAACTTTCGAACCTGCCTATCAAAAATTGCAATAGGCTCCTCCTCATAGGTCAAATTCTCATCAAGCAATATCAAACCCAACGAACAATATAAGTACCATCGGCATGGTACTTCTTCAGCATAGATACATGAAAAACTGGATGAACTCTGCCAAGCCTGGCGGCAAAGCTAACTCATAGGCAACATCGCCCACACAGTCAAGAATCTCAAGACCCAATATACATCGGACTCAAGTTGCCTCTCTTCCCAAACCTCATAACACCTTCATGGGTGAAATCTTTAATAGAACCAAGTCACCAACAGTGAACTCTAAATCTCAGACCTTCTGGTCCGCATACATCTTCTATCGACTCTGAGCTGCTAAAAGCTTGGCTTGAATCACCCTCACTCTCTCAAGAGACTCTCTCAACAAATCCGTACCTCACGATCGAACCTCAAAAGCATCAAACCAACCAACTGGAGATCTACATCTTCCACCATACAAAGACTCAAAAGGCGCCATATCAATACTCGAGTGATAACTGTTGTTGTACGCAAATTCCGCCAACGGCAAGTGCTACTCCCAATGACCACCAAAATCAATAAAGTAAGCTCTAAATCGAGCACCTGAATGGTCTACTCGGACTGCCCATCGATCTGGGGATGGAAGTCTATACTATGATCCAATCAGGTACCCAACTCCTCATGAAAAGAAATCCTGAAATGGCAAGTGAAGGTAGTATCCCGATCAGATACGATAGAAAAAAGCAATCTCATAATATCACAAATGTACAACTTGGCTAACTTCTCCGCGGTATAAGAAATCTGAACTGGAATGAAAAAAACGGACTTAGTCAACCGATCAACTATCACCCAAATCGAGTCAAACTTACCCAGGGTCTTTGGGAGACCCACAACAAAATCCATGGCAATTCTCTCCCACTTCCACTCAGGAATGGGCATCCTCTGAAGTACACTAACAGGACGCTGGTACACATACTTAACTTACTGATAATTACCACACTTAGCCACAAAATTGGCTATATCCCTCTTCATCCGACGCCACCAATAGTGCTGCCTTAAATCACGATACATCTTAGTCTCCCCCGAATGAATAGAATATCGAGGGCTATGGGCCTCAGTCAAGATCAACTGGATCAAATTACCAATACGAGGAAGGAACACGCGCCCCTTAATCCTCAAAGTGCCCTCAGAATCAATCATAGCCTCCTTGGCCTCACCTCTTAGAACCCTATCTCGAATCTTGCCCAACTGAGAATCCTCAAACTGATGAGTCCTGATCGGATCTAATAAGGATGATCTCGCCTCAACACAAGCCAAAACTCTGCTCGGGGCTAAAATATCAAGACGAACGAAACTGTTGGCCAAAGTCTGAACCTCCATGGCCAACAGAGGCTTAGAAACAATCAATCAAGCTAAACTCCCCATACTCACTGCCTTGTGACTCAAGGCATCAGCTACAACATTCGCTTTCCCTTTATGATAAAGAATACAGATATCATAGTCCTTCAGGAGCTCCATCCATCAGCATTGCCTGAAATTAAGATCTCTCTGGGTAAACACATGCTGAAGGCTACGGTCATCAGTGAAAACCTCATAATGGACACCGGACAAGTAATGCCTCCAAATATTTAAAGCAAAGACCACGGCCAACAACTCCAAATCATGGGTAGGGTAATTCTTTTCATGGATCTTCAACTGACGGGAAGCATAGGCTATAACTCTACCCTCCTACATCAACACAACACCTAAACCCATATGAGATGCAACATAATAGATCGCGAACTCCTTACCCTTCATGGGTAATGCCAGAATCAGGGCTAAAGTCAAAAGAGTCTTGAGCTTTTGAAAGCTCTCCTCATAATAATCGGACCACTGGAAGGGAACATCCTTCTAAGTCAATCTTGTCAAGGACGAAGCAATAGAAGAAAAACACTTCACAAATCGGCGGTAGTAGCTGGCCAAACCAACAAAACTACACATCTCGGTAACAGCAGTGGGCCTCGCCCAATCTCTCATAGCCTCAATCTTCTGAGGATCCACCATGATCCCATCCTTAGACACAACGTGGCCCAAGAACGCCACAAAAGCCACCCAAAACTATCACTTCAAAAACTTAGCAAACAAGCTATTCTTCTTTAACGACCCAAGAACAGTGCGAAGATGGCTTTCATGCTCCTCTCTACTCTTGGAATACACCAAGATATCATCAATCAACACAATCACAAAGGAATCAAGGAATGGCCTAAAGATGTCATTTATCAAAATCACAAATGCAGTCGGGGCATTGGTAAGCCCAAATGACATCACCAGAAACTCATAATGTCCATATCTCATTCGAAAGGCTGTCTTCGGAATATCCTCAACTGGTGGTAGCCTGAAAGCAAGTCAATCTTCGAGTACACTGAAGCACCCTGAAGCTGGTTAAATAAATCATCAATACGAGGCATAGGACACTTGTTCTGAATAGTAACCTTGTTCAGCTGGCGATAATCAATGTACATCCTCAGGAATCTATCTTTTTTCTTCACAAATAACACAGGAGCACCCCAGGGGAGACACTCAATCTAATGAACCCTTGCTCAATAAATCTTGTAACTACTTCTTAAGCTCTCTCAACTCGGCTGGTGCCATCCGATATGGCAGAATAGAAATAGGGCGAGTGGCCGGATCCAAGTCAATACAAAAGTCAATATTGTGATCGGGTAGCATAATCGGCAGATCTGACGGGAATACCTCCGCGAACTCGCTCATAATAAGAATGGAATCAAAGGGTAGAGATGCAATAGTAGTTTCACGCACATGGGCCAGATAATCTAAACACCCTTTGTTGACTAATTTCTTCGCCTGAATGAAGGAAATGATCTTCTTCGGAGCGGGGTTAGGAGTACCCCTCCACTCAAGTTTAGGCTTGCCCGGCATGTCTAACGTCACTATCTTGGCATGACAGTCCAAGATCGCATGATAATGAGAAAGCCAGGTCATAACCAAGATAATATCAAAGTCCACCATATCAAGAATCATCAAATCCACCCAAGTGTCATATTCCATAAAACTAACCAAATGAGACCAATAAACTCGAATGACAATCACAGAATATCCAACTAGAGTAGACACATGAACAGATATAGATATGCTATCACAAGGTAAATACCAATCAATGGCATGATATGCCGACGCATATGAATAAGTGGATCCAGATTTAAATAACACGAAAGCTTCTCTATGACGGACATAAATGGTACCTAAAATAACAGCATCTGAGGCCTCTGCCTCAGGTCTACCTGGAAAGGAGTAACACTGGGCTCCACTACGTCCAGGCTGAGATCCAACTCTCAAACTCTGAGACCTACCTCTACCAACCTGGGATCCACCTCTAGAAACTTGAGATCCACCGCGGCCTAACTGAGCACCGGCCCTCTGAGAAGCACCTTCTCGACTACCTGGAGATACCGAATTCCTTTGGGACTGATGATCCTGCCTGGATCGAGGACACCTCCTAGCCATGTGGCCAATCTCTTCACACACAAAGAAGCCCCTGGAGGGCGGAGATTGATAAACTGAAACTGAGGACCCGGCTAGAACAACCCTATCTACTGGTCCAGAAAATGAGCTCTCTGCCTGGGTGGCTCACTAGAGGAAGCCTACAAAGTTGAATGCACAGGGTGGTCGAAATATTGCTGATATGGCTTAGAAGACTGACCAACACCCCTTGAACTAGAACCACCATAACTCCCAGACTATTGCTGCCTCTTTTCACTACCCCCTCCAAATGTACGGGCCTTAGCGGCCTAAACCAAAGAAGCATGCTCAACGATGGACTGGATGGAAGCCCTCATAGCCTCCATCTGAAGGCAAGGAATCTAAAGAGAATCAATGAGCCCACCAACAAAGCTCCTAATCATGTCAGGCTCGGTAGGAATCAAAGGAGCTGAATAACGAGCCAGATGCATATAACGGGTCACATAGGCCTCCACAGACAATCCCCTCTGCTTTAGATGTAGAAACTCTTCCCTAGGCACCTCTCGCACAGCCCGCGGCACGTACTTCTCAAGGAAGTCCCAGTACAACTAAGTCCAAGTCAGGGGAGGAGAACCCTCAGGTCTGCAAGCAACAAAATACCTCCACCAAGTCTTCGTGTAGCCGCAAAACTGGTAGCACACATAGTCAAATCCATGGGACTATACGATTTCCATCCTATGTAATCACTCATGCATATCCAAGATGAACTCATAAGCGTCCTCCCCAGAAGTATCCGAGAACCTCGGCGGCTCCAACTTTCTAAATGTTACACCTCGTAAAAGTCCTCGTACATGTACAATGAACAGACCAACGAAGGGTATGAGTATGCGATGTTATACTAAGTAGGGAATGGCGATTTATGAATTTTGGAAATAAGGAAGTTGTAGAATTTCAACACAACCAGTGGTCGTGAATCAGTATACGGCCCGTAAAGTGATTTACGGACCGTATACCGCCATCGTCCTCTAGCCTTCCAAAATTTCAACTTTCTGTCCAATGGTGACATGGCTAAATACGACTTGGAATACGGCCCGTAAACTGGTTTACAGACCGTAAACCTCGATCGTAAACTGCCATGATCTCAGCCAACCTTTCTGTTTTGACATGCTTAAATACGACCACACTATACGGTCCGTAAACTGGTATACGGCCCGTAAAGTGTGGTTTACGACCACTGTTCACCCCGACTGTTGATCATTAAAAATCAAACTTTGAATTAATAAAAGGGACCCAAGCCTCATTTTATTTCATTCTTCATCCATACAACTCAAGAATGCTCTAGAACTCTCCAAACACTTCCTTCATAAGAATCCAAGAGAATCAAAGGGAAACTAAGATCATCAACATCAAATCCAAGCAACAAAGTGTATGAAACCTAGTTGAAGGTCATCTTCTTCAAGAATTCCAAAAACGTGAAGTAGGGTTTTGGTGCAAAAGAAAGGATTTCACTCTAAGCTTGATCAACCATCATCTAAGGTATGTTTCACGACTATACCGTGTGATTCAAGGTATGGGAAGGCCTAGATACTAGAAATGTAGAAGAATATAGGAAATGGGCCATTATTGAGAAAAAAGTGCCATAGTTGGGTGGTAGCTAGGTTGGATCATGAAAGTTGACATGCTATGATTATGAATACGTTGTAAATGATGTTTAGGTCATGAAATAAGTATTATATACAAGGAAATGTGATAACGAACTATAACCATAAATGTGAAGGAAATTGGAGGGAGATGGTGGGTTTTGCTTAAGGCATATAAATGATGATTGTTGCTCGCAATGTTATGAGTATTGTTGTAAATGTTTGGGGGTTGAAATAGAACGGGGGAAAAGTAGTAGAAACAAATGAAATGCCGCCTAATCTCCCTATAGATAACGACACATTTTTTTTAAAGTTGATTAACTAATGTTAGTACGATTCTCTCGTGAAGGTAACGACGTGACCTCGAAGGAAGACAAGTGATCGATAGTGTAGCTAAGCGACAAGGTATGTGAGGCTAGTCCTTTCTTTCCAATGGCATGAATCCTATAGTATGAGTTCATGTATCCCGAGAAGCTAAAAGTCTATATTCCTACATGTCTATATAAGATAAGAGATATGATATGATGATGCCCTTATTGCTTACACTCATCTCATGTACTAATTCCTTCAAGGTGAGGCAGAATATTGATAACTGCTCCATAATGAAATCGGGGGATCATGACCTTACGTCACCCCGATAGAGTATAGAGGATCTTGAGCCTTATGCACGTATTATGTTAAGATAAGCAGATTTTGATAAACATATTATTACAAGTATTTTATAGTGAGCATGTCATGATTGCATCACACCGCGCCTAGTTGGCCGGGCAGGCACCGCTATGGCAGGCAGCTATACGGATACACCACGACCTTCGGGCGTGGGCAGACACCACTAGTGGGCGGCATGAGATGGTACCCCGGACGCGGGAGGCCTGGACGCGGGCTAATATTACTGATTATCACACCGTTCCGACATGGACGGGCAGCTTGCATGTCATGCATATACGATATGATGATAAGTATGAGTAAGACAACATGCATCAATTCTCTTATGATTATCATTCAGACTCAGATGTTCATATTGATGTTCTCATTATATTATCGTGTTGTCCTTCTTCATTGTTTATGCCTCTCATACTCTGTATAATTTTCGTACTGACGTCCTTTTTCTTTGGCCGCTGTGTTCATGTCCACAGGTAGACAGGGAGGTGAGCTAGATCCAGATCCATAGCAGCGGTCAGCTGAGAGAGGGCACTCCAATGTCCGGAGGTGCTTATGCTCATTCTGTTGTTATATAGATGCATATTTTGGGCACGATGGAGTCTTGTTCCATCTATGTGTATTCAGTCTGTCAGTAGAGGCTCGTAGATACGCAGTGTGGGTTAGATGGTCTCACAAGATGTTTCTATATGTATATATTATTTTGATAGCCGAGAGGCAAATGTGTATAAAGCATTTATGTTTCTACATAAAATATGATTTTTCCTGCATTTCGTGTATAAATTTGCAAAGTATTAAATGAGTAAGATAAGCATTAGAACGAGTGGTGCTCGGTGGCTAGCACCCGGTACCCGTCGCGGCCCCTAGCTGGGTCGTGACACTAAACCTCTCAACTAGGTCCTGATCAGTCAAAGTCATAATAGGGCCTGCCACGAGTCTGTGTTCATCCCCCGTTGCTGGCACTGCGTCAATACGGGGAGCCATAGCTATAGTGGGGTGTCCCTACTCGAGTAGGTCTTTGCTCAGGGTTCTGCGCCCCAACTCTCATCTATGAACCTTCGCCTGGAGTAGTATCACTAGTGGCAGACTGCTGGGAATCTAGATGGAGTAGAACACAGGCCATAGTATCCTGCAAACTCTTCTTAGAAGTAATCTCGGGCTGTGTCCGTGCTGGGGCCACATCATCTTCTGGGGCCAGGTCTCGAACCTACTGATACTCAAGCTCTGGAGATAGAGATCTCTCATGCCACTGTTCTACCACAGAAGCCCTGCCCCTCGCTGGGGTAGCCCCATGGCCTCTAGCTCTCTCGCGCCCTCTGGTTGTCGCTCGCCCTTTGGTGCCAGCTGTAGCTATAGGCTCTAGCACCTGGTCTCGGGATATAGTAGCTCGAGTCCTCACTATTTGAGAGAGAAAAGATAAGAGTCAAATACTAATTCAATTGTTCCAGATACCAATTAGAATGAAGTAGCACGAAAGAAAGAAAGAAAGAAAGTGAAATTTCATAAATGTGCTATAGCCTCTCGCAGATAGGTACGGAGCTCATCGTACCGATCCACGAGACTCTACTAGACACGCTCTTGCATTATAGACCGGGTAACCAAGGGGTCTAATACCAGCTTGTCACGACCCATACTAGTTAAGTTGCGCAGCCACCTACCTTTCCCGCCTCGGTAGGCGAAACATTATCCCAACAATCTAAAAAAAATGAATTAATTAATAAATAAATAAGTGGAAGAGATAGAAATAAGTAAGTCTCACATAATAATAGTGTTACACCTCGTAGTTTTGTACGTTGAAATTCGTTAAGTGTTGCCATCCTAATCGGGGAAACTGGAGTTATCTTCTAGGATATATGAGATTATATGTTCCTATCCCATGGTTATGGGGGGTTTAAGTTCATGAAATAATCTATGGAAGGATTTGAGAACAAGCAAATTAAGGAAATTAAGTTTGTCAGAACTTTGGGAAAACTTAGCAAACTTTTGGACAGGATTTTTGGTCCAACTTGATAGAGGTATATCTCCTAGAATATGAGGAGTTTTGGTGTTTTTTCTCTATCCAAATTGAAGTTCACTGAGTCTAGTTTCCAACGCAACCAACCGTTTGTCAATATGACATCGGAGTGAAAAGTTATGAGTGTTTTAAGACAGACTGCTCGGGCAGAACATTTAGACGAATCAGTTTGGCGGACCGCAGAAATTTCTGCGGCCTGTCAAATGGTATTTTCCCAGTGTCAAGTAGTCACAGTGAACCATGTTTGGCTGGGCAGTTTGACTGAGCATTTTGACGGACCGTAGGAATTTTGACGGTCCGTCAAAGTGAGCGTAAAATTGCCTGATGGGATTTTAAGTTATGCTTTATATATTTCATTTCATATCATTTGGACTCATTATTTCCCCCAAAACAGATTCTTGAGCTCTCCAAAACCCTCTCTCTAGGTCTATAAACTAATCCAAGCCAAAATCCAAGAAAATCTAAAAGAATTAAGAGGTTCAAAGGCTAAGAAGCTTGCTAGGGTTTGTGGAACTCAAGATTTCTTATGGAGTTGATGTTGGAGAATTCACTTTAGTGGAGTACGTTGATCCAAGACTTGTTCTTGAGTGCTTAAGGTAAGATTTCACATCTTTTACATATGGTTAAGGTTGTTTGATTGTTATACCATGTGGGTAAAGGAAGAAAAGTGAAAATAGAGTTAAAGTACGAACTTGGAGATATTATGAGCTATAGGTTAGCGTGAATTGTAATTCTTGGCATGTTAAGAGTATAATCTTGGTGTGGATGTTATAGATGATGTTGAGGAAGTATTGTATGTAAGCATATATGGTGTTGTGTTGTAGCCAATGTTATGAATGATCATAAAAAGGAGTTTCGGGGATTGGATGATGCTTAACTTGAATGAAACCTCTTCATTGTGGTGTTGTTTATAATGTCATTGTTGATTAGGATTTGTTTTCGAATTTGGTAGAAGTAGATGAAATACGGGAAATGCTTCCCAATTTTCGCTAGCTTACAAATTATACTCGTTTGAACTTAAGGGTGTCTTTGAAGCCGAACATTGGTATGAACCCTCTTAAATGTAGATTTCTCGGACTTTGGAGGTGAACGTTAAGTAGTTAAGAAGACATAAAGGTATGTAAGGCTAACCCTTCTTTCTTAAGGCATGATTCCGTTGTTGTATACCCGTAGGTGAAATCCATAATGTCTTCCATGATGACCCCATTCTAGAAGTGTTAAAGCTCCTAAGTCTTGACACTCTTATGATATTGTTGATCTCATCCTGCGATAATTGGCCCTCTAAGGAAAGATATAGTGATGATGTTGATGATACATATGTACTCATATATATATATATATATATATATATATATATATGGCTATTTGGTAATACCGAGCTTACATGGTCGGGTATGATATCTATTGCGTGCACACCACTATAGTTGGGTACGTACAAGACCAAGCCTTGTTATGGCCGGGTATGTATGACACCGGACCTATATGGTTGGGTATAGTACTACTATATATGCATGTGTATGTAATAGAAAGCTCTCATTTGAAAAAGGGTAGGTAAATATGATGAACGTCTTTAGAGGTATAACTGGCTCTATTACCCCATTACTCTTTTATCTTATGTTATCCTTCATGCTTCTATTATGTTATTGATTATCCCTTACATACTCAGTACATTATTCGTACTGACGTTCTTTTATTTGTGGACGCTGCATCATGCCTGCAGGTGGACACGGAGACAGACTTAACCCTTAGGCTGCTTATTCAGAGACTACTTAGACGAGCTCCATTTGACTCAGAGCTGCAGCTGTTGGTACTATTCTTTTGTCTACATAAATGGGTATGGCGGGGTCCTGTCCCATCCTTATGATGTCATATACTCTCTCTCGAGGGTCGTAGACCGTTGTGCATATCTAGATGTCCCTTAGCCTTGTCGGCTCATATTTTCTATATCATTTTGATAGCCTTATCGACATGCATATATATATATATATGGTCATAGTTGTTGATGTTGATATAAAAGTGCCTTAGCCCGATGGAAAGTGTATTATTGATGCATTGAGATTATGAGTTGGCCATGTGGCTCACCTAGATATGATTGCGTAAGTATGATGAGAGGTGCCCGGTGGGTTAGCTGTTGGTGCCCGTCATGGCCCTCCGGTTGGGCCGTGACAAAAGTGCTATCAGGGCAGTTCCGTCCTAGGGTGTGTCTACGAGCCGTGTCTAGTAGAGTCTTGTTTATGAGTGTGTTGCGCGCCACACTTATAAACAGGAGGCTGCAGGCATTTAGGGATAAATGACCTTCTTTCTTCATAGGTCATGCGATAGATCCCTGATATAAGGATTTCTCTTTCCTTGACCATGTGTTATGTTTTTCAAAAATGCTTGTAAAGAGAAAAGCTACAGCAACCCAAGAGGGAAAGATAGTGACAGAAAGATGGACTGAGAGAGTACCGCCGACAGTTATAGAGGATGGTGAGTCCAAGAATGAGGTTCCATCTTGGTCCTCTCATTCATTGCCTATTTCATAGAAGCATGAGGTAGCCTCAGTCCTAGCCCCAGCATCCCAGCTCCTCCACCAGATGCTTCGAGCCAAGATGTGAAAAAGCCCCTTCATTTGCTGACTCAGTTAGTCGCCGCTCAGGCCCAGCGACAGGGTATGGCTCATAGTGACAGTGCGGTTAGTGTAAGAGCCCGTGATTTTATTAGCTTGAACCCTCCGAAATACTTCGGGTCGAAACCGGATGAGGACCCCCAAAGCAATATTGATGGAATATTGAGGACACTTCGGTTAATGCATACTTCAGACGTCAAATCGGTAGAATTGGCTTCCTATAGACTATGGGATGTTGCGGTTCATTGGTATATGGTTTGGATGTCTTCTAGGGGATTCAATGCACCTCCCCCGGTATGGCAAAAATTCGTTGACACTTTCCTTCGACATTACTTGCCCCCAGAGGTTCGGCGGGCTAGAGCCGATAAGTTCTTGAATCTTAGGCAAGGAAGCATGAGTGCGCTAGAGTATATCCTCCACTTCAATTCCTTGGCTAGGTATGCTCCGGCCATGGTAGCGGATATGGGTAACCGAGTGCACCGGTTTATGAGTGGCTTAGGGCCACACCTGATGGACAAGTGCTTGACTTTATCACTTCAAGATGGTATGGACATTTCTTGCATTCAAGCCCATGCCCAGAATTTGGAGGAAAGCCAACAACAACAATGAAGTGAGCGTGAGCGTGAGCGTGATAGAGGGTATAGCAAGAAGGCTAGATCTTCGGGTCCAACTAATGATTTTAGAGAAGGGCAAAGACAACAGTTTTCTAGGCATTCAAGCCATTCCATAACTAGTGCGCCTCCACGATTTACGAGCCATAGATTTGATAGATCTATTCACTTCGAGCCGAGTCGGAGTTTTAGAGCTTTAGGTTCTCATTATAGAGGTGACTCAGGCCAGGAAGGGCCACCCATACTACGATGTTCTTAATGCGGAAAGTTACATTGGGGCCAGTGTCGATTGGGTTCAGATGTTTGCTATGCATGCGGCCGGCCAGGCTATATCATGTGTGACTTCCCATCAATTGGTGGTAGGGGTAGGGTCCAGCCCTCAGGGTCAGAAGCCGGGTCTTTATCATTTATACGCCCTTCGGGGCAAGGCTCACAGAGACCAGTCAGTCGTGGTAAAGGTAGAGGGGGAGCGCCCGGTTCTAGTGGTCCTCAGCACCGTATTTATGCTCTAGCAGGACAACAGGATCTTGAGTCCTCCCCTGATGTTGTCACAGGTATATTATCGGTATTTTCTTTTGATGTATATGCATTGATCAATCCGGGCTCCATATTGTCATATGTTACTCCTTATATTGTTGTTTGATTTGGGGTAAAATAAGAGCCAATCAAACCTTTCGAGGTATCTACACCCGTTGGAGATCCGGTAATAGCTAGTCGAGTATATAGAAATTACGTAGTTGTGATTTGTGATCATCGTACCATGGTTGATTTACATGAGTTCAAAATGGTGGATTTTGATGTTATCATGGGCATGGATTGGTTGGCTTCTTGCTATGTCAATGTTAATTGTAGGACAAAAATAGTTCGCTTCTAGTTTTCGGGAGAGCCAGTTTTGGAATGGAAGGGAAATACAGCATCTCCGAGAGATAGGTTTATTTCCTATCTCAAGGCAAGGAAGATGATCGTGAAAGGTTGTATTTATCATTTAGTTCGGGTTGAAGATATAGAAGCCGAATCGCCGACTCTTCAGTCTGTCCCCGTAGTGAATGAGTTTTCGGGTATATTCCCGGATGAGCTTCCAGGCCTTCCCCCGGAGCGAGAGATTGATTTTGCTATTGATGTGCTACCAGATACTAAACCCATATCTATTCCTCCATATAGAATGGCTCCCGCAGAATTGAAAGAGTTGAAATAGCAATTGAAGGACTTGCTTGAAAAAGGCTTTATTAGGCCTAGTTGGTACCCGTGGGGAACACTCGTGTTGTTTGTAAGTAATAAAGAAAGATGGCTTCTTGCGAATGTATATTGACTACAGACAGCTGAATGAGGTGACGATCAAGAATAAATATCCGCTTCCAAGGATTGATGACTTATTTGATCAACTACAGGGTGTCAAATGGTTTTCAAATATAGACTTAAGATCTGGCTATCTTCATGTGAGAGTCAGGGAGGAAGATATTCTGAAGACGACCTTCAGAACGAGATATGGTCATTTCGAGTTTCGGGTAATGTCGTTTGGGTTAACTAATGCACCTGCGGTATTTATGGATTTGATGAACAATGTGTCCAGCCCTTTCCTAGACATGCTTGTATTCATTGACAATATCCTGGTATATTCTCGGTCCAAGGCAAAACATGCAGACCATTTACGTACTGTCCTTAGAGTTCTCCAGGCTCGAGAGCTATTTGCAAAATTTTCAAAGTGTGAGTTCTGGTTGAATTCAGTGAACTTTTTGGGGCATGATGCGGTGCCAACACCGACATAAATTGCCCACCCCGCTCTCGATCAAAAAGAACGTGCGAGACTTCAAAGGGGCATTCACAATTTGATTCATGAGAAACTTCACGAGAACATTGTGAAAGGGGAAAATGGCGGCTATCCATGCACTTACCGAAAATGATGAAAATATAGTCCAGTGCCGCGAAGGAGATAATGTCTTACGATCTGGAGATCTCCGCGGAGACGGAGACGGAAACCCTCTGCAGATGGGTGGAGAATATAAGAGGGACCTTTATCTCCTAAAGCTACTCATTAGGGAATACCGGCCAAATTAGTCTATCTGCCGCTTTCTTTCATAACAGAGCCGTTATTCCCGGCTGGCATAGAAGTCTCTCGCGCGGGCGATCGCAACTGATGGCATTCGGGTGGATACCCAGAAGAGTGAGGCTGTAAAGACTTGGCCAAGGCCTATAACACCTACAGAGGTTCGTAGTTTTCTAGGTTTGGCAGGTTATTACAGAAGGTTTTTAGAAGGCTTTTCTTCTATTTCTGCACCATTGACAATAACTCAGAAATTAGCTAAATTTCAATGGACGGATACTTGTGAACGTAGTTTTCAAGAGTTAAAGAATAGATTAACTTCTGCCCCAGTTCTGATACTTCCAGAAGGATCGGAAGGCTACGTTGTCTATTGTGATGCTTCAGGTGTTGGGTTAGGATGTGTGTTAATACAACATGGTAAGGTGATTGCTTATGCTTCAAGGCAATTGCGGAAACATGAGAAAAATTATCCAACCCATGATCTCGAGTTAGCTGCGGTGATCCATGCATTGAAGATATGGAGACATTATTTGTATGGTGTCCATGTTGATATTTATACTGATCACAGAGCCTTCAGTATATTTTCAAGCAGAAAGAGTTGAATTTACAGCAAAGATGATGGTTGGAGTTGTTGAAAGATGATGATGTTAACATCCTGTATCATCCTGGGAAGGCGAGCATTGTGGCTGATACTCTTAGCCGTAGATCTATGGGGAGTTTATGTGATGTTCAGCTAGAGAAAAGAGAGTTAGCTCGTGAGCGCCAGCAGTTAGCTAGCCTAGGAGTTCTGGTAATGGACTCGGGCAATATGGGAGCTACCATTCAGAATTCAGTTGTCTCGTCACTAGTAGTTGAAGTGAAAGAGCGCCAATATGAGGATCCCATACTTGTTCATTACAGAAATACACTTCCTCAGAAGAAAGAGTCATCCTTTAAGATTTCTGGAGATGGAGTCCTCCGATTTCAAGGCAAGTTATATGTTCCTGATGTTGCAGGATTATTTCATCAAATTTTCAAAGAAGCCCATTGTTCCCGTTATTCTGTTCATCCCGGAGCAACGAAAATGTACCACAATCTTAAATCCATATATTGGTGGAATGGAATGAAGAAAGACATAGCGGAATTTGTGGCTCAATGTCCTAACTGTCAACAAGTGAAAATTTAACATCAAAAGCCCAGTGGATTGTTGCAAGCTATGGAAATTCCAACTTGGAAATGGGAAGTGATTAATATGGATTTAATCACAGGTTTACCTCATTCTCAGCGTAAATATGATTCTATATGGGTAATTGTGGATAGACTTACGAAGTCAACTCATTTCCTACCAGTCAGAACTACATACGTAGCTGAAGATTATGCAAAGCTTTATGTCAAAGAGATAGTACGACTCCATGGTGTCCCTGTACCTATTATTTCTGATAAAGGGACACAGTTTACAACCAATTTCTAGAAATCTTTTCAAGAAGGTCTAGGGACTCAGGTGAGTCTTAGTACAACATTTCATCCACAGACTGATGGGCAAGCTAAGTGTACCATCAAAACTCTCGAGGATATGCTACGGGCATGTGTGTTGGATTTTGGGGTAGTTGGGATGATCACTTACCGCTTATTGAATTTTCTTATAACAACAGTTTTCATTCTAGCATCCAAATGGCCCCGTATGAGGCTTTATATAGGCGCAAGTGTAGATCGCTAATTGGGTGGTTCAAAGTAGGAGAGACTAAATTGATAAGGCCAGACTTGTTCCAACAAGCTATAGAAAAGGTCAAGCTTATACAGGATCGATTATTAACAGCTCAGAGTCATCAGAAATCCTATGCAGATAACCGTCGACGAGATTCAGAGTTCCAAGTAAAAGATTGGATATTCTTGGAGGTGTCTCCAATGAAGGGTGTCATGAGATTTGGCAAAAAGGGCAAGCTTAGTCCTCGGTATATTGGGCCATATGAGCTTGTACTCAAGGTAGGCCAAGTAGCTTATGAATTAGATCTACCTTCGGATTTGAAGTCAGTCCATCAAGTTTTCCATGTATCGATGCTTCGTAAGTGCATTGGATATCCATCCATAATTGTACCGGTAGATGATTTCCAAGTCACCAAGCAATTGTCCTACGAAGAAGTTCCCATTACTATTCTAGATAGACAAGTTCGGAGACTCAGAACCAAAGATGTAGCTTCAGTTAAAGTCTTATAGAGAAACAACAATAGAGAGGAAATGACTTGGGAAGGTGAGGAAAATATGAGATTCAGGTATCCACATTCATTTATCTCCAACTCCAGAGGAGACGCAGGCAGAGACGCCATTGTCCTTAGGTATGTAACGCTTTCTTTTGATGCTTTCTTGGTCGTGTATGGCCACTGTTATTGCTGCTGTTGTTGTAGCCTTGTGAGACGATATATTTTGGGTTGCTATGACAGGATGGTAGTGGCATATTACATGAAAAACTCTGGCGAAATTTTTGTAGAATCCCTAAGAGCCCAACATTCGAGGACGAATGTTCTTAAGGGGGGAAGGATGTTACACCTCGTAGTTTTGTACGTTGAAATTCGTTAGGTGTTGGTTGTCCTAATCGGGGAACCTGGAGTTACCTTCTAGGATATATGAGATTATATGTTCCTATCCCATGGTTATGGGGGGTTTAAGTTCATGAAATAAGTTATGGAAGGATTTGAGCACAAGCGAATTAAGGAAATTAAGTTTGTCGGAACTTTGGGAAAACTTGGCACAATTTTGGACAGGATTTTTGGTCCAACTTGAGAGAGGTATATCTCCTAGAATATGAGGGGTTTTGATCTGTTTTCTCTATCCAAATTGAAGTTCATTGAGTCTGGTTTCCAATGCAACAAATTGTTCGTCAATGTGACGTTAGAGTAAAAAGTTATGAGTGTTTTAAGACACTTCTCGGGCAGAAGATTTTGACGGATCAGTTTCACGGACCGCAGAAATTTCTGCGGCCCGTCAAATGGTATTTTCCCAGCGTCAAATAGTCATAGTAAGCCATGCTTGGCTGGGCAGTTTGACAGAGCATTTTGACGGACCGTAGGAATTTTTACGGTCCATTAAAGTGAGCGTAGAATTGCCCGACGGGATTTTCAGTTACGCTTTATATATTTCATTTCATATCATTTGGACTTATTATTTTCCCAAAACAGATTCTTGAGGCTCCAAAACCCTCTCTCTAGGTCTATAAACTAATCCAAGCCAAAATCCAAGAAAATCTAAAAGAATTAAGAGGTTCAAAGGCTAAGAAGCTTGCTAGGGTTTGTGGAACTCAAGATTTCTTATGGAGTTGATGTTGGAGAATTCACTTTAGTGGAGTACGTTGATCCAAGACTTGTTCTTGAGTGATTAAGGTAAGATTTCACATCTTTTACATATGGTTAAGGTTGTTTGATTGTTATAACATGTGGGTAAAGAAAGAAAAGTGAAAATAGAGTTAAAGTATGAACTTGGAGATATTATGAGCTATAGGTTAGCGTGAATTGTAATTCTTGGCATGTTAAGAATATAATCTTGTTGTGGATGTTATAGATGATGTTGAGGAAGTATTGTATGTAAGCATATATGGTGTTGTGTTGTAGCCATTGTTATGAATGATCATAAAAAGGATCTTTGGGGATTGGATGATGCTTAACTTGAATGAAACCTCTTGATTGTGGTATTGTTGATAATGTCATTATTGATTGGGAGTTATTTTGGAATTTGGTAGAAGTAGATGAAATACGGGAAATGCTGCCCAATTTTCGCTAGCTTACAAATTATACTCGTTTGAACTTAAGGGTGTCTTTGAAGCCTAACCTTGGTATGGACCCTCTTAAATGTAGATTTCTCGGGCTTTGGAGGAGAATGTTAAGTAGTTAATATGACATAAAGGTATGTAAGGCTAACCCTGCTTTCTTAAAGCATGATTCCGTTGTTGTATACCTGTATGTGAAATCCATTATGTCTTCCATGATGACCCCATTTCTAGAAGTGTTTAAGCTCCTAAGTCTTGATATTCTTATGATATTGTTGATCTCATCCTGCGATAGTTGGCCCTCTAAGGAAAGATATAGTGATGATGATGTTTATGATACTTATGTACTCCTATGTATATATATATATATATACACACACATATATATGATTATGCCTTACATACTCAGTACATTATTCGTACTGACGTCCTTTTATTTGTGGACGCTGCGTCATGCCCGCAGGTAGACAGGGAGACAGACTTAACCCTTAGGCTGCTTATTCAGAGACTACATAAAGGAGCTCTATTTGATTCGGAGCTGCAGCTATTGGTACTATTTTTTTATGTACATACATGGGCATGACCGGGTCCTGTCCCATCTTTATGATGGCACATACTCTTTCTAGAGGCTCGTAGACCGTTGTGCATAGCTAGTTGTCCCTTAGCCTTGTCAGCTCATATTTTGTATATCATTTTGATAGCCTTATCGACATGCATATATATATATATATATATATATATATATGGGCATAGTTATTGATGTTGATATAAAAGTGCCTTAGCCCGATGGAAAGTGTATTATTGATGCATTTAGATTATGAGTAGGCCATGTGTCTCACCTAGATATGATTGCATAAGTATGATGAGAGGTGCCAGGTGTGTTAGCTCCGAGTGCCCGTCATGGCCCTCTGGTTGGGTCGTGACAAATAGATAGAATATGCAGAATACATCAAATCTCCCCGGATATATGTCTAATCATATAAGAGCAACTAACTAGATACTACAAGTCTGAAAATAACAAAATACATCAAATGTCTGAATATGTCTCGGAATGTAAATAAGACATAGAATAAGGAAGAATCTCTAAGGCGGCGGATGTCCCCATGCTCTCCCTGTAAGACTCTAAGCAGCAACTCTGGTCCGCTATCAGCCACGAGAAATAGAGGTCGATCCTACCTGGAACTCTGTATTCATAAAAGAATACAACAAGTGCAGGTCAGCATATACAACAAGTACTGGTAGATATCATAGGCTGACTAAGTTTATCTAACACATATCAAGTCAATAAAGTAAGATAAGCAGGTGATCAATCAAGGTATAAGTCAAACACAAGCCAGAAATAAAGTACACGTTATCACCTAGGTTATAACATCTAAAGCTAATTATGTCAAGTCTCAAATACTCAGTCTGAATCTGTATATCACAAGTACATCACAAGAATATCACAACAGAAGCCAAGTGCAATGCAATAATGTATGAAATGTATATGAAATGCAATGTTGTGTACACATGTACTCCAGACGAAAATATCGACATCTCGATAGCACAACGCATGGAGGACCCGCGAAGTCCATATACCTCACAGCTCCGGCACAAACCTCAAAAACCGCTACCTCATGATTCCAACAAAGACCTCGGCAATCGCTACGCACAAGCTCGATTCTGGGACAACCATCGAATATCAGTCCTTATGTCACTCTTATCCAACTGAGCCCAGCTCATCATAGTGTTTCCTTAAGTATCATCAGTGTGCCAACAGTATATCATGAAGGATGAGAATGCGTAAAATGCATGAGTTAAATTTCAATAGTCAGATCAATATCACAAGTACCAAGCATGGGTATGCCAACAATATCATGAAAAGGCTACACAAGCCATATAGAACACTATCCTCGTATCAAACATCAACAAGTAAGATACTACCATATCATGATCTAGATATATCAATAGTCTCCAATATGTACTATCATCACGTGGTATCAAGCCAAAAACAATAGAATAAATCAAATCACAACACAACGAGCTGGCTAGCCCCATCACACAACAGGGTCCAACCTAAGACAATATCCAACTCAACTTCACACCCGAAGGTTTACATGCTTTCTCCGACAATATTGTCTAAATATATGCTTCGCTAAATAAAGTCTCACCATAGGGTAAACTGTAACCTACTTGGAAGGCCAAATAGTTATATCACTAACAATCACTCCTTAGCCATTCCTTTCCTTTCCTTTGAGCTTCGAGATTATGAGAGTAAGCATATTCGAATAATGAAATTAGAATCAAGAAGAACATTAAACGAACCCTACTTCTATTCAAGACCCAAATCCCCAACCTATGGAATAGGGTTTATGAACTAGAAGTGTGAAATTAATCTAAAGGTCCCAACATGAAATTAAACCTCTAGGTGATCAATTCCCGTCAATAGCAAGCTAGAATAATCAATAATTCACTCAATTTCGGATTCTAGGCAAAACCCCCAAGTTTGGGTATAATCCCTAACTTCCAATTCCACAAATTAGCCTCTAATTAGGAAGAAATTATGAAATAGAGGATTCTAATCATCAATTCAATGCTTAAAGAAGCTAACCCAACCAACAAATTATGATTTAGAAGTCTAGAAAGAAAATTCATTAAACCCCTTCTTAATCTTCAATCACTTAATGGACTATCAAGATAAAGGGACTCTAAGATGATTAGGATAATGGAATAGTAAAGGGATTAGAAGGACTTACCACCAAGAATACGCTAGATTTGCTTCCAATAGCTCAGATTTTGAAATAGTAATAAATGAGAGACTAAGTGCTTTTAATACACAATAAATGAAATAACAGGCCCGATACCATTACAGTGGCAGCGGGACCGCAGCAGTGGGACCGCCCCGACAGCCTCCCTGACCGCCATGACGGTATGCCCATAAATGCTCTGGGCTGTTATGGTGGTCCACCCAACCGCTACGGTGGTATCGCTGGGGCAGTAAGGGTGTCGCCATGGCGGACACCAGCACCAAAATTTCCCAAAATAATCATAATGTCAATCTGAAACCCCGACTACTACCCGAGGCCATCTGCTCACAAACCACATATACTGACACACATAAAAACACGCTATGAATACACTCATAGCCTCGAAATTCCAAACGAGCCTCGTTGATCGAGTCAACCCCCGATACCTCAATTCCAACTTCCCAACTCAAGTCCCAAAATCCACCCGAGTGCATTTGGAACTGAACACACAAGTTCAAAATGACCATCTGGACCTCTCGGAATCGACGAATTTCTGAAAAATGGTCTATTTACTCAAAAGTCAACTTTGAGTCATCTCTTTTTTGCATAAGGTTAATTCTTCTCAAAAAGTCACCAAAATCAACCCCGAACACCTCGAGAAGCATTTCAATGATCTCCTCCGGTCAAAAGTGAGCTAAACAAGCTCAGGGAAAGATCAAAAGTGCCAGAAAGACTATAACGACCCGCTTGGTCGTTACAGTCACTCTGAAAGGCCCAAATGTTGTTTCTATGAGTTCATTATGCATGTATGTGTGTGTCTATATATATATATATATATATATACTATATTATTACACACCACCGAGCTATAATCGGTAGGGTATGGCACCTATTGTACGCTATATATATATATATATATATATATATATATATATATATATATATATATATATATATATATATATTTCCACCACTGACCAGTTGGGTACGATAACACCGAGCCTTATTATGGCCGGGTATGTATTTTCATGATTCTAAACTACAACATGCATTGTTCTTCTTCTACTACGTTTCCTTGTTAGTTGTTATAATCCTGCCTTACATACTCGGTACTTTCATCCGTACTGATGTCCCATTGCATGGGGCGCTGCATTTTGTGTTGCAGGTCGTGACAGGCAGTTGGAGGACCATTTTATTAGGCTTGGAAAGTTCTGCAGATAGTCTGCTAGCTCCACTTGTTCCGGACTTGCTCAATTTTTGTATGCTACAATATACATGCTTTATCTATATCTTTTAGGTATGTGGAGCCCTGTTATGATCGCTATGTTACGTTTATGCTTACTCTTAGAGGCTTATAGACAGGTGTTATATGTATAGATGTTATATGCGGCCTTGTCGGCCTTAGTTTGGTACTGTTTCTGTTTTTGTGACCTTGTCGGCCATTTGATCTTTTGTAGACATTAGTAGCAGCCTGATCGGCTTGCGTGTGTATATATAAATTACTGTGTTGGGCCTTTTCTTCGTGTGGGTGATCCCTTCATGTTACACATATATCATATGGTTCCTCGTAGTTGTTATAAGTGTAGTATGTTGAATGTACGCCAGATGATACTCGGCCGGTAAAGCCGGGTGCCCTTCATGCCCCTCGGTTCGGAGTGTAACAAAGTGTTATCAAAGCAGGTCTATCCTATAGATGTCTATGAGCTATATCCAATAGTGTCTTATTTTTAGGTGTGTATCGCACCACACTTATAAGCAGGAGGCTATAGGACTTTTAGGATTGTTTCCTTTCTTTCTTGATCTAGATCGTGCGATAGAGTTGAGTTATAAGAAGTCCCTTCGTAATCTTCCTTACACGATATGTTGATCCCTGTGACTAAGGTACGGACGACTAGTCAGACATTTATCAGGGGGATGTGGAAAGAATGAAGTCATAAGGACTCAGTCTTAACTCATGTTTATGGTAAAAATGAACGTAAAGCCTTCATCAGATCATGCGTGCACTGGATGTGCGAGCATAATGTCAGAAAATGTGAACTTTCACCTCATTTTTGTGCGAGAGAAAAGGGTTAGGAGGACATTAGGAGGAAAGATAAGAAGTTCGAAAGGCAAAATGGCAAGGTGGAGAACTACGTGGTACCGAGAGAGGAAGATTTATAAGTAGCTGAAGCTCAGATGAAGCAACACGAGTGTTATGGTTCTGCTTCCAACGGTGACAAAAGCATAGTTAGTAGTACTCATTTTATTTATGACCTTTGGATTTCAAAGAACACGACTTTAGAAAGGAATGGGATTTCAGAAATCTATTACAGGTTATAGAAATCACTAGCATTAGAATTGGTAGTCGGACTGAATTGTATTTCCGAGGAACATGTAGTCCCTCTTTAGGCAATGCATATGCTTAGTGTATTTAAGGATAGTATGGTGAGGTACGGCTACTAAAGCATTAGGCAATACAGGAGGCTAGATAGTTGATTCTTATTCATGGGATACGCACTTGCCTCGGTGCGATTTATTTTACCAGTACAAGAAAGTCATTAAACAACCAAATAACAAGTTTGGTTAAAGGGAAGAGAAGCTAGAAACAAAGGGACATTTGGTTGGAATTTTATAGAATAGGATAGGACGATAAGGTCAGCCAGAGATTGGTAGAGTTAGCGAAGCATTAGGAATAGATATAAGGAACGATTAAATATCATAAGTTAGACATGGTTGTGCGATAGGACTCATGGTCGAGTAAAAGAAAAGGGAAAGAGGGCTAAGTGTAGGATTATAAAAAGGGTTGTAAGTAATGAGGTTATGCATTCATTATGAAATGTGAACGAACCACTCTAGTAAGGGATTATATGCCAACCGATTCAGCTTCCCGCATCAGGAGAATATTAGTATTGGGTAAAGCTAAATCGAATGGTAGTTAAGACCTGTTGATATTTCTGTGGTAACGGGCATAGCGATATTTTCCAATGAACAATTAAGCAGTGAAAGGATGTACGATAGAATAGCGACATTCGCAAGCTATTACAGGTAGTCACCCTAAGACACGTGCCATGAGTTGGAGTTACGGTTATTAAGATCGAGCCCGCTAATTGCAAATAAGTGGCACTTTATGCGTGTAGGTGATTCAGCTGTCCCCAATAAGTAAAGATTATAATAAGGTAAGCAATGAGTATCTGTCGCATGAAAAGTTGGTAACACCAGAGAGGTATCAATGTGACTTTGTAGGAATAGAATCTCTAATCGTGAGATATTAGCCATTCTCCTAAGGGGAAGATAATATGGTAGAGCATCGAGAGGAATTGTGCATTTGAGTAGCGGAGAAGGATAACAGCTAAGGGTCGAAAGCGGATGAGATGGTGTTAGTACAACCCTACAAATATGATGCGGCTTTAGAACGATACATACGTACGAATGCCAGATAGAAGATGTCACAACCCAACCGGAGGGCCATGACGAACACCCGGAGCTAACCCACCGGGCACCTCTCATCATAATTTCACAATCATATCTAGGTGAGCCACATGGCCTGCTAACAATCTCTACGCATCAATAATACTATTTCCATTGGGCTAAGGCACTTTTATATCAACATCAACAAACATGCCCATATACATATATACAAGCCGACGAGACTGACAAAATGATATACAAAATATGAGCCGATAAGGCTAAAAGACATTTAACTGTACACAACTGTCTACGAGCCTCTCAGAAGAGTGTGTAACATCATATAGGTAGAACAGGGGCCCGCCATGCCCATACGTACACAAAAGAATAGTACCAATAGTTGCAGCTCCGAATCAAGTGGAGCTCCTCTAAGCAGTCTCTGAATAAGAAGCTTAAGTATCAAGTCTATCTCTCTGTCCACTTACGGGCATGACGCAGCGTCCACAAACAAAACGGACATCAGTATGAATAATGTACTGAGTACATACGGCATAATCAATAGCATAATAGAAGCACGAAAAATAACGCAAGATAGAAGTGTCATGGAATAATAGAGCCATTTATACCTCTAGCGACGTTTATTACACTCACTTACCCTTTTTCTAATAGGAACCTTCCATTACATACACTTATATATATATAGTAGTATCATACCCGACCATAGAGGTTCGGTGTCCCACATACCCGACCATGACAAGGCTCGATGTTATACATACTTGGTCCTACCAAGGCTCAGTGTTACACATACCTGGCCCTACCAAGGCTCAGTGTTATCCATACCTAACTGCAGCGGTGCGCGCGCAATAGATATCATGCCCGGCCATATAAGCTCGGTGTTATATATAAATAGGATTACATGAGTATCGTTAACATCATCATCACTTTCATTATATCTTTCCTTAGAGGATCAATTATCATAGGATGGAACCAATGGTATCATGAGAGTATCAAGAACTATGAGTTTTTGTGATTCTAGGAATGAAGTCATCATGGAAGACATTATGAAACTCACATAAAGGTATACAACAATGGGTAGAGTTATCCTTACATACATTTTTGTCTTCTAAATTATTTAACTTTCACCGCCAAAGCTTGAGAAATCTACATTTAAAAGGATTCACACCATGGTTAAGTCGTAATGACACTCTTAAGTTCAAACTAGAATAATTCATGAGCTAACGAAAATTGGGCAGCATTTCCCCTATTTCATCGACTTCCACCATATTGCAAAACAACTCCCAAATAACTATAATAACATCCACAATATGCTAATCAAGTAGTCATATTCCATTAAGTCTCAAAATTCATTCTCATATTCCACTTATATCAATAACTTCATACCAACCCTTTGCACAATTGTATTCAACACTTCCTTGTCATCATTATTACCCTTCATAACAAGATTATACTCATAACATTCTAACAATGATAACCCAAGCTAAGTTACTACTCAAAATATCATGAAATCTACATTTGAACTTCATCTCATACTTTCTTCCCTCACCCAAGTTATTCAACAACCAAGCATGCTTAATAACATGAAATAGTCATGAAAACTAAATTTTTATCACATAAGAATAAGCTTTGGATCAAGTTACCAACTTGTATGAAAACCCTATCTTCAATACCAAAGAAATTCTTGATGTCTACCAACCCTAGAGAGAGTCTCCCAACATATGAATATCTTTGTTCTTGCTATTTGATCTTTGATTTCTCTTGGGTTTGAGTGGAATATACTGGGAAGAACGTTCTAGAGCTTTTGAGAGTTTGGGAGAAGTGGTAAATGACAAATAAGAACATGGGTCGTCCATATATAAAAAGAGAAAAATCCAGCCCGACCCGATTATACGGCCACTTATACGGTCCTTATAAATGGACCGTATAATCCCACCATGATTTCACTCATCTTTGGAATGGTTATACAGACCATTTATACGGGCCGTATAACTTATACGGTCCGTATAAGTGGTTGTACAACCCAAAAAAAAATCCAAAAATTTCTCTCGTCGATTTGATCAAACTCCAATCCTTATGGAACCTTATTGACACTTATGTAATGCTTCATTTTCCATCTAAGATGCCCTATAGCTCCTCCTCAAGACATTACTAAATAAATATTAGCTCAATTATAGTGAGAACCTTTCCAAACATGACTTACATTTTACTACCTTCGACAAACTTAGTTCCACCGATTCATATGATTTCAAAATCTTATGGTATGCACCTTAAGCTATCTAATACTCTCCTTAATCTCATAAGGACATCAGATTCACCTTAAGCTTGCGTTAGTCCACTCACAATGCAACAAGTCCGAAATCCCCGAGATGTAACAGAAGAGGGTAATAAGAACTTGACGGGAGGAGAGTTCGCTCTAAATATAGCAATCTAAGAAAAGATTATAAAAACATTGTCTTGTAACATTGATTCGTTAGCATTTTTACATTTACCCAGTGAAAAGGTAGACTAATAACTAAAACGGAGAATTGGGGTTAAGAGCAATGCTCAGAATCAAGTATGTAGCAAATCCCAGGATACGTGGGAACTAAGATAAGTTAACCCATCTATGTTACTAGTGTCAAATGGATGGAGAGAAGTGACTGTGATGTTTGGAGATAGTTGAGAAAGTACGAAAAGAAATACCCGACCCATGATCTAGAGCTAGCGGTGGTAATATATGCACGCGAGGGATGGCGACACTACTTATATAGTGCTCATATGGGCATCTTTATCGGTCGTAGGAGTATTATGTTATGAGTTCGTAGCTTGATATCGACAAGGGAGTCCCTACTATGTGCAATTGACGGGAGGCATTAGCCAAGAGATAAAGAAGGAGAGTTTGATCTAAGTATAGTGATTGGATTAGGCAATATAAGGAAGTTATCCTGTAATCCAATATCTCATAATTTTATATGTATCCAGTAAGAAGGAATGCTAATAACTCATCATTCACTTTGTAGGTTGGTCGGGGAACTAGAGTTAAGAGTAATATCCAGGATTATGTATACAAGGAGCTTCGCGATGCGTGGGGGCTAGGATAAGCTAGTATATTCAT
This sequence comes from Lycium barbarum, assembly GCF_019175385.1. NCBI lineage: Eukaryota > Viridiplantae > Streptophyta > Magnoliopsida > Solanales > Solanaceae > Lycium > Lycium barbarum. The sequence goes on along the minus strand of NC_083346.1, from coordinate 42,310,845 downwards.
ATTGCAAGGTAATTGCTTGTATCCCGAAGTAGGTAAGGGAGTACGAGAAGCACTATCCAACCCATGATCTAGAATTTTCCGCAGTCGACCATGCACCTAATACTTAGAGGCATCACCCATAAGATTTCATGTTAACATCTTTCCAGATCATAAGAGTATTCAATATATCTTCAAGTAGAAGAAGTTGATTGGCAATAGAAGCAATGGGTTGAGTTATTAAAATTTTACGGTATAGACGACCTGTACCATCTGGGTAGAGTTAATGTGGAAATCGACACTTACAGTAGCAAATTTATGATAGTTCAGCCCAATGAGAATCAAGGAAAGAGAGTTGGCCAAGAGCTATATCAGCTAGCCAATTTAGGTGTCCAACCATTGGATTCGAAGAAAACAAAATTGTGATTTAGTATACAACAGTATTATCCCCAGTATTAGAGGTGAAGGAACGATACTATGAAAATGAGAAAGTCTAGTGGAACAACCGGCAACCTTCGAGATGAAGGAAAATAGGATCTTGAGGTCTCGAGGCTAGATTGTGTGCTTCAAAGGTGGCAAGGATTATTAAGTATGATTAAAATGAATGGTATAAATAGCTCAAGGATCATCGTCACGAGAATCCTAGTAAATTAACTTTAGATGAAAAGATCTTGGTGATCGTTATACATCAGCAAGTCTGCAGGCTAGTAATGAAGGATATGGCTTCGATAAAAGTGTTGTGGAGAAACAAGAGAACGGAGGAGATGACTTGAGGGCCGAGGAAAGGAATGAAGTCCAAGTATCCCCATTTATTTCCAACCGAAGGTTTCTGAAAACTAAAACCCAATCGCATATCTGTATTATCATACCATGTTAAGTTAAGACTAACCTCCATTGCATAATTAGGTGATGCCAAAGCAGAACATATCTTATAAGGTAAATGACGGCTTAAATGTTTCCATTTATATATGATGAATGTGTGGGGTTCAGTAGATGTATATATGATTGTAACACGCCGTAAATCCGAGTTAAGCGTGAAAGTGTCTTGGAGAATCGGACTCCACTGTTTTTGGTTAATGTAAAATACGGCAAAAGGATACGGCCCGTATTCCTTGGGCGTATTTCATCCAACTTCCTTGGTTGCTCACTGTTCACCCGTTCCCTAGACTGCTCACTGTTTTGGTTAACATTAAATACGGCCATAGAGTACGGCCCGTATTTTGAAATACGGTCCATATTTCTGGGCGTATTTCGCCCGCTACCAGCTGTGTATATATATAGCGGGTTTAATTAATTTTATCACTTATTCACATTCTCATAAACCCTAAGGACGAAAATCTTTTCTCCAATTCTCCAAACATAAAGGTAAGAACATCTTTAACGTTATTAATCAATCCTAGCATGAAACCCATGATTCTTAACATGAATCTTGAATGAAAAACCTAGGGTTCGCAAAGTAATCCTTCTCAAAGTAGCTCAAGCTAGGGTTTGGGGTGTTCTTCGCTAAGAAGGTGAATTGTTAGGATACGTAAGGCTTAATTAAGGTATGTCTCTCTTTTAAAAATCTTATTTTGGATGTATGTCTTCTTCTTAAAAGTTTTTTATTGAATAAAAAGGTGAACTTCTCATACTTTAAAAGCCTATTTCATGCTTTGATTGTGGCTGGTGTGCGTAAGGGGACAAGCCCATATTAAACCTTGATTGTATTATCCTCTATATACGTATATGAAATCATAATCATTTTCTTCTATAAGAGATGATCAATAATGATGGCTAAGGGTTGGTAATAATGTTTTCATGTTGAACTATGACAATGGAGTCTTGTTTAAAGAAGTAGAAAAGTTTTCAAGATTATCTATGAAATTATGGATCTTCGTAATGGCATAATGAACTTTAGTGCTAATTGATGGTGTGACTACTTTGAGATAAATTGTGAATCGGCTTCTATGCTATGAACTTTATTGTTGTGTTTGGCCTAGCTACTCAGGAGGAAGGGTAGCCACTATGGATCCTAGTGTGGTAATTTCCTAGCCATTCAAGAGGAAGAGTGGCCACTGCCGGGTTCGCCACCCGGAGTTCGGTTTATGCCGAGCTATTCGGGAGGAAGGATAGCCACTGAGAATTGCATATTCCGATGTGATGCGCTGTGATTAGGGAACCTGTACGGTCATCCCTTCGATGTGATTGATTCTTGGGGCTGTATTGGCAAGTGTGATATTCTTATTCTTTCATGGAACTGTTGTTGACAATCATGATCAATTTGAAAGGCATATTTGAAAGTTGTAACTTGACAAGAGGCTTTCTAATCAGTTTTGATAATACTTATTGAGATATATAAGTTGAATAACTGTTTTTAAATTGATTTCATATGGTTTTCAGAATCGATTTCTTTAAGTATCTTTGTACTTTATTTTCATATTACTTGTTGTCCCCGAGGCGCTAACTGAGTACGAAGAACTCAGGCATACCATTGTTGTTTTTTATGGTATGTTAGGTAACGAAGAAGAGCAGGTTCTTAATACTTCAGGCGCTTAAGAAGGACTTGTTGTTGCTGCTGACTTGGTGAGCCCACATGTTCATTCGTGGGACACCCCTTAGCATATTTATCTATTATTCTAGTTTTAGCGGGCTGCATCCCAATGTGTCAGACAATTACTCTTTATCTTAGAAGCTCCATAGTATACATTCTTATGGGTAGATGTTGAGTTTTGTTCAACTCTTGGGCATGTGTTATGTTTTGATTAAATTTTATGATATTAAAGACTTCCGCTGATTTAATTCATATATCATGACTCGTTTGAATTTATCTTATAAACTGTTAGAGGTGAATATTGAATCTGGCGGGTTCAAGGTTATTATTGCATCTTTTAGGTTCTTCCGATGTTGTTCATGACGTTGGATGTCGGCCACGCCTAGAGTGGGTTTTGGGGCGTGACAATGATATTTGAATGGCCCTGTAAGGCATGTAGGTCGATTTTGACAGTTTGCAGCTTTCGAATAATGCTCGATTATAGGGGAGACTTTGTCAAAATTTCCATAGAATTCTTAGTAATTTAACCCTCCCCGTGCACTTCTACATTCGAGGATGAATGTACCTAAAGGGGGAAGGCTGTTACACCTCGCACCTTTATTGTACATATCTAATTAAAGGCCTATGAGTCTAGTTTTCAATACATCAAACCGTTCGTCATATGGACTCCCCTACAAGGAATTATGATTTGTCTCACTAGACAGAAGCAAAAATAGTAATTTGTACATTCGGGGACGTCCGATAAAATTAGAATTTGAATAAAGTATTATTTTTTGAGATTTGAAAGAAATAAAACATAGCAAGTCTATATATATATATATATATATATATATATGTGTGTGTGTGTGTGTGTGTGTGTGTGTGTGTGTGTGTGTTTGTAACGATACATACACATAAACATAAGATGTAATGGGAAAAACTCTGATTTTATATTATATTTATAGTGGACCACTATTAATCTTTAAAAATGGGATTAAATGGACTACATATAGGGGCTGCACGTTGTTCTTGTTGTTGGAAAACATGTGGGAATTAATAATTATGTTCCCAAGGACACATGCATTATGGGAAAGGATGAGGGGTATCCCTACTTATAGATAAGACTATCTTTAGTAATAGCACGATTACAGCTTTGTGGTGTGTAACAATATACTATTACTAATAGGTGTCATTCTTGTTACACACCACAAAGCTATAATCGATTGGGTATGGCACCTATTGGGCACTATATATATGTATTGTCACCACAGACCAGTTGGGCACGATACCACCGAGCCTTATTATGGCTGGGTACGTTTCACACCGAGTCCTGTTAATGTCGGGTACGCTATGATGATGAAGTTACTTTTAATTATGTATATATATGTATTTTCATGATTCTAAACTACGGCATTCATTGTTCTTCTTCTACTATGTTTCTTTATTAGTTGTTGTACTCCTGCCTTACATACTCAGTACTTTCATCCATACTGACCTCCCATTGCACGGGGCACTGCATTTTGTGTTGCAGGTCCTGACAGGTAGTTGGAGGACCATCTGATTAGGCTTGCACAGTTCTGTGGATAGTTTACAAGTTCCACTTGTTCCGGACTTGCTCGGTTTTGGTATGCTATGATATACATACTTTATCTATATCTTTTGGGTATGAGGGGGCCCTAGCCCGACCGCTATGTTATGTTTATGCTTACTCTTAGAGGCTCATAGGCCGGTGTTATATGTATAGATTTTATATGAGGCCTTAGTTTGGTACTGGTACTGTTGTTATGACCTTGTCGGCCATGTATATGATCATGCTCATTTATATGCTTTTTTCGGGTAGACCTGAGGTAAAGGCCTCCGATGCAGTTATCACAAGTATTCTTTCAGTTTATCATCATTCTGTTACGGTATTATTTAATCCAGGCTCCACCTATTCTTATCTGTCTACCTACTTTGCTTCGAGTTTGGATATTGTTAACACCTAATTTTTGACCTCCTGAAATTTATTTTAATCATTCAGAGTCCCTGGATTCCAAGAAGAGAAAAATACCTATTTTTGGAAATAAAAGGATTTCATAAATATTATTTAGATAATATTTTACCATTTAGAATGGTATGATAATTTCTATAAATATTATAGATCATTTATAAATTAATTGTCACATTTTATAAGTTCATTATAATTATTTACTTAATTAGTTAAATGGCTAAAATGATAAAATTGTAGGTATTTTACTCCTTTAAGTCCAAGGAATTTGATTAATTAAATAAATTAATCATCTTACCCCTCAATTCTCATGTAATCATTTTATTAGAATTTATCATAACTAATTGAGTGTTTAATTGTAATTAATTTTGAAAAATTACCCATTAAAGTGGCTTTAATTGAAATAATCAATTAATAGTCCCATTATGGCCCAACTGAAAGACAATTTCCATAACTGAGGTCATTATTGTAAAATTTGCCCTTTAATTTGTTGTTTAATTTAAATATCACCTTGCATGAAAAGGCCAAATTCATGGGTTTGACTAATCAAGGTCATTTCTGCAAAGTCACTTTAAATGACTAACTTAGACCAAATGAGGCTATAAGTGAAATAGCCTGGTCAGATAACTAAGTCAATTAAAGGACATATTTTCAAGATTAGCCTTTGTTTGCTTAATTAGCCTTGTTTAATCATGATTAAGAGTCTAAATTAACTAGTCTTTTCCTAAATTTTGGTTACTAATTAAAACAAGTGTCAAGTCCTCATGTATATACACCTATATACACTGATATATACGTGTATACATGTATATCAAGTATATATACTTGTATATAGGCCCCATAAAATTTCCATTCAATCTGGACCAAGCCCAATCCATTTAAGGATTTGACCCAGCCTAGTTCAACAAAATACAAAAGGCTCCAGGCCTTCAGCCAAACAGCCTTAAAGGGCCATTTCTGATTTTCTCTACTAAGGTTTCTTTGAAACCTTCACGCCGCCACAGAGGCGCCTATCTCTCATCGCGTCATCTTCATTTTCTTGGGTAAAATTCCAGGACACTAAGGCGTGTGTCAGTGTTGTGTGGCCAAGAATGGAAAAGTATTTATTGTTCTTCCTAAACTTTCACCAAACAAGGTACCATATGATTTCTTTTGATTTCTTTTACATTATTTTGCCAATACAACGAGCAAAAGTCTGAAGATCTTTAATTATCTTTGTTTGCACTCATTTGAAATCTCAAAATTTGATTGGTTCGTGTTATACGCTACAGATTGTGTTGTGTTTGACTTGTTTATGTCCATTGGTATTTTTTTGGATCTAGCCCAACAATGAAGATGTGAGGAGGGAACCTCAATTTTGAGGGTTAACCCACATCGAGAAATTAGGGGTTTTAGATTTTTTGAGTGCTATAAATACATATATCATTTCACAGTTTTAGACATTGAAAAAATCTTGCAAAAATCTGAGAAATCGGTTTATTTTGCAAAAGAACTCGAAAAAGAATTAGGGTTTTGAAATAATCTCGAAACCTTTAAGTTTTTTCTGAGTTAAGTTTAGTTTTAAAATCTTAAAGTACTTGTGTGTGGCTGTGTTTTTCTGGATTTGAGCTTTGGGGATTGAGTCGATTTCTCCAAGTTTAATCTTGATTGGGCTGCACAAAATAAATGTAACAATCTCTCTTTGTCTTTAATTTTACTGCATTTACTTTTTTTTAGATTAAATGATTATGTGTTAGAGTTTATTTAGTTAATGTTTTGTTGTCTTATTTTACTGTTATTTTAGAGGAAATTTAGATTTGTCTATTATCATTAGATTAGAAATATATGAAGCTACTTGCATTTAATATTTGGTCTGGGGATCTGTAAACTGATTTCTTTAAATAGTTTTTGCTAAATATTATTTGATGTATCAGTGTTCATGTGACTTTAGGACTTAGTAATATTCTAAGATATCTTGAAACTTGGCAATTTGATTTAATAATAAAAAATGAAGAATTATAGACTGTAATCTATAGACTGAGTCTGCTTTATTATTTACCTACCCTGTGATTCTGTTCAACTATAAGTAACATACCTACCCTATGATTCTGTTCAACTATAAGTAACATTAATATTGGATTCCCATAATTTTTCATAAATTGGGCTATGTGATGAGTCAAACATGAGACTTTGGTTGCTATAAATTAGTTGGGAATCTGATGAACTTTTAAACGATGCTATTTATAAAGGCCTGTGAATTCAAGATAAGTTGTTTCTCTCTAAATATGAACCTTGATCTAAAATGCAGTTGTATTTCTTGGATGTATTTAAACAGTTCTATGTTTTAAATATTATTTTCGAGAGTTTTGAATCAAGTTTTAAAGGGAACACCTAGTTCAAATTTGCTTAAAAATAAGAATGATAAGTATGAAGATATGAAGAGCTTAGTTACATCTACAACACTATCTTTATTTGTCTTTGAAAGAAATTAATTAAGAGTTAGAAATCCTATTTGAAAAATGTGACTAAATGAGGATAAGTAGTAAGTTGGGATAAATTAGTTTAAATCTGGGTAGTTGGTTTATGTGGGAGGATGGTATACAAATCTGTTACAGACATGCTGATCTTACTTTTTTCTTTTAAAAAAAAAATTGAGAAGAATATTACTAGTCTTGACTGGCTTTTTCCCTTTTAGAAAATGGTTAGAAAGCTTTGATGATTTATTTTAACTAAATGTGACCTGGTAATAAATGGCAAATTGGTTTTGCTCTCTTTAAAAACGGTATATACCTAGCTACCTAGATCAATTACAATCACCTGTTTAAAGATTGATACGGTGTGACAATGTGCACTGTTGTATCTACAAAACCTAGAAATCTTTTCTTATTTTTTTTTTAACTGAGTAATATAATGCTATATTTGTGAGCCTTGTTTTGAAACTAAGCCCTTTATACTACAAACTGCAACCCATTGTATACTATTAATATACTTAGTTTCTGTGTTATTGATTAAGGGACTGTTTGGTATAATAGTTGTATATATATGATCTCCTATGTATGTTGCAATTAAATATGCAAATAGAGAAGTGGGAATAGCATTTAGGGATCAAGCTTGACCTTTCCCCGGTGCCTGCCATGTTTGGGTTTCCTAGAAACCTCTTGAATCTTGTGCGACATCGGGACGAAGAAAGTAAAAGGTTTCCCTCATATGTCCTTCTTATAATCTCTATGAGTATGCATATTATGGTATATCGAGGGGCAAATTATGTATACTCAATTAATAGACAGTTTAATTTTTAAAATTTTGACCCTGGGCCTATCTTATTATTAAGAGTTTGGACTTAGTGTAGTTAAGCCCAAACCTCCATGATTTTTTTTATTTAAGCCCAGGTTTGGGCCTGTGCATGCACAATTTTGTTTAAACCTCTTTCTAGTATTTGTGATCCAATTAACATAGCTTAGTAATTTAAATTAGTGTAATAATCAATAAATATTAATAGGCGGATACTAATTCTCATCCTTTTCATGTAAACTTCTCTCCTGGTTTGGGGTCATTCCATTGATACTTCGAATTAGGCCAAGCCCAATTCTGCCTATGATCGAGTCTGGATAAAAATGGCAAGGGAAGCTAATGTATTTGATGGCCCAGCTATGGGTGAAAATAGCCTAATGGGTGCGGTAGCCCGTTAGTAAAGAAATACCTTTTTCCTTCTTTACCTCGTTTATTTATCTATTTAATTGTTGTATTATGTAGTTAAACTCATATATTAGTGAAACCCATGTGACTGTTAGAATATAGGATGAAAATTAGTAATTTAGGTAAGTTGCTAAAAAATAATTTTCAAAATCACCTTAATTCAAATTACACTAAGACAGATTTTAAATGGATTTTAATTATGTAGAACAATAAAAATTCTTTTCGTTCCTAACTCACCAAACTCTTCAAATAAACTGAAGTATTTTGCGAAGACTTATAAATAGCAAGAAAACCTTTTCTTTTTCTTTTTTTTTTTTTTGCAATCAAATGTTATTTCTGGAATAGGATTTTATAGCAGAGATAAATTCAAAAAAAAAATTTGGCTAAAAGGGGCTTAAGATCAGACAATTTCTGAAAGAGTTATAAACAAAAATGCACTTTGGATAGTTAATTGATTTTTGTTGATATTTGAAACTGAAAACAACATTTTGAACTAAAGGTTAATTATTTTTACCAGATTTGGACCAGGAAGTCTATAAAAATGGGCTAAAACGGGACATTATTGAATTGACTAAAAACTGATATTATTTCTGGACTGGGTGATTCTAAAGTTTGGACACAAAATTGACATTACTTGGGCTGGACAAAATATTTGGACCAAAATCTATGCATTGGATCAGATTTGAGAAGTTTTGGGTTGTGGACGTGGAATATACTGATCTATTGGGCTTCATCACCTAAAAATTGGACTTAACTTGAAAAAAAAAAAAAAAAATATATATATATATATATATACACAAATGGGAATATATCCCATATTTTCATGTATATAAAAACCCGTAGATACTAAACCCATTTTGTTAGGACTAGAATAGTAGCGACTCTACTCGGGATAAATCCCGAGTGTGTCCTAGTCCGGCAACAAAGTGAGTTGAACACTTGCGCGGATTTTTCTAAACCAAAACCCCTTTTTATAAAGGGACATTTTTGCCGAATTCTTTCTTGAAATTTATGATGTGAATAAGAATGACATTTTTGCGGAAAAGTACATACATTAATCACACATTGAAGCTCGTAGGTAAACCGCATTCTACGGATCTTTAATACTAGGGTGTGTAAAGCATTCCCTAGGGGATCACCAGAACTCTTACCTTGAACTTTGGTCCAAAATATTTTTACTTATTTTTGCAAAAATCTTTAAACCCTGTTTTTCCTAGTTTTCCATAATAAATTAGGTGGCGACCCTAAAATACTAATAATCTAATTAGAGCACCAACAAACTCGTAGTAACTTTTAGGCCTCACCCGCGTAAAAGAAAACCGTAACAGATATGATGTGTGATTCCCTAGACTTGTCTATTCATGTTTCTACACCCATTGGGGATTCTGTAGTGGTAGACCGAGTGTATAGGTGTTTTGTAGTTACCTTGATGGGTTATGATACCAAGTAGATTTTGACCTATTCTTAGCATGGATTGGTCATCTCCGTATCACGCAATCTTATTCTGTCATGCCAAGATAGTTACTTTAGCCATGTTGGGTATTCGAAGGTGCTCTTAGTCAGTAACCGAAGAGGGTTATATCGTTTCTTAAGGCTCAAAGAGTGGTGGAGAAAGGGTGTCTCTCCTACTTGGCATACGTACAAGATACTAGTTCGGAGACTCTAATACGCTCAAATTACATCTATTAAATGATGTAAAGCGGATGATGTCAAATATAGTGACCCAACTAGATTGGGCTAGAATTCCATAGGGAATATGATGTGAAAAGGTTACTAAAGTCGTATAGTACATTATTGTAGTCTAATTTCGTATTCTGTTGAGTTTGTAAAAAATTGGTTGTTTAATAACTAATTGCTTTGATTGTAATGAATATTATTAAAGAAACCAAGGTTATGTCCCCTTTTAGATAAAGTGTATGATATGGTTATTGATCTTGATATACTTCTAATGGATAATTGTAAGAATGCACTTAACCTTTAATTGAATCCCTAATATTTCTCAATAGTTAAGGACTATTTCTCTTTATGATTTTCTCAAATATAAAAGAGTTGATATTACGAACGGTTAATATGATCCAAGTACATTCCTCTTATTCCTAAATGAATCTATTAAATGAGGGTTAACACCCTAAGTTCTTGCTACTTGTTATTACAAAACCCTAGCTTATTTTCCCAAATAAATTAAGGTTTATGGCTTGAGTTAATGTTTGCAACCATCAACTAACAATGAATAATGAAGAATAAGCAAACCCTAACAATCCATTATGCATATATCAATCTCAAATTCCAATCACATAATACCCATCATGGGTCCACAACCTTAGTAGAGAAATTAGCTACTCATAATGAAGAAATAATAACAAAATATAATAGAAGTCATAATGCTTACGATTGATTGAAATCAGAATAAAGTAATTGAAATTGTCTTGTCTTGTTCTCCAAAAAGCTTCAAAAACTATAAAGTACTCAATGCTAGAAGAATAGTACTGAAATCTGACCAAGAATAGTCTACAAAAACCCTAGATCAAGTATTTATTATGGTCCAAGTCGTCGAAAATAAATTGAAAGAAGTGCCCCCGTCGGATCAATATACGGATCGTACATAATATATGGTCCGTAAAATCTTCAACTCTTGATCGTAAAATATCATCTTGATGCCCAAATCTACGCCCCACTTTGACGGATCGTAAATGTTTTACGGTCTGTAGATTTGGACCGCAAATTCTTCCTTCAGCTTCGGACTTCCTGTAGCTAATCTACGGTGGGATTTACGGACCGTAAAATATATACAGTCCGTACTTTCTGCCGTGAATTTTCTCTCAACATAGCAGCTCTCTGTCACTGATCTAAGATGGAATTAACGGCTCGTAAATAATATACATTCCGTCTTTTTGCTCCATAAAGTCACAGCTTCAGGTACTTCTATTTTTGTACATCTTTTTAACCACTTTTCACGACTTTCTTCATAAAAACAAGAAATACCTGCAACATAAAAAAAAATCAAAAAACCCAAACTTGCTTGAAAAACAAGGAAAACTCACCGTCAAAAAGCATCAAATGTGCCGAAATTACGCGGCCCATCAACACCCCTAACTTAAAGTCTTTGCCTATCCTCAAGCAAGTAACACAACACAAATAACTCAACTACAACTTAAATAAAACAAAGTAATAATGTCTGCAATGGTTTTGACTACGAACTACAGGTATGCATGTTTCTGACTATTAACCACCTCATTTTCATGATCAAAGATACGATACACAACTCAAGAATACTAGAGCTAAAAATGAAGCTTCAATCTATGACATCACTTTATTGGAAATATCAATGAACTGACAATGCCACTTTGGATGGTTGTTCCCCATTTCACATTTTTCAATTCTTATGCGCTCACACAGACCAAAGAATGTCCCACACACATATATAAACAAAACAGGGACAAAGAAAAAGGAGAAGAGAAAACACTCACACTCACAAAGAAGTTCATACACGACAATTGCAGATGTCATATGCTTGCCCTTATTTTTAATGCCTTCAATCTTCGGACGGTTCAGTCGTGATCACACTAGGACTTTTTTTCTCGGCTTGTAATGTAGGCTTAGGGATGGCTAGGATAATTATTTAGGTATTAGTGACTCACCCTCGTTGAACACTACACTTTTCTTCAATTTATTAGCATTTCTTTTTCTCCTCTTTTTACCTCTTCAGCCCTCGATGTGGTTTGCAACTAATATATCTTAACTATCTTTTTATGCCACAATTTTTTGATCTTTCTTTTTCTTTTTTTTTTTACATATTTACAGCAACCACATCGAGTCCTCAACTACGCAACTCCCACCACCCCCAACTTAGGCTTTAAGCCTCTTTTTTCTCTAATAGTGTCAAGGAGGGAATGGTTGGAAAAGATGGAAATAGTTCAAACAAGGGTATGGGTTTGTTAACGGCTAGTCAAGAAAAAAGTCAAAGGCTCAAAAGGGAATACTAGGGATTATATACATAACCAGGTCAGGCTTATAAGCCAAAGTGACTAATTTACACAAAGAAAGCCTAGGATAATCTCAACAACCAACTATCCTAAGAATTCAAGCATGACAAACCGAGCAAGTTCTAGATAGCAAATGCAGAGCATGAACACAACTAACAACTCACACACACAATGGCATAAGGATCTCTTTTGCTACTGAAATTACAACCTCCTAGCGATCATTCATCATCCACAATACCCCAATAACCACGACGTCATAAAAAGACTCAATCACTAGCTCAAATTTTTGAAGGGTTCACAAATTTCAACCAAATATACAAAACATGCCATAAGTTCAAAAACCACTACCATATAAGTCATTACTACTCTATTACATCTAACCAACAATCTAAACATGCTAGTTTCAACAAAAATAAAACCCCTCAGGAAAAGAACTCAGGCAAAGAAAAGTCGAGGGGATTCCGAAACACATATATACATTACAATGAAATCAAGTTGCCCCACCCCCAACTAAAAAGTCATGCATTATCTCTAGGCATGTTGTTCATCCCGAGGCGTAGCCATCTCATCAGTATAGGCAGGTGCTGGATCAGTGGTCGGGCCAATGGTGCCGCTAGGAGGCTCTAAATGACTCTATATGAGCGAGTCCTCTATAAGGACATTAGTAGTCGCCTCCACAGGTACCAAAATACTGGCACCGTCTGCTCGTCAGGGGGTGCTATGCTGGTACATACACCATCAAATGGTAGTCAACAAGGGACTACCGTATGGCACTCTTCACCTGGAATTCCTCCAAGTCACTTGGATCCAACCCCTCACTATTATCTATAGATCGTAGCCTCTTGCCTCGATCTTGGACCGAGGAATCCTCTCCCGTAAGGCGCACAACTGGCACTAATGAAGTCAAATCTATCGGCATTGTTGATTGAGGAGGGTCTGTAATCACTTGCCCCTCATTTATCTGTAGTGCAAGGACCTCGTCCTTCAGTTGCACAATATCTTTCTTCACCATCCTCATATCAACCACAGACGACACCTTCTCTAACTCGAGTACCAATTCTTAATACCATTAATTTGGGAATGAATCTGACAGTGTTAGAAGATGATGGATTGTTGTAATGGCTCCATCTCCTTCCGAACTTCTCATGCTATTACCCCTTCTAATTCCTCCAGTAAGCTAGCAATCTTCCTGTCAGCTCTATGCATTTTCACATAGGAGTTGTGGAAGTTTTGCCTGTTAAATGGAATAATCACACCCCTTGATAGTGTTGTAGATGCGAGGGTGACCCTACGAGTAGTCGGGATAGTAGTGGTAATCGGCTCAGTTGTAGTCTCAGGGACTGCAGAAATGGCTGGACCTGATGAGGATTCAAGAACATCTTTGGTAGCTAGTATTGCTGTGGTGGCAGCCTCGAGATCCTCATAGGTCTCCTCAAGTGTAGTGCCCTCCTCATCATTTTAGTCAAACTCAATTTGCACATGTGCTGGTGCTGCCACACCACCCTGGTCTGCCAATAATGCAGCTTTGACATCTGGGTCTTTACTCTTAATTATGCTATAGAAATGCTTCACCTCAATTTTTTGGTCCCAATAGGAGAAGCTATGAACCCCCGCATTTAAACAAAGACCCGTAATCAGACACGGGAATACCAAAGAAAGCCAGGTTGGGTAACCCGTGTACGAGTCTCATCTGTGATCAACTTCCCTATATCCACTGTATACCGAGACATGATAGAGGACATCAAAATTGCCCTGTCAATGGTAAGCTAACGGTCAGCCTGAGTAGGGAAGATTTTGTTTATCAAAACGCTCGACCAGAACTTGGCCTCAATCGAAAGATCTACCTTTTTAATAGACACACTGGAGTTGGTACACCACCCGGGGGTATCTCGTGCAATCACAAAAGCTACACATGATAACTTCTTTAACTGATCGGGTCTGCTTCTCCCCATTCTGTACTCCAATTCATCAGTATTTGCTAGCAGTTCATAGTTTTCCTCGCAGTAATAACGATTGATAGCCTTGCTAGAGATGTCAATCCTCAACCCCCTAATCGTTACTTTCTAAAGACGTATTATTGTCTTGGCCTTTTGGACTGGCCTGTACAGGTTATTTATCTCTGTTGCATAATTGGCATAGAATTCCCACACGATGGTCAGGCAGTATATGCCAGGTGGGTGGCTAAGAAAAACCCATCCATTGTGATCAATGATAGTGTAACAACCCGTTTGGTCGTTATTGGCTTCTCGGTGCTTTTGACCCTTTCTAGAGCCTTGTTAGCTCATATTTGACCCAAGTGGACTATTGACACGCTTCCTGAGGTCTTTGGATATGATTTGGGTGATTTTATGTGAATTTGGGCATTAAGCGAAAAAGAGTTGACTCAAAGTTGACTTTTGCGTGAACGGACCTTTTTTGGGAATCCGTTAATTTTGAGAGGTCCGAATAATCTTTTAGAACTGGTTTGTATATTTGGTTTGGTTCTCAATGCAGCCAGGTGTATTTTAGGACTTGGTTTACGAAGTTAGTTCTGAGGTATCGGGACTCAGTTAACGAGACCTCTGTTGGGAATTCGAGGCCACGAGTGCGTTCGTAGCGTGTTTTTATGTATGTCTGCATATATGATTTGTGAGCAGATGGCCTCGGGTGATAGTATGGATTTCGAGTTAAATTAGTGAAACTTAGGAGTTTCTAGTGTCTGATGCCCGCTATGACTGCACCAGGATCGCGACAGTGGTACCGCTATAGCAGTTACCCTGCCGCTATAGTGGCTTGTGCATTTGGGCGGGACCGCAGAAGAGATCATAGATCACGAAAGCGGGACCCATGAGGTGTTAGAGTGGGCGCGGAAGCGGGTGTTGGGAAGTTAGATTCATTAAATGTGTATTAAAATCCCTAAGCAGTTCATTCAATACCTTTCCGACTTTAGAGTTTTTTGGGAGCATTCAAGGTTGTTCTTCATAGAAAATCATTATGGTAAGTTCTTTCACCTTCCTTTCCATTCCATGTCACGTTATTAAACTTAGGGATCCATTAAACATGCTAGTTTCCTTAAGCAATTGTGGATTGAAAGAGTGTCATGCGTGGTACTGTTTGGGATTGAATTGGTTGTTGATATTACATTGCATCGTATTCATATTCATTTTCATGATACATTGATATTGCAGGATGGAAAGTGAGAAGGAAATACTGATGCGTTGAAACACATTGTATATGATATTGATATACTGGTTCGGCATGGTTGTACTGAGATTTGGCACAGTTGGGTTTAGATGTTATAACATAGGTGATGACTTGTTGTGATACGATTGTGATATACTGGTTCGGATTGGTTATACAGAGACTTGGCACAGTTGGGTTTAAATGCTATAACATAAGCGATGACTTGTACTGTGGTTATTGATTCTTGTTGACTTGTACCTTGTTCTTTTACGTGTTTAACTTGCTTTGTTGTCTTTATATACGTTATCTTGTCTTAGTCGGCCTATGATACCTACCAGTACTTGTTGTCTGTACTGACCTGCACTTGCTACATTCTTTTATGAGTGCAGAGTACCAGGTTGGATCTACTTCTACCCCTCATGGATGATCATCGAGGTTGCTGCCGAGTCTATTCAGGGTGAGCATGAGGACGTTCGTTGGCCAAAGATTCTTTCTATTATTTATGTCTTGCTTTCCATTCTGAAACATAATTTTTAGACTACTTATGTGCTATTATTCAAACTCGTAGTATTTGGTTTAGATGCTTTTCTATGACCAGACCAGATACTGGGGTGGATTTCATTTACCTTCGCACTTATTTATATTACATCTGTGGGACTTATATTATTTTACTTTCTTCCGTTATATTTTATCGTTTATGAATGTTGGATTAAGAGTTAGCCTACCAAGGTGGGAAAGGTAGGTGGCCCCACGACTTAGTGAAATTGGGTCGGGACAAGTTAGTATCAGAGCCCTAGGTTACTTGGTCTATAATACAAGAGTGTTTCTGGTATAGTCTCGCAGATCGGTACGATGAGCTTCGTATTAGAAAACTTTAAATTCTTTCATTCTTTCATGCCACTTTATTCTAACTAGTATCTGGAACAATCGAATTGGTATCTGACTCATACCTCTTCTCTCACAGATGGTGAGGACTCGAGCCGCGACAACTAAAGATCAAGTACTGAAGCCAGCCGCTACAGCTCGCACCAGGGGACGAGGGACAGTTAGAGGATGTGGTCGAGCTAGAAGCAAGGTGGCTACCCCAGACAGGGGCAGGGCTTCTGTGGTTGGGCAGCAGTGTGCAAGATCTCCATCTCCTGAGCCTGAGGTTCAACAGGTTCGAGACCAGGCCGTCAGGGATGAAATGGCTCCTGCACGGGCATACCCCGAGGTCAATTTAGATCAGGCGACTCAGGACACTATGGCTCGCATTCTACTTCATTTGGATGCCCACTAGGCTGTCGCTGGTATTACTTCTCCGGGTGGAGAATCACAAACTAGAGATGGGGCACAGACCCTCGAGCAGAGGCAGACCCGTGTACCGCACCCTGCTGCGGCTGTGGCTTCACGGATGGGATTCAATGCCGGCCCCGAGAGATAAGCTTAGACCCATGGAGGGTCTTATTATAACTTTGACCGATCAGGAGCTGGTAGGAAGGTTCAGGAAGATGGATCCATCGAGATTCGTTGGTACTTCTGGAAAGGATGCGTATGAGTTTATATTGGACATGCATAAGTTATTACCCAGGATGGGGATTGTTGAGACCCACGGGGTCGATTATGTATCATATCAATTTCGCGGAGACGCGAAGACCTAGGGGAGGTACTTCATTTCTTGCAGATCAGAGGGTTCTCCTACACTTACCTCGACATAGTTTTATCGGTCCTTCTTTGAGAAGTATATGCCCCGAGCCTTGAGAGAGGCACGTATAGATGAGTTCCTCCACTTGCAGTAGAGGGGATTATCTGTTGATGCTTATGTGGCGTGCTTCTTGCATTTGGCCTGTTATTCAGCACCCCTAATTCCTACTGAGCTCGACAGGATTCGACGATTTGTTGGTGGGCTCGCTACTTCTCTTCAGATTCCATGGCTTAAGCTTGAGGCCATGGGTGCTTCCTTCTATTCCATTATTGAGCATGCTTTCTTAGTTAAGGCTGCTAAGGCCCGCGCATTTGGAGGGGTTAGTGAGAAGAGGCAGCGACAGTTTGGGGGTTATAGTGGTTCCAGCTCGAGGGGCGCCGGAAAGTCTTCTACGTAGTATCAATCCTATTTCAGCCTCCCTGTGCAGTCAGCATTGCAGGCTTTTTCTAGTGGGCCATCCAGGCAGAGAGCTTTTGAGAGCTCATTTTATCGACCAGTAGAGAGTTGTTCCAGCTGGATCTTTAGTTTTGGTTCATTAGGCTCCACATTCTAAGGTTTGTTTTACGTGTGGAGCGTTTGGTCATTTTGCTCTAGAGTGTCCACGACCCAGGAAGGTTAACAGCCCCAGAGGACTCCGGTATCTTCAAGTAGCTGAGGTGGTGCTTCTTCGAGAGGCGGTGCTCTGTCAGGCCGTAGTGGTCTACAGATTTCTAGGGTTGAGTAACAGGCCAGTAGAGGTGGGTCCCAATTTTCTAGAGGTGGATCACAGTCAGGTTGTGGTGGGGCCCAGTGTTATTCATTTCTAGGTAGACCCGAGGTGGAGGCCTCAGATGCTGTCATTTTAGGTACTGTTTATGCCCTACATAGAGCAGCGTCTGTGTTATTTGACCCTGGATACACTTATTTGTATGTATCTGCATATCATGTCGTTGGTTGGAACTTGACTTGTGATAGCATAGCAGTACCTATTCATGTGTCTACTCCAGTCTATGATTCAGTTGTGGTTGATCGAGTCTATCGGTCGTGCTTTGTTACTTTTATGGGTTATGACACATGGGTAGACTTGATGATACTTGATATGGTGGATTTCGATATTATTTTGAGTATGACCTGGCTTTCTCCTTATCATATGATCTTGGACAGTCATGCCAAGACAATCACTTTAGCCATGCCATGCGTTCCTAGACTTGAGTGGAGGGTTACTCCTAGTCCCACTCCTAAGAAGATTATTTCCTTTCTTCAAGTAGAGAAATTAGTCAGCCAGGGGTGTCTAGCTTATCTGGCTTATTTGCATGACACTACTGTTGCATCTCCACCCCTTGAGTCCATTCCTATTGTGAGCAAGTTCGCGGGGATATTCCCGTCCGATCTATCGGGTATGCCACCCAATCGCGATATTGACTTTTGTATTGACTTGGATCCAGGAACCCGCCCTATTTCTATTCTGCCATATCGAATGGCACCCGCCAAGTTGAGAGATCTGAAGGAGCAGTTGCAGGATTTATTAAGCAAGGGGTTTATTAGACCGAGTGTCTCCCCTTGGGGTGCTCCTATGTTGTTCGTGAAGAAGAAAGATGGATCTATAAGGATGTGCATCGATTATCACCAGCTGAACAAGGTTACCATTCGTAACAAGTGTCATATGCCTCGTGTTAATGATATATTTTACCAGATTCAGGGTGCTTCAGCGTTCTTGAAGATTGACTTGAGTTCAGGCTACCATTAGCTGAAGATCAGGGCCGAGGCTATTCTGAAGCCAACTTTTCGGACGAGATATAGGCATTATAACTTTTTGGTGATGTCATTTTTGCTTACCAATGCCTCGGCTGCATTCATGACTTTGATGAATGTCATCTTTAAGCCATTCCTTGACTCCTTTGTGATTGTGTTTATTGATGATATCTTAGTGTATTCCAAGAGTAGAGAGGAGCATGAGAGACATCTTTGCACTGTGCTTGGATTGTTGAAGAGAGAGTAGCATGAGATCCATCTTCGCACTGTGCTTGGGTTATTGAAGAAGAATAGTCTGTTTTCTAAGTTTTCGAAGTGCGAGTTTTGGTTGGAGTCTGTGGTGTTCTTGGGCCATGTTGTGTCTAAAGACGGGATCATGGTTGATCCTCAGAAGATTGAGGCTGTGAGGGATTAGGCGAGGCCCACTACTGTGACTGAGATCCGTAGTTTTGTGGGTTTGGCCAGTTACTACCGCCAATTTATGAAGGGTTGCGCTACGATTGCTTCGTCTTTAACCAGAATGACTCAGAAGGATGTTCCCTTCTAGTGGTCCAGTAATTGTAAGGAGAACTTTCAAAAGCTCAAAACCCTTTTGACTTCATCCTCGATTCTAACATTACCCATGGAGGGCAAGGATTTCTCATTCTATTGTGATGCATCCGTGTGGGTTTGGGTGTTGTTTTGATAAAGAAGGGTAGAGTCATAGCCTATGCTTCCCATCAGTTGAAGATCCATGTGAGGAATTACCTACCCATGATTTGGAGTTGTTCGCTATGGTCTTCGCTTTGAAGATCTGGAAGCATTACTTGTATGGTATCCATTGTGTGGTTTTCACCGATCATCGTAGCCTTCAGCACGTGTTTACCCAGAGAGATCTTAATTCCAGGCAGCGCCAATAGATGGAGCTCCTGAAGGACTATGACATCTCCATTCTTTATCATTCAAGGAAAGCTAATGTTGTTGCTAATGCCTTAAGTCGCAAGGCCATGAATATGGGGAGTTTAGCTCGTTTGGTTATTTGGGAGCATCCGTTAGCCATAGAGGTTCAGACTCTAGCCAACAGTTTCGTTCGCCTTGATTTTTCAGTTCGAGGCAGAGTTTTAGCTTGTGTTGAGGTGAGATCGTCCTTGTTAGATCAGATCAGAACTCACCAGTTTGAGGATTCTCAGTTGAGCAAGATTCGAGATAGGGTTCTAAGGGGTAACGCCAAGGAGGCCATGATTGATTCTAAGGGTACTTTGAGGATTAAGGGGCGCGTGTGTGTTCCTCGTGCTGGTGACTTGATTCATTTAATTTTGACTGAGGCCCGCTCTCGATATTCCATTAATTCGGGGGTGAATAAGATGTATCGTGATTTGAGGCAGCATTACTGGTGGCATCGTGTGAAGAGGGATATAGCCAATTTTTTGGCTAGTGTGGAAATTGTCAGCAAGTTAAGTATGAGCACCATCAACCCGGTGGTGTAATTGAGAGGATTTCCATGGATTTCATTGTGGGTCTTTCGAAGACCCTGGGTAAGTTTGATTCAATTTGGGTGATAGTTGATCGGTTGACTAAGTCCACTCATTTTCAGTTCAGGTTTCTTATTATGTGGAGAAGTTAGCCAAGTTGTACATTCGTAACATTATGAGATTGCATGGGGTTCTCATTTCTATCATATCTGATCGGGGTACTATCTTTACTTCCTATTTCTGTTGAGCTTTTCATGATGAGTTGGGTACTCGAGTGATCTTAGTACAGGTTTTCACCCCCAGACTGATAGGCAGTTCGATCGGACCATTCAGGTGCTCGAGGATGTGTTGAGGGCTTGCGTTATAGACTTTGGTGGTCATTACGATCAGTACTTGTCGTTGGAAGAGTTTTCATATAACAACAGTTACCACTCGAGTATCTACATGGCACCTTATGAGGCTTTGTATGGTAGGAGATATAAATCCTCGGTTGGTTGGTTTGATACATTTGAGGTTCGACCTTGGAGTATGAATCTATTGAGAGAGCCTCTTGAGAAGGTGAGGGTGATTTAGGCCAGGCTTTTGGTAGCTCATAGTCGACAGAAGATGTATGCGAACCAAAAGGTCTGAGATTTAGAGTTTGTCGTTGGTGATCAGGTTCTGCTAAAGATTTCACCCATGAAGGGTGTTATGAGATTTGGGAAGAAAGGTAAGTTGAGTCCGAGGTATATTTGGCCATTTGAGATCCTTGATCATATGGGTGATGTTGCTTATGAGTTGGCATTGCCACCAAGCTTGGCAGGCGTTCATCCATTTTTACATGTGCTTATACTGAAGAAGTATCATGCCGATTGTACTTATATTGTTCGTTGGGAGTCGGTATTGCTTGATAAGAATCTGACTTACGAGAAGGAGCCTATTGCTATTTTGGATAGGTAGGTTTGAAATTTGAGGTTTAAGGAGATAGCTTCTGTGAAGGGTCAGTGGAAGCATCGTCCTGTTGATGAGGCTACTTGGGAGACTAAGTTCGACATGCGTAGCAAATATGCTCAGTTGTTTGCCGATTCAGGCACTATTCTATTCTTTTTTCTTCGTCGATCGAGGATAAGCGATGATTTAATTGGTATCTGATGTAACAACCCGTTTGGCCGTTATTGGCTTTTCGGTGCTTTTGACCCTTTCCCCCACCTTGTTAGCTCACATTCGACCCAAAGGGACCGTTGATACGCTTCCCGAGGTCTTTAGATTGATTTAGGTGATTTTGTGGGAATTTGGCCGTTAAGAGAAGAAAAGTTGACTTAAAGTTGACTTTCAGGTGAATGGACGTTTTTCGGGGATCTATCGATTTTGAGATGTCCGAATGATCTTTTAGAACTTGTGTGTATATTCGGTTCGATTTCGAATGCACTCATGTGTATTTTGAGACTTGGGTTGGAAAGTTAGTTTTGAGGTATCAGGGGTTGACTCAGTTAACGAGACCTCCATTGGGAATTTTGAGGGCACAAGTGCGTTCGTAGCGTGTTTTTATACATGTCTGCATATATGGTTTGTGAGCAGATGGCCTCGGGTGATATTCGGGATTTCGGGTTGAATTAGTGAAACTTGGGAGCTTCTAGTGTTTGGTGCTCGCTATAGCGGCACTAGGACCATGGTGGTGGTACCGCTATAGCGGTAACCCTGCTGCTATAGTGGCTTGTGAATTTGGGTAGGACTGCAGAAGCGGTCATGCGACCGCAAAAGTTGGACCGCTAAAGAGCTAGAATGGGTGCGGAAGCGGGTGACGCGCAGTTAGGTTGATTGAATGTGTATTAAAAGCCCTAAGTTGTTCATTCAATACCTTTCCGACTTTAGATCTTTTTGGGAGTATTCATGGTTGTTCTTCATAGAAAATCATTGTGGTAAGTTCTTTGACCTGCCTTTCCATTCCATGTCACATTATTCACCTTAGGGATCCATTAAACATGCTTGTTTCCTTAAGAAATAGTGGATTGAAAGAGGGTTTTGTGGGTTCTTCATTCTAGGCTTTTAAATCTTGGATTATTGATTTGGTTGGCTTCATTAAGCATGGAATTGATGATTAGAAACTATTATTGCATGATTCCTTCCTAATTAGTGGCTATTTTATGAAGTTGAAAGTTAGGGTTCATAACTAAATTTGGGTGTTTTGCCTAGAATCCGAATTTAAGTGATTTGTTATTTCTTCTAGCTTATAATTGATGGGAGTTGATAACCTAGAACATTAATTTCATGTCGAGACCTATAGATTCCTCATTTCATCTTTTTAGTTCATAAACCCCATTCCATAGGTTGGGATTTGGGTCTTGAATAGAAGTAAGGATTGAATGATGTCTCTTCTTGATTCTAATTTCATAATTCGGATATGATTGGACTTCCATTATCTCAAGGCTCAAAAGAAGGGAAAGGCTAAGGTTTGACTATTGGAGACTTTGTTGTTCGGTTTTCCGGGTAGGTTACGGTTTACCTTATGGTTAGACTTCGACTAACGAAGCATATGTTTAGATGATATTGTTTGAGAATGCATGTAAACCATTGGGTATGAAATTGGGTTGGATATTGCCTTAGGTTGGGCCTTGTTGTATAATTTCGGGGCTAGCCACTCCGTTGCGTTGTTGACTTATCTGGTTCTATTTACTTATTGACTCGTTGCCACGTTGAGTCATCGGATATTGGTAATTAGTGATATATAATGACCATGATATTGCAGTACTTTACTTGATTTGATATTAAGATAAGAATGTGATTCTATTTTGGCTTATTGTGTAGCCTTATTATTGATACGACTTGTGTGCCATGTGTGGTACTATTGGCCATTGAATTGGTTGTTGATATTACATTGCATCGTATTTATTCTCATTTCCATGATACATTGATATTGCATTGTTAATGTACTGAGGATGGAAAGTGAGAAGGAAATACTGATGCGTTGAAACACATTGTATATCGTGTCATCTCTGAGCTTTGTGCAGAATGACTGATATGAGGCGTATAGGTAGGAATGGAGTCATCTCTGGGCTGTGTGCGGAGTGATTAGTACATGGACTTCGCAGGTCCCTCATGGGTTGTGCTGCCAAGATGTGATGTTCCATCGGTCAGAGTGCATGCGTTTGTTGCATATGCATTGCATTCATCATTCATACATTATGGCATTGCATTGTACCTATTGATTTTCTGTGATATAGTTGTGATATGATGTTGATATACTAGTTCGGAATGGTTGTACAAAGATTTGGCAGTTGGGTTTAGACGCTATAACATAGGTGATGACTTGTTGTGATACAATTGTGATATACTGGTTTGGATTGGTCATACTGAGACTTGGCACAGTTGGGTTTAGGTGCTATAACATAGGTGATGACTTGTACTGCGGCTACTGATTCATGTTGACTTGTACCTTGTTGTTTTACGTGTTTATGTCACGACCCAACCCGCCATGACTGGCATCCACACTAACCCCTAGTGGGCGAACCAATATGCTTAACCATCTACTCATTCAAAGTCCATTTTTACTTAGTCAATTCATTCAGTTCATAATAAATTAAACTCAAGATTAAGTCAAAAGTGGTCATGCCATAAAACAATAATGTAACTGCGTAAGTCCTAACTATTACAACCCCAACATCCAAAAGTCACCGTACAAGGACTCTAATCCAAAACATGTCTAAGGAATCCATACTGTTCGAAATAAATAAACATCAATGTCTGGAATGGAAATAGACATTAAATAAAGGACGATCTTTGGGCGGCCTGGCACGGATAGAAGCTAAGCCTCAATCTGTCAGCAAATGGCCTCAAGCTAAATATAAGGTCGAGTAGCAGTCTCTGGATCACAATCTGCACTCAAAAGAATGCAGCAAGGTAGTATCAGTACAAACACTATGTGTTGACACCTGATTATTGACCTCCCGTAATTTATTTTATTTACTCAAGGTCCTTGGATAATAAATAAGATAATTTTGCAAACTCACAAAAATTACGAATAATTTTAAATAATGATTCAGGTTAATATTTTATTTATATAAGTTAATAGGGGAACCTTTAAGGCTTTATTAATTATTCAGAAATTTATCAGCATTTTTACAGTATTTTTATAATTCACCAGCAGCAGAACAATTTCAAACAATTGTTCATTTAATTCAGAAAAATCAAGAAAATTAGATAAAAGGTAATTTATTTATTTTTATATCCAAGGAATTTGAGTAATTAAATGAATTTACCACTTTACCCCTCAAGCTTTGAATTATTACTATATATGCATGTTTGTGCCAATTTTGGCAAAATTGTTTAAAATTATGATTTTTAGCCTAATTGTTCTTATTTTGCATAAATGATAACCTCATAATTAACCAACTCATGGTTCAATACAGCTGGGGTCAATTTTGCAAATTCTGAATTCTGAATGGCCTTAATTGAAATGTCCATGCCATGGGTAGATTAATTAAGGACGTTACTGCAAATTAGTCTTAATTGGTATATTAAATACCAAAATAAGGCCACATTTCCAAATAGTTAATTGCAAGGATATCTTTGCAATTAATTACAAAGATTGGCCATAATTGTAACCCTCCTTCAATTAAGGGTCAATTGAGGGCTATTTTTGCAAAATAAATTTTTAAATCACTTGTGAATTTAATTAGGCCTTTATTTGACCTTCTTTTAATTATCTTTTACTACGACTGATTACTTTAAATGCTAGCCTATTTTAGTATAATACCCATTTTGCCCCTACGGGTGTATATACGCGTGATATACACGTATATACTTGTATAATATACAAAAACTCTTTCAAAATTAAAAAAAATACATGGACCAGGTCCAGCCCACAAAGGGGCTAACGCGGCCCATGAAACGATATATACTCCCTCAATGGCTCATTTGTTATTTTCTAAGGGGGCTAGGGTGAAACCCTAGCCGCCCCCTACTCCTCTCGCCCCTTTACCCCTTCCCCCTCTACTCGATGGGTCAAATCGCCATTTACTGTTGACGCTAGCACTGTGACGTTGTCAGGGTGGTGAGAAGAGGACGAAGCATTAAAATCTTCGTCCTTTTCTCGCATTTTTTGCTCAAAAACTCGTCCAAACAGACCCTTAAGGTACAATCCTTGTGATTTGTCTTTAAAACTTTCATTTTACAGTTGTTTGCGTTGATTTCTAGCCATTGATTATGTTTTTGTTAAAATCTGGCCCTTCACCGTGTTAATATTAGGGATTGATCTTTGTCCCACACCGGTTAAAAAGGGAAGGTTGTTTGCTGGGGGGTTTCTATAAATTGAACCCCATAATAAGTTAAAAAGAAAAAGAGGGAGAAAGAAGTTTCAAAAAGGTTTCGGAAAAGTTGAAGAAGGTTTTCAATTAGTTTTGAAAGGTTTAAAGTGATTAATCCTAGAAAACAAAGCTTTATACTTGAAATTTCGAGTTTAAAGCATTAGTTAAAATCTTAGTATATTTTTAGAGCTTCAAAAATATGCTCTTCAGTAAAAAAATTGTTTCTTGTTCGTTTTGGCTGAGTTCAGAGTGGAAGGGCTTGCAAGTTAATTCTTGATCAAGGCTGCACCCACAAAAGGCAAATCTCATACTTGTTATTCCCTTTTTCTTAATTTATTTTCCAGTATTTATTATTTATGTCTTATTTCAGCTATTATGTGTTTTTTGTGTGATTCCTGTTAGTTAAATATATGTTTGTCTTGATTTGTTAGGTTTTATGTATAGTGTCTTGCTTACTTGTACTTGATTATGAAAAGTTAAGAGTTGATTTGGTAGTTCTGGGATTTGATTACTACTTAGCAATCTATGGTTCATTTCAGTTAGATTTAAGTATCCATAAGTGTTTGATGTTACCTAGATTATCATGTTCTCCTCACATTTGTCTTTAATTGTCTCTTAAAATGAATGGATTTTGATAAGTAAAGTGAGCTGGCTTAAGTAGGTGTCTCTCACTTAGATTGTTAGAATTCTGTGTTGATGTAAGGTATATTATAATGTGATAATGTATCTCTGTGGTGTTAAACTAGCTTTGCTTGCTTGTGTTGATTGAGTTTTTGATTCTGTGACTTGATATTGTCTTAATTTAAGGTTCTTGTGAAGTTTCCTTTCCTTTTGCTCCATTTTAGTAACTAATAATATCATATTTAGTGATATAGCCTCTTCACCTAATAGGTCATACTTCTAAATTAGTTTTGTGTTAATTTGAGTTCATATGGTCTAAAGTTCAACTTATCTGATTGCTTTTTTTTTTTAGACAATGAGTTCTTGGTTCATTTTTGGCATAAGTTGACTTATGTGACCTGTTTGGATTAGTTTGATTAATCTTGGGCTAATGTAGTAGTGGTTTATTTTTGCCCATTTTTTCTCTTCAAAAACTGTTTGATACTTATTTATTTCTTTTTAAGATTAGACCTGTCTGTTTTTTTTTTTTTTTTTTTGGTTTTTCTTCTTTTTTTAAAACTGTCTGTGGCTACTAAATGTTTTGAGATTTCCTTAGTTAGCAATTTTATCATCTAGACTAAGGTAGATGTGCTACAAATCATTTAGTGTCTCTTAATCCTTAGTTATTTGTTGTCTCAAAGGGTGATTTCCCCAAAGTTTCATTTCAAGAATAAAAGATTTTGTTCAAAACTGGTTTTTGTTTTCTTCAAGTAATTGTAGTGTGCTATTTGTAGGAATGAATATCTTCTACTTGGTTTTTACTCCACCTAAGAGTAACCTGGTCTAAAACGGAAGGGAGAAGGGATTTTGAAAGAGATAAAGTACTATTTTGCACTACTTGGTTTCATGAAACTTGTTCATTCGTCTGCACATTTGATGAGCTTGCCTTCTTGTTTTAGACTGTATTATTTCCAATTCGTTTGACATCAATCACTGGAAAAATTTGTTGGTTCCATGTGTTTGCATTTTCAAAGAAAACTGGGCACTTGCTTTCTTTACATGACTGCTTGTGTCATTCAAAATCTTCTTGAGTGCTCTTCTGTAGAATCCATACTTACCTAGCACTATGGTCATGCATTATTCTTTTCCAAACACATAGAGGCTTTAGGCTGTTTTTGAATCAAGATTTCCAGGAACTCTTTGTCACGACCCGACCTGAGGGCCATGACGGGCACCCGGTGCTAACCCACCCGGGTACCTCTTATCGTACATTCGTATTCACATCTAGGTGGACCACATAGCTTACTCATGAATGTTATACATCAATAATGCTAAACTCATTGGGCAACAACACATTTATACCATCATTAACAACTATGCCCACATCAATGTACATAAGTCGACGAGGCTATCAAAATGATATACAAAATATAAGCCGACAAGGCTTCAAGACATCTAACCATATACAACTGTCTACGAGCCTCTAAGAAGAGTAGGTAACATCATATAGGCGGGACAGGACCCCGCCGTGCCCATGCATGTACACAAAAGAATAATACCAAAAGTTGTAGCTCCGGATGAAATGGAGCTCCTCTAAGTAGCCCCTAATTAAGAAAGCTATGGATCGAGCTTGTCTACCTGGCCACCTGCGGGCATGACGCAGCGTCCACAAACAAAAGGACTTCAGTACGAATATTGTACTGAGTATGTAAAGCATAATCAACATCATGATAGGAGCATAAGAGACAACATAAGAAACAGCATAAGATGGGAGAATCGGGAGATAGTAAAGTCGTCATCATCATTACTTACTTACTTGTCTTTCATAGGGACCTTCCATTTCTAAAGCGTGCTCATGTACATACATACATATACATTCGTGTTCGTATTCATATTCGTATCCATACCATACCTGACCATGAAGGTTCGGTGTTTGCATACCCGACCATGACAAGGCTCGGTGATCATACATTCCTGGCCCTACCAAGGCTCAGTGGTATCTGTACCCAACTGCAGTGGTGTGTGCGCATTAGGTATCATACCCGGCTATATAAACTCGGTGTCACGTAATAGTCATACATACTTAGACACGTATACATAAGGGTCCATAAGTATCATCATTACCATTATCGTTTTTGTTACGTCTATCCTTGGAGGATCAACTATCGTATAAATGATGCAATGGAATCATGAAAGTATCGAGGATCATGAGCTTTAGTAGCTTTGGAGATAGAATCATTTGGAGGACATTATGGTACTCATAAAAGGATATATATATATATATATATATATATATATATATAGCCAAGGACCATGCCTTATTGAAAGAAGGGCTAGCCTTACATACCTCTTTGTTTTCTCAACTAACTAATGTTCACCGTTGAAGCTTGAATAATCTACATTTAGAGGATTTATACCATGGTTAAACCTTAATGATACTCTTAAATTCGAACTAGAATAATTCATAGTCTAATGAAATTGGGCAGCATTTCCCCTATTTTGTCAACTTCCACCATATCACAAAACAACTCCCAACAACCACAATAACATCCATAATACGCTCATAATATCCAATTCAAGTAATCACATTACATTAAGCCTCCGATATTCACCACCATGTTCAACTCATACTAGCGATTTCATACCCATTTTAGCATATTTTCATATAATGCTTCTTCATCACTATTATTACCTTCCATAACATGGTTATATTCATATCATACTAAGAATCATGACTACATATAGATTACTATTCATAAACATCATAAAAGCTACATTTAGACTTCATTTTCTACTTTCTTCTTCTACCCAAGTCTATCAACCTCTCCATAGTCCAACTAACATGAAATGATAATAAAACTTAACTTTTATTGAGTAGGAATAACCCTTGGATGTAAATACTTCACTTGAAGAAAAACCCTAGCTTCAACCCATAAAGTCTTCTTGACTCTAGCAACCCCTAAGAGCTTCCTTATACTTGATTCCCTTAGATTAATGATCTGAGCCTTAGATCTTCTTTGGATTCTTGTATATGAAATGTAGGGAATTTTCTAGAGACTTGGAGAGAAGTGGAGAAGTGTTAAAATGAAAATAATGAAGTGGGATCCCATTTATACACTTGAGAACAACTCAGCCCGTCGGGTGTTATACGGACACTTATACGGTCCGTATAACATTGTACGGTTCGTATAAGTGGTCGTGGTTCACCATCATGAAAATCATCTTCCTGCTGGGGGTTATACGGAGCCCTTATACGGATCGTATAAGTGGTCGTATAACTCCAGTTCCCTGAAATGGTTTCCATCGTTTCGTTCGATCTCCAATCCTTATGGAACCTTTTTAACACTTGTTTAACACTTCATTACCAATCTAAGGAGAGTTACAACTCTTATTTAAGACATCATTAAGTCAACATTAGCTCAGTACTTTATGAAACTTTCCAAAACACAACATATACTTTGCCCTTCTTAAGGAACTTTCTCCTCTTACTTCCAACATCTTTGGAATCTCAACCAGGATCATTAAATAACCTTCCTTACTTATAGAAACATTATATTCATCTCACCCTCCATTAGTCTATCTATCATAAGATGACACAAAAATTTTCCGAGGTGTAACACTGTTGATCCTTTTCCTCGAAAAAATTTCGAACTAACTTGATGTTTTACTTGAAGTATTGCTACTTGGCTTGCCTTGCATTCTCTTTAGACCATGATAACAATAGTACACTCTTTCACATATCATTATCTTTTAAAACTGTGCACATTCACAGGCTGCACATGATTTAAACCTCATTTGTCTTCACCTTCATTCATCTGCACTAAACCATTTCTGCTATATAACTTAGAAACTTTTACTTGATTTTCTGAAATGAGAAATTGATTGTGTGAGCCCCTTTTGTCGAAAGAAGTACTATTCATACCTTTGCTTGAAGATTTATTTAGCACTAGTATACATGCATTCTTTTGATAGTGATCAGCACTTTAATGGTTCTGCTAATACCTTTAGGTGATATATATTAACTTAGAGTTCTTACTATTATCTATTTGTATTTTATTACCAATCAGAGAAGCCTATTGCATGTTTGTCCCTTTCCCCTGTCCCCCTAAGCTAGGTAGTATTTTAATGATCATGAAAGTCATATTATCTATGAGCCCAGCCTTCTTTCATGAGCCTTTTTTTTTTAAAACTGGGCTATATGATCATAATGAGTGAGGACAATCTCTCTTTGTAACTAGACTGATTAAATAATATGAATTGAAGTCTGTTTTTCTTGTCACTACTTTGAGTTTCCTCTTACACTGGCTCTTACTCATTTGGCGCATGTGATGTTTCTGCCAATTGAGTTTGGCCCATTTGACTTGTGAAATAGACTGGTTTTGAGTTGAGAGATTTTTGGGCTAGTAAGAGCAGTAGCACAGAAGTTCAGTCCTTTACTTCTTCCTTTTTCTCAAATCTGGGCCTGGACCAAGAGTGGCATTCAAACAATTGTACTTATGATTATCTTTTCTTTTTATGTATACAGCTTGTATCTATGTATATTGTAGAGTTACACTTACATTGAGTAATTAGTTTCTGTTCTTTTCTTCTTTACCAATGATTAACCTCTGCATCTATTTATAGTTAACATTATTATTTCTACATATTGTCTTGAGTGTCTTGGATTACTCTTGCTAAATTTTGAGAAGGGTTTGGTAATTCGGGGTTGTCTTAATCTCCCTGATGTTAGCCATGCTTGGGGTTCGTGAAACCCCTTGAACTTGTGCGACATCGGGATTATGGGATCAAGACCCAATCCCCATACCATATCTAACCCCAAAATTAGGCTAAAAATGGTGATTCAATACGCAAAGGGGGCAAGTGTGTGCACTACCTATGTGATTTTGCTATCTTCAGGTGATTGTGTATATTATGTATA
Organism: Lycium barbarum; assembly: GCF_019175385.1. Taxonomy (NCBI): domain Eukaryota; kingdom Viridiplantae; phylum Streptophyta; class Magnoliopsida; order Solanales; family Solanaceae; genus Lycium; species Lycium barbarum. The sequence continues at coordinate 42,279,887 of NC_083346.1, read as the reverse complement.
TGTGTTTGGTTATATTAGTTATAAGAAGTGTTTTAAAAGGCGTTTTCGGGGCGAGCCTCAGGGCGGGGCATATCAAAAATGCCCCGAGGCGATGGTTCGAGACGAAAGTCTCAAAAGGCGTACGCCCAGCAATTCGGGGTGTACGTCTGGGTGTTTGGGGCGAGTTCTTTTTGTTGGGGCGTGTTGGGGCATAAGCCCAGAAAACTTCTTCAAATTAAAATAAAATTTGTTGAATAAGTCCTCAATGTAATGCCCAAATTCTCAAAAGTCAACTAGTAATTACCCAAATATTTTAAAAAGGAACCGAAACATTAAATTTAAAAGTCATGACCTTTTTTTATTGCTAGAATGCCTAATATATGTTCTTTTTCAATTATTTATCTTGTCTTCTACTATCTCAAAAACGTAACGAGCAGTCACTTGAGCTTGTAAGTAGCGCATAATAGATTGTTCTGATTAGTTTTTTGTGGGGATGGAGCATATATTTATAGTTTTCTTCAAATGTTTACGCTATTTTACCTATTTAAAAGTATTTATTATAATTATATCCTTTTATGAAATACTAAAAATTAAAGTCTCATGAGGCTTATGCCCGGTGCCTCGGGGCTTACACCTCGCTGAGGTAGACGTAAAACACCTCCTCTTACGCCCCCGCCTTTTAAAACATTGGTGACAGTTATTCCCAAACTAACCGTCTCCTTTTTTCTTTGTCCACCTCTCTTCACATGACCACTTGGGTCCCAAACGAGCCCTTGTTGGGCCAAAGGCCCAACGAGACTTTTTTTTATCGAGTCTATTGGAGCGGATGGCTAGCAAGGCGCACGCAAAAGGCCCAGCCATGGGTGAAAATGGCCAACCTGGGGCTTGCTACGCCCCTAGTCTAATAATGGTTTTTACGTTGTTTAGTCGACTTTAGGTCCCCATACGTGATTTTCAAAACCACGGACATGAATGCAAACATTTTATTACTAAGTATAAAAATGAGACTCTTCAAACTGTTTTTCTTTCTTTAAAGTAATAAACCAACACTAATTTTGCTAAGCTCAAACGGTAATTACATTTTTGAAACAATAAATACTTTAAAGACTAAGTTATCAAATTCAAAAAATTCTTGCTACAAAACTGTATTTTTCAAACTTGGCTTAAATAAAAATAGCCTTTAAACTTATGCGATTTTTATCAATAAAAGTAGGTAGAATATGGATCAGTTTCTACACCTAAAAAGTAGAAGGAATTTTTAGCAAGTAATAATTTATTTACCTGAAATTAAAAACAACAAGGGATTTTTAGCTATTGCATCTGTTTGGCCCAAAGACAGGCCAAAAAAATAAGAATGTTTACAGGCGAGATATACTCTTTTCGACATATGAAAGTGCCCCTTTATATAAGAACCAATTCGTAATATAAAGTTTCGGATAAGACTGAACGTACCGATACGAGTCAACCCGAGCCCCAAGTGTATGAGTATAAAATAAATAACTTATAAAATAACCTTTTTTTTTACACTTCTTTTACAAACCTATACTTATTCCTTTATATAAAAGGAAACTACTTATACTCGGATATAATAAATCCAAAACTATAATATCATATAAATAAAGGGGATATATTCAAATTCTTCCAAAATATGATATGCAGAAAACTATTTATGACAGTTCTTTCGCGGGAAATAAACACAAAATAAGCAGTTTAAGCAAATACTCATACACTAGAATTAGAAGGTCAACCGTATAGTACGGATCCTTAATACTGGGATGTCTAACACCTTCCCCATGGGATCATCAGAACCCTTACCTAGAACTCTGGATTACGAAGGTTTTTTCATGGTATTTGAATAAACCCTTCAAAACTGGTTTCCCTAATTTCCTAAAAAATAGGTGGCGTCTCTTTTTCAAAACAAAGTTTGAAAGAGCACCAACGAGTTCATAGTAGCCTTTTATGCCCTAACCCCACGTAAAAAAATGAACTGTAACACTATGTACCGGTAGATATCATATGCCGACTAAGATTAGTGTCATGCATGAATCATAAAATCAATAAAATAGATAAACTAGTCAAAAACACATAATCAGATAGCCAACACCAAGTCAACCAATGATATTAACAATTAAGGCAACAGAAGCAGGCAATGGAATAAACCTCACAACAACATTCTAACTTATTCAGTCACTAATCACTCGTGTACATACATTCTAATTGATGTCTTTGCCCAATAGCTATGACCTGCAGGGGACCTATGGTATTCATGTACCACTCGCTCCGGAACTGACCTCGCATCACGAGCCCATAATCTAGGCCACATCCTCATCCCCTGTCAAATGTGTCCATAATCTAGGTCACATCCTCACCCCCTGTCAAATGTGCCTTTTCAATATATATATATATATTCACTTTCAATGATCGATTATCAAGTAGTATCTCATTTTCATCAAGAAGATCATATTAACTTCTCACCATAATTGTCATCAAATTATAGATCACGACACATCGAATAATGGAATTAAGCCCACATTATCACTCAATCAATAACATATAGGAATTCCAACCACACATTATGCCCGAAGACTAGACATGCTTTCTCTTATCAATCTCATAACACACATACAATCAACTAATCAAAGTCTAACTCAACTAAACCGTAACTTACCTCAACTGCAGAGCTAAAACTGCGAATCACTCCGCTATAGCCTTTCCCTTCCTTAATGCCTCAGAACGCTCAAAATCTAGAATACATAAAGCTAAGTAAACAATTGTTCATCTAATCATTAACAATGTCAACTTTGGGGAAGAAACCCCTCCAATTCCACCCTCTTTCAAAGGAGAATCTAACTCTAGGTATGAATTTTCCCTAGTATTGATTACCATAAGTCACAATATGTTAAATCATGGTCTTTCTATTCAATTAAACCTTTATCATCAATTTCAATGCTAAAGTTGTCACCTTTACGAAACCCTAAGTCTCCATTCATCATTAATAAGTATCTAGATATTGAATTCTCAAGTAAGAAGTAATAATTCATTCTTTTAGATGATAACCAATCAGTAATGTTCATAACCCACAAACTATTAAAGGTCTATTAAGTTCTAGGGTTACTAGTCCATAATTCACCATTGTAGACCCATTAGAATGATAATAATCTTAGAGATGATTGCGTAATGAAGGAAGGAAGGTTGAGACTTACCTCTCAAGAATATTCTTGCCCTAGCCTTAGAATTTCGCCCTAGGTGCTCCTTGAAAACTATTTTGGAGTTTTATGAATAAAGAATTTGGACTAAGTGTTTAAAAATCGGGATTATGCCCTCGTCGACCGCTGCGGCGGACGTCCTGTCTGCTACAGCGGTCTCGCTATAGCGGGTTGAGACCCGCTGTAACCGACACCCAACTCTTCCCATCTCTCGCCGTGGCGATCACGGATTCGCCATGGCGCAAGAGCTATAGTGGTCCAATGTCTGCCATAGCGGACATCCCATTTCCTATAAGCCCACTGCGACGAAAAGTACGTCTCTACAGCGGCCCCGCCACAGCGGTACTCCGTTCGTCGCAAAGATGCCACTGAACTAGTGAGCTCGCTAATTCCACCAGTTTTGTACTCTACTCTCCCAAATTCATCCGAGGCTTCACAAATAAAAAAAATATGCACATCAATGTAAAAATACCATACGGACTCACCCGTAGCCTCGGAATCCCCAACAGAGGCCTAATTTCCTACGTCAAACCCCCCCTCCCATAATGGACTCAATACAACCAAACAATGATCACAAACAAGCCACGTTTTCAGTTCTTAGGCTTCCACATTTGAGTTTCTATTGGCTTGTTCTATCCTTAGAAAGGCTTTATTTCCATAATGATCAGGAAGGTCATTATAATTTATCTTGCTTTGTTTTCTTTATATACGTTAGCTAGTCTTAGTTGGCCTATGATACCTACGAGTACTTGTTGTTTGTACTGACCTGCAGTTGTTGCATTCTTTTATGAATGCAAAGTACCAGGCTGGATCTACTTCTACCCCTCGTAGCTGATCATCGAGGTTGTTGCCGAGTCTATTCAGGGTGAGTATAAGGACGTTCACTGCTCGAAGACTCTTCCTATTACTTATGTCTTGCTTTTCATTCCGAGACATGATTTTGAGACTGCTTATCTACTATTATTCAGACTTGTTGTATTTGGTTTAGATACTCTTGTATGACTAGATCAGATACTGGGGTGGATTTTATTTACTTCCGCACTTATTTATATTATATTCAGAATCAGACTCTTCCGGCCTATCGCTTGCCTCATCTTGAGTCTGCAGTTCCGGAGAGCTAGAGGTTTGCTCTCCTTCACTGCCAGAGTCGGTGTTATTTGACGAATTCCCCTCTTCAAATGAAGGATTGGCCAGAGTTCGGGCTGTTCTATGTTGCCTCTAGAGTCTGGTTAGAGGGGTGCAATCTTTTTCTTCCGAAGGGCCAGGGGACTGGTCATGAAGTCTTGATCTGATTGGTGGCTGACCTTGTCCCCAGCCCAGACCTATGGCTTAGGCACGACCTCTTCTAACTGTGTACTTCGGTGCCATACATGGGGTCATTAAATGACGTGGCATCAGAGCAGATCCATATTTACGCTTCCATTTTCAGTCCGTAAAATTTTACGGGCCATAAAATTCTAGCGTAGATCAAGAACAAAGAGATCCATTTTCATCCCCCGACTACGCTTCCATCTACGGTCCGTAAAATTTTATGGGCTGTAGATTTTACATAGATTGTGAACAGTGAATCCATCTTTTGCTACTTCTATGCTTCCATCTACGGTCCGTAAAAATTTTACAGGCCGTAGACTCTGGCGTAGATTGGTTCCAAAACAAAAATTTTCAGAATGTAAATGTGGGTTGCCTCCCATGAAGCACTTGGTTTAACGTCGCGGCATAACGGTGTTACCACTCTACTCCGGATCAGGAGTGTAACCATGCTTCATCCTGTGTCTGTCCACGATCCTATCTCCATCAATACACCAATAGTAGTTCTTAACTCTCTGGCAATTAACCGAAAATGTCTAAGTCCCATCCATGGTTTTCACTTCCATTGAGCCATTAGGCGAAACACTTACCAATTAGAAGGGTCGGGACCATCTGAATTTTAACTTACCCGGAAGGAGCTTCAGCCTCGAGTTATATAGCAAGACAGAATCACCCTTCTGAAAGTTCACTTGAGGATCTTCTGGTCGTGATAGTGTTTCATCCTTTCTTTATACAAAGTTGCACTTTCATAGGCTTGGTACCGAAACTCATCCATCTCATTGAGTTGAAACAACCGAAGTTTAACTGCTTCTTCCCAATCTATATTCAGCTTCTTCAGTGCCCGCATGGCCTTATGCTCAAGTTTGACAAAAAAATGACATACATTGCCAAAAACCAGCTTGAAAGGGTATGTCCCAATAAGAGTCTTATATGCAGTCCGATAAGCCAAATGTGCATCATCAAGCTTCCGGGACCAGTCGGTGCTATTAGCATTTACCGTCTTGGCAAAAATACTCTTAATCTCCCTATTAGAAACTTCCACCTAGCCACTCGTTTGAGGAAGATCATGGGTTTCCACCCTATGCTTCACACCATACTTTTCCATCAGACCCGCAAAGGCTCTATTATAAAAGTGTGAACCATCATCGTTGATGATTGCCTTTGGAGTGCCGAAATGACTAAAGATGTTTTTCTCCAGGAACCCCATCATTGTTGGGTAAAGCCACTGCTTCTACCCATTTTGATATGTAATCTACAACCATTAAGATGCACTTCATACCACAAGAGCTCACAAAGGGACTCATAAAATCAATCCCCCAAACATCGAACAGTTCGACCTCTATCACAAAATTCATAAGCATCTCCCGCCTCCAACAAATAGTACCTTGCCGTTGGCATTGATTACATGATCGTACTAACAAGTTTGCATCATGGTAAAGATTGGGCTAGTAATACCCACATTTAAGAACCTTGGCTGCAGTCCGGGTTCCACTATGATGACCTCCAACAGGAGAGTTATGTCAAGCTTTAAAAATCTCCATCACCCCAAAATCTGGGACACAACGCTGAATAGTGTTATCAATGCATGTACGGAATAAGTATGGCTCGTCCCAGTAGTACTGACAAGAATCTCTTAAGAACTTCTTCTTCTGGTATGCCCTGATTTCATCTGGAATAATGCCTGTCACCAAAAAGTTGGCGATATCTGCATACCATGGTACAAACTCCGATGATACCACTAAAACCCTCTCATCTGGGAAGGCATCATCTATATCAAGCTCCTCTGAAGGTCCCCCCGCTTCTTCAAGTCGTGAGAGATGATCTGCAACCTGGTTTTCGGACCCCTTTCGATCTTTCACCTCAAAATTAAATTCTTGCAACAATAGGACCCATCTAATCAACCACAGTTTCGCCTCCTTCTTCACCATCAGATACCTCAACACAACATGATCGATATAAACCACCACTTTGGACCCCAATAGATAGGCCCAGAACTTCTCACAAGCATATACTATAGCAAGTAGCTCTTGCTCAGTCATAGTGTAATTCATCTGCGCCCCATTGAGCGTTTTATTGGCATAGTAAATCAGGTGCATGATCTTATTATGCCTCTGACCAAGCACATCACCAATAGAAAAACCACTCACATCACACATCAACTCAAATGGCAGAGACCAATCAGGAGATACAATAATTGGAGCAGAAGTCAAGAAATCCTTCAACTCATCAAATGCCTTGCGGCACTTCTCATCAAACTCGAACTTAGCCTCTTTTTGAAGAAGCTTGCACATGGGATTTGCTATCTTGGAGAAGTCTTTAATAAAGGACGATAGAAACCAACATGCCCTAAGAAACTTCGGACTCCTTTCACAGAAATAGGTAGAGGAAGCTTGGAAATGACATCAGTTTTCACTTGATCAACCTCAATCCCTTTCTCAGAGATTTTGTCACCAAGGACTAGCCCTTCCTTCACCATAAAATGGCACTTCTCCCAATCAAGCACAAGATTAGTCTTCTCACATCTTTTCAACAATTGACCTAGAAGGTCAAGAAATTCATCAAAAGAATCACCTACCACAGAAAAATCATCCATGAAGACCTCCAAGAAGTCCTCAACCATATCTGAGATGACCGACATCATGCACCTCTGAAATATAGCCAGTGCATTGCAAAGATCAAAAGGCATCCTGCTAAAAGCAAAAGTCCCATAAGGATAAGTGAAAGTCACCTTCTCCTGGTGTTCAAGAGCAATTTTAATCTGGTTATAGCCAGAATACCCATCTAAAAAGCAATAGTAAGACCTTCCAGCCAGCCGATCAAGCATTTGATCAATAAAAGGCACAGGGAAATGGTCCTTGCAAGTCGCAGAGTTCAGCTTCCAATAGTCCTTGCAAACACGCCACCCAGTAATAGTTTGAGTCAGAATCAACTCATTTTTAGCATTCGGCATCAATGTGATGCCTCCCTTATTTGGAACACATTGTACCGCGCTCACCTGCTTACTGTTTGCAATAGGATATACAACTCCAACATCTAACCATTTAATTATCCCTTTCTGCACCACCTCTTACATAGGTGGATTCAACCTCCTCTGCGGTTCATCACTTGCCAAACTATCTTACTCAAGCTGGATTTTGTGCTCGCATATATCGGAGGGAATTCCCCGAATGTTTGCAATCGTCCAATATATAGCAGGCCTGTATTCATGCAATATCTCCAGCTACCTCTTTGTCTACCCTTCATTCAGCAATGCAGACACAATCACTAGCAAAGTGTTGTTCAGGCCAAGCAACTTGGACCTCAGATGCGAAGGAAGCTTCTTAAGCTCAATCTTAGGCGGCTCAACAATGGATGCCTTTGATAGAAGAGTCATTATATGCTCAAGATCAAGATCTAACTTCTTTGGTTGGTACGAGTAAGAACCCAACCCCACCAGTGAGTTAACAGTCTCCACATAACCTTCCATGTCATCAGCATCAAAGTTCACCAAAATGGCAGCAAGAGCTTCGCCCAAACATTCCTCTTCCATCTTGAATTCAACATCTTCATCAATAACATCAATGGAACCAATAACCGAAATTATTTCGTAAGCACTCGGTAACTTCATCCCCTTAGTAGCCTGGAAAGTACTTCCTCATCATTAACTCGAAATTTGATTTCATTCTTTTCAGAATCCATAAGAGCCCTTACCATAGTAAGGAAACGTCTCCCCAAAACAATAGGAATGTCTCGATCAACAGCACAATCAAGAATCATAAAGTCAGCAGGTAGAAGAAAATCACCAACCCGAACTAATACATCATCTACAACTCCAATCGGCCTCTTGATAGATCTATCAGCCATTTGTAGTCACATGGTAGTAGGTCTAGGTATCCTCAACCCTGAATTCTTGTATATAGCAAGCGGCATTAGATTGATGTTAGCCCTGTTATCACAAAGAGCATGAGCAAAGTCATAGTGGCTGACGGAACATGAAAAAGTAAAGGCCTCTGGATCTTTCTTCTTCTGAACCGTTGTTGTAGATAATATTGAACTAACACGGTGAGTCACACTCACAGTGTCATGCTTCACAGGCCTCTTCTTTGTCAGCAAATCTTTCAAATATTTTACAAATCCGGGCATCTCTTTCACAGCATCCAGAAACGAAATGTTCATCGATAACTGCTTCAGTTGATCATAGAATCTCTGACACTTAGCATCTTCCGTCTTCTTCACCAACCTTTGAGGAAAGGGAGGTGTAGATTTAAAAATCTGGGTCAAAGGGTGAAAAGCCTTTGTAACAATTTCCTTGTTGGTGTCACTGTTCTCAGTATTCTTCGAACTTTCCATAATATCACAACCTTCTCGGCAATAGGAATCCCTATCGGAAACTCTTAAACAGTAGTTGGCGTATCAGATTGTGCCTCTTCCTCTTCAACAATTGGCTCGAGATCAATCACCTTCTTTCAGCACTCTAGAGTATTTTACCACTTTGAGTACTAATAGCATATACATGATCTACACCACCTCCACCATTCTTCAAATTTGGAATAGTATCACTTTACAGTCCTCCCTTCTGTGAAGGGTGTTGTTCTCTGAAAATATCTCTCATCTGCGACTCGAGCTTCTGAATGGAAGCAGTGTGAGATCCTAAAGTTTCAGTCAGCCCTTTTAATGTTCTATCTGCTTTGTCTTGGTTGGCTATCACCTTTTTAAGCATGCTCTCCAACTTAGAACTCCCTTGTTTAGTTGACTGAGCTTTTGGTGGATTATAGGGATTGGAACTCCTATTTCCAAAGTAGTTATTATTGTTGTAGTTCCCCTGGTTTGAGCCACCATAGTTGTTGTTGTAATTACCTTGTCCCTGTTGAGGTCTCCATTGATTCTGAGTTTGATTTTTATAGACTCCTTAATAATTCTGCCTTTGGTAACCTCCTTGAGAGTTATTAACATAGTTAGCATCCTCATTCTTTATAAGAGTCCCCTCTTGATATGGACCCTCTTGAACTTGGTACATTCTCTTGGGCATTCCCGAAACTTCTTCAACAACTTTAACTTTCTTCACTTCTTTTTCATCAAGTCTCTTGGTGAACAAAGAAATATTGGTTGCTATCTAAGCTAGCGTCTACTGAGTCTCTTGATTCTCCTTCACAATGTTATGGATCATTGAAGATCCATAGGCCACACTGTCTGTACCACCCGAATGCCATGCTTGATTGTGAGTAGTAAGCTTATCAAGCAATTAAGTGATTCAGGCATAAGTCTTGTCCATAAAACACCCACCAGCTGCATTATTCGCCACTGCTTATGTTAATGGATCTAGCCTTCTATAGAACTTCTCCATCAAAATATTATCCGAAAAACCATGATTCAAAGACTTCTGTAAATATTCCTTGAATATCTCCCAAGCTTCAAACAATTGTTCCTCAATCATATATCTTGTCACGAATTTCAACTTTCTTGCTTGGCAGAAATCACTTCTTGAAAAAAATAGCTACAAGCTCCCCACGTATGAATAGTGTTGTGGGGCAGCTTCTCCAACCAAACTCTTTCTTCATCGGCTAAAGAGTATTTGAAAACTCTTAGCCAAATGGCATCATCTAGAACAATATTCTGCATATGTTAGACATACACACCCACGAAGTTCTTCAAATGTCGGTGAGGGTCACCATCAGTAGAGTTCTGAAAATATCCCTCAAGTTTAAGCAGTTGGTAGATGGTGGAGTCAATCTTGCAGTTTACAGCATTTATCCTCGGTGGAACAATAGCAGATGCATATTCCACCGTGCCTAACATATCCTTAAAGACATTCTCAACTTTCACTTCCACTCGTGGGTCATGCACTTGTACACCCTTAGCACCACCAGCTCCACATCCTTCTCGTCTAGCCATGATCACCTGGTTCATAGAAAATAGCAAAGAAGGTGTGATGGAATAGAAAAATACTTTAAGTAAAGCACAAACTCTTTAGTAATTTCAAAACTGTATTCCTGGCAACGGCGCCAAAATTTGATACGCTCAAATTATACCTATTAAATGATGTAAAGGGGACGATTTCAAATATAGCAACCTAACTAGGTTAGGGTCGAATCCCACCGGGAATATGGTGTGAAAAGATTACTAAAGTCGTATAGTACTTTCTTGCAGTCTAATTTCATATTCCGTTGATTTTGTAGAAAATTGGTTGTTTATTAACTAATTGCTTTGATTGTAATGAATATGATTAAAAAACTCAAGGTTGTGTCTCCCTTTAGATAAAGTGTATGGTATGGTTATTGATCTTGATATAATTCTAATGGATAGATGAAAGAATGCACTTAACCTCTAATTGAATCCCTAATATTTCCTAAAAGTTAAGGATCATTTCTCTTTATGATTTTCCCAAATATAAAAGAGTTTATATGACGAACGGTTAATATGATCCAAGTAAACTCCTCTCATTCCTAAATGAATCTATTAAATGAGGGTTAACGTCCTAAGTTCTTGTTACTTATTCTTACAAAACCCTAGCTTATTTTCCCAAATAAATTAAGGTTTATGGCTTAAGTTAATGTTTGCAACCATCAATTAACAATGAATAATGAAGAATAAGCAAACCCTAACAGTCTATTATGCATATATCAATCTCAAATTCAAATCATATAACACCCATCTTAGGTCCAATACCTTAGTAGAGAAATTAGCTACTCATAATGAAGAAAGAAAAAAAATATATAATAGAAGTCATAATGCTTACGATTGATTGAAATTAGAATAAAGTAATTGCAATTGTCTTGTCTTGTTCTCCAAAAAGCTTCAAAAACTACAAAGTATTCAATGCTAGAAGGATAGTACTGAAATTTGACCAAGAATAGTCTACAAAAACCCTACATCAAGTATTTATAATGGTCCAATTCATGGAAAATAAGTTGACAAAAGTGCCCCCATGGGATAAACATACGGACTATACATATTATACGGTCCGTAAAATCTTCAACTCTTGATCGTAAAATCTCATCCTGATGCCCAAATCTACACTCCACTTTAATGGACCGTAAATATTTTACGGTTCCTAAATCTGGACCGTAAATTCTTCCTTCAATTTGGGACTTCCTGTAGCTAATCTACAGTGGGATTTACGGACCGTAAGTAATATATTGTCCATAATTTCTTCTGTGAATTTTCTCTCAACATAGCAGCTCTTTGTAACTGATCTACGGTGGAATTGACAGTCCGTAAATAATATATGGTCCGTCTTTTTGCTCCGTGAAGTCACAGCTTCAATTACTTCTATTTTTGAACATCTTTTTAATCTCTTTTTATGACTTTCACCATACACACAAGAAATACCTGCAAGATTTAAAAATAAAAAATAAAAAAACCCAAACTTGCTTGAAAAACAAGTAAAACTCATCGTCAAAATGCATCAAATGTGCCGAAATTACATGGCACATCAAACTCCTCCATTAGAGTTTGTTTCAACACTGAGAGAGTTTCCAGAGGTGTTTCAGGCAGATCTTCTAGGTGTTCCACCCCATCGTGATATTGATTTCTACATTGACTGGAGCCGACCACTCAGCCCATTCCTATTTCGCCATATCGGATGGCACCAGCCGAGTTGAAAAATTAATTGCAAGATTTTATTAGCATAGGTTTCATTCGACATTTCACCATAGGGCGCTCCTGTGCTATTTGTGAAGAAGAAAGATGGATCCATGTGTATTGACTATCGACAGTTGAATAAGGTGACTATCAAGAACAAGTATCCAATTCCTTGCATTGATGACTTGTTCGATCAGCTTCAGGATGCTTCTGTCTTTTCTAATATTGATTAGAGATCCGGTTACCAACAGGTGAAGATTAGGGCGGAGAATGTTCCTAAGACAGCTTTCCGAACGCGTAATGGGCATTGTGAGTTGTTGGTAATGTCTTTTGGGTTGACTAATTCTCCCACAACCTTCATGGTCTGGATGAATGGGGTATTCAGACCCGACTTGAATTCCTGTATCACTGTCTTCGTCGACGATATCTTGATATACTCCCATAGTAGAGAGGAGCACGATAGTCTTTTAGGATTGTGCTTGGGCTTTTGAAGGAGAAGAAGCATTATGCGAAGTTTTTGAAGTGTGAGTTTTGGCTTAATTCGGTGGCATTCTTGGGGCATGTGGTGACTAAGGATGGCATTATGGTTGATCTTAAGAAGATTGAGGCAGCCCGAGATTGGATTAGTCCCGCTTCGGTCATAGATATTTGTAGTTTTATAGGTCTCGCGGGTTATAACCTTAGTTTTGTAGAGGAATTTTCATCCATTGCATCCCTGTTGACCAAATTGACTCAGAATGAAGTGGCATTTCATTGGTTCAATAAGTATGAGCTGAGCTTTCAAAGGCTCAAGCCTTGTTGACTACTACTTTGATTTTGACCTTATCCATCAAGTGATGGGATACGGGGTGACCATCATAAAATCGGAGGCTTCATTCCGAACTTCAAGATCCACGATATACTTATGTGGATATTTAAAAAATAGAGAGCAAAGCCCAAGACAATTAGAAGCCCAAAATAAGAAAGAAGACCCGAGTTTTGGTCTTCAATTAAGAGGCCCTAAGTTAATAGGTATTTTATTATTTTTGCTTAGATATGAACCCTATTATAAATAAGCTATTATGTCTTTATTTTGGAGGACATATTATGTTGGATTATGAGTGTAGATTACTCTTTTGAGAGTTGGGGATTGTCCCATACATCCTCTTGAACCTCTCTTGAATCACTACAAGTAGGTAATTCATGTATGAGTTTGTATCTCTTCTCCCATTGGATTATATTTCATATTTGAATGTAATCTAATTAGTTCCTAGATTCTCTTCATTGTTTCTTTGGGTTAATTGATTCCATTTCAATTCTAGATTTATCCTTTCTTTCTTTTTATCCTAGATTCGAGATTATTGGTTGCATTTTTATATGTCTAGGCAATTAATTACTTATGTGTGTATTTATCCCAACAATTATCTTAATATTTCTATACGTTTTATTGCTTTCCATAATTGTTCTTGGCGTTCATGTGGGGTTGAAGAACCTATCTTCAATTTCTTTGAATTCCCGAGCCCGTTTCACATCAAATTGGTATCAGAGCAACGCTAAAGAATTGTTCCAACAATTCTTAATCTTTGACACTGTTATTTTCTGAAAATTCAAAAAACAAAAACAAAAAATCTGGAAAAAAAAATGAAAATACACAAAAAAGGGGGTTTTGTTGATTGGAAATCCGTGACTGAGAAGTTGAATTTTATTTGGTGCTTTGTTGTTGACTAAAGCAAGAAAGGAAAGAGGAAAACCCAAAAATTCCATGACACCATTAATTGAGCTTGACGAAGAAACTTGAAAAATTGTTTTGTTAAAATCCTTGATTGTTGGGAAAATTGATTATTGGGATTTGTTGATAATGATGTTGTGAAGCTATGGTTAAAATTTCAAGTCAGTTGGCAAAGTTTTGATGTGGTTTTGATCAAAATCTTTGAGCCAAAAACTTGAAGAAGAAGGCTACAAAATTTTCAAAAATAGCCACAATTTTCAGAAATAGCCAAAATCAACCTTTTTCATTTAAGATATAGCATTTTGAGCTTCACTTTCTCATCTTTTCTTGTTATTTCTAGCTAGTTTACTTTGAGTATTGGTTCATACTTAATGTTAAATTAGTTTTTGAGTGCTTTTATTTTATTTTGTACCATTTTATTTCGTGCTTTTCTCTTTTGTTTCTTTGATAGTTCTTTGTTTCCTACTCTGTTAATTTTATTTATCCATCTTTGTTATGACATAAATTTCACTCCGAACCGACACTTGGATACTTATTTAAAGGAATTTGAGATTGATTGGTTCTTGAAGAGATTGTGGACATCCCTTGAGAGGTAAAAGGCAAAGAGTGGTGAGCTCATTTGAGAGTAGCCATAAAAGCCTTCGGCCTTGATTGTAAACATGAGTGTTGAGTGATATAAATTTTGAGTGAGACACTAGGGAGTGATTTGTGAGATCCATTTTGTTTACCTAACCAACCTTCTTTATTTTTCAAGTATGTCTTTTGTAGGTACAAGGAATTAAAAGGTAGACATGGATGGTAATGAGAATTCAAGTGGTGGTTCCATGAAAGGTGGAGTTCATCTAATGAACCGTTTGTTGACACCTAATTTTTGATCTCTGATAATTTTATTTACTTATCCGGAGTCCCTAAACAACAAACGGAGTAGAATATGCATTTCATAATTTAAAAGTAATTTTACAAAATTACCCCTGTGGCATTTTGCCATTCCATTTGCCAAAACACCGCCAAAAAGCAACTGCATGTCATTTTTGCATTTTTTGTATATTTTCATAAAAAATACAAGAGTATTTATTTATTTTCTCAAAGAAGTGGTTAATTACGAGTTATTTATTTTAAGCAATTCATCATTAAATATCCTACTCCGTCAACGTCAAGGGGTTTGAAGTGATTTAGTAAAAATGACAGTGCATTTATTTTAGATAAATTAAGTGTGTAAAACTAGAGTTTAATTAGTTTGTGTAATTTAGCTTGGTGTTTAATTGATATAATTGGAAAAACCTTTATTTTATAAATTTGGTACACTTTATTTTCCCAAAATATAGTATTTACTCTATATATACACACGTATACAAGTGTAATATACAATATATGTATATGAATGAAATTAGGCCTTTTATTTCAAGTTGAGCCGGACCGGCCCACGTATCCGACCCGGCCCAACAAGAGGTGCGTATATGTGCCTATATCCATCAGACAAACGACCCCTTAAGGGGTCTTATTTCATTTTGGCTAAGGATTTCATAAGGAAACCCTAGCCGCACCCCGCTGCCACCTCACGCTCCATTCTCTCTCCGCGTCAGCTTGCCAATTCCGGCAAAGAATCATAGAAACCCAGGCTCCCCAGTCCTTTCCATGGAAAAATCTAGAAATGCATTTATTGCACCGCAGGGATTCCTCTATTCTCTCACCAAACAACAACCAAGCACCGTAATTCGCGCCGTTTCTTTCACCATTTTGCTAATCTCAGAGTCACGCGTTGTAATTTTCGTCAATATCCGTTGTATTTGTGTTTTGAAAACTCGATTTCTATTGGTTGTTGGATTATGAACTGGATCGATCAAATTCGATCTAGATCTAGCCATGTATTTGTTACTTTGGCTTAATCGTAGCCATAGAATCATGAACCAAACAAATTCATCCAGAAACTTGGCATAGTCCCACATCGATTAAACTAGGGTTTCAACCAGCTTTGGGGTTCTATAAATAGAACCCCATTTCTCGAAGTTTCAGACAGACGAAGACACTGAAAAAAAATCTGAATTTGAGTTTTCAAACCTAAAATTTGGAATTTTAGTTCAAAGTTTTCAAGACTTAACTTTTTTCAAAGTTGAGTCTACTAGTTCAAAGATTTGATTTTCTTTGCTTTTGTATGGCTGAGTTGAGGAGAGGAAGCACCCAGGGCTTTCAAATCCATTTTTGTACGCGGCTACACACTCAAAAGGTAAATTACTATCTTATTCTTGTTTTTGCTGTCAATTCCTGTCTAGTTTGAGTTTGTTGAGTTTTGTTTGAGTCTGATAATGTCTAGTATAGGAGTATACTATTGGGTGGCTCATTGCTTGATGTTTAGTGTCATTTTACTTAGTTTATAACCAGATGAATGGATATTAGTTCCTGAGACCTATGTTTAAGTATCTGTTAGCCTAGATAACCCATAATGAGATTTCTTTAAGGGCCAATGGTGATCCAGGCCATTGATAAGGTCATATCTGAACATGAACTCTAAAACTTTAGCTTAACCAATTATGTGAGGGCCTGTGTACGCTAATCTCAAATGGTGATTAGTCTAATTAGATAAAAAAAAAAACATGTCAATTTAAGGTTCCCAGGCTTGTAATGAAATTGGAAATGGCAATGTGACTTTGTTTCCTATCAATATGGTTAAAATGGTCCTGATAATCTATGATGTTAGAAAAGAAATGAAATAGTAGTATCCCTCCCTCATCTTGGGCACCTAGTCTAATCATCTAGATGTCTAAACAACTTAAAATAATAGTCTTTAGTGGCCTGGGAAATATGAGTCTGCTTCATCTTCCTTCTCTTTTGCTTAAACTGTCTAAGGCTAACATTGAAATGATTAATTGAGAATTAAACAGGTATAACTATCATTTGGATTAGCAAGATAAAATTTGAACTTTCTCTGCTAGGGACATGTATTTGTTTTTCCTTAACTAATGGAATCATATCCTGTCACAACTGTCCTATAGTTTGGAAAACCGATCTTAAGTAAAAACAGTGTATAGGTTTACTTAGCTTTTATCATGGTTTGATGGGATCAAAGATTACTTTACTTGATAGAATTCTAGGTTGTTTAATTGGAAATACTAGTATATGTCAAGGGTTGGTTAAGCATGTGTCTGAATTTGGCTCAGTGATAGTATTAGGAGAAGCCTGAATGTGCATATGTGAGTTATAAACCACCTGACATGAGGAGACCTTTTAAAAGGCATCCTGGGAGAGGGTCAAGCATGAATCAAGTGCAACTTGGGTCATGGCATTCGCTTCCAAATAAAGGAAGCCATGGTATGTCCTATTATGTCTATGAGGTAGAGGCTCACTATGTATACACTTCTAGCCTTCCAATTCTTATCACTGGACTAAGGGAAGAGGAGATAAAAAATGAATTTGTTGGTGTCCAAACAGGCTGTTGTAGTCAAAAAATGAAATCTTCCCATTCTAAGTTATGGCTTTTTCTAGAAACAGTAAAGGAATTAGTTAGAAGGAAATCTTTGGTAATAAAATTTAGTCCCGCAAGGAATGCTAAAATAGTGAAGTCTTTTTATCTGTTTGAACCTTTGTGTTATACCTTGTCTTTAAGATTGTGCCTGAAGTAAAAAGGACACAAATTCCATTTCCGCTAAAACCAAAACCATGACAAAGCACTGCATCTTTTTCCTGTACACTTCTTTTAATTTATTGAATTGATTAGGGCTTGAATAAACACCATATATCTTCTTTGTCTTCCGGAATCTGCCTAAGCTTGTGCTCTTCTGTGTCACCATATTTGTTAGAGTCTACTGAAGTCTTGTGTCCCCTTTATTGCTTGATATCACATAGAACCTTAGGAGTCAGTGTACTTGTTTGGATCTCTGTACCTATCTCATGAGCTGACGAGTATTTGGGCTATATTGAACCCGTTTGAGCCATTGTCCAGCATTTCAGTTGACTAGTTTGAGTTTGGGTTCGCCTTAGATCAGGTTTGAACATTGCTGTAGAAGAAGATTAAGGAATCAAAAATAAGCTTAAGCTTAAAAAGTAGATTTGAAATCAAATATACAAAGGGATATATACATACTTAATAGAAGAGAAGAGATATACATGTGGTATACACTTGATATACATATCAGATGTGTCTACTATTGGTACATCATGTGTATACATTAATAGGTTGATCCCGTACAGAATGTATATCAACTATTTTAGGAATAGAAGACCCATAAGTTTGAACACTTAGTCAAAAAAATTAGAATTAGTAGTGCTTGGGCCTGGCCCATTTCATAATTAGTATAGAAGCTCCATATTCCGCACTTAGAATAAAATAAGGGAACACAGGTGGGCTTTGAGGTAGATGGTAATGCAACTGGGCTTCCAGCCCAGCTTTTTTTTCTGAAACTGAATGTGTGTATATATGTTTTACCTCATGTATATATATTTTTTGTAGATTCATAATTATGATAAGTTCAGTTGTATTAATTCTAACTGAGTTTCCCCTTTCTTTTTCCCTCTCCACTGCATGGGCCACTTGGGCCGATCCAAGGCCAAATAGGTCAATTCTTTCATAATTCAAATGAGTCCAACGAAGAGAAAGGGAAGCAAATATTTTAGATGCGCATGAGGCCCAGCCACGGGTAAAAATGGCCAACTAGGAGTTTGGTACAGCCCTACCCTAACCTTCTCTTTTACTTATGTTATTTTTATTTTTGAAATGTTGTATTTGTAAACTTGTACAAATTCACATTTATTGGAATCTTTATTTAGAACTACCCGTCTTTGGACAACGGTACATATGCCGTTTAGTAGACCTTACGTCCCCAAATGAATTTCAAAACTCGGATTAAGTAGAACAATTTCAAAGGTCAAAGAATAACAAACAATTTCGATACAAGATTAAATTGAAAAAGCTAAAAGGATCTCAAAACTACAAGTAATATGGCATCATTTTCCAAAACGAAAACAAATCATGCGTCTTGTATAAATTGACACAAGTTTCCTGGGCTAAAAACAAACAAGGTTTTTCTAGGCTGAAGTTAAGCTAGAAGCAAAGCCTAAGCCCACCTGAATTTTAAACAAAAAAACAAAGGGTTTTGGGCCAAAAGCCCACTGATGAAGAACAGAAACACAACAGTTGTTTTTGGGCCAAGCCCACTGAAAGATTATTGCACAGAAAACATATTTTTGGGCCTGAGCCCAATTTAAAGAGCAAAAGCAAAGACCAGTTTTATATGTGTATCTACACGGTTTCACAAAAGAAAATCAAACCATTTTCCATAATCGGGTTAATTCAAGAACTAGTGAAATACGTTCATATGAGGTTTTAGGATAAGACGTTCTAACGTATTATATGGACGGACCTGATATATATTTCATGTTATAGTTTAGTTGTTAGGCAATAGTATTCATATCTTAGCTTAGTTTAGTGTAAGCTTTAGTAGTACCTATATGCTCATGTCTGGATGACTATGGTTAATAATGTGTTGGTTTTAATCCATTTGTATGTTTATAATAGAAGCCTGTTTTACTTAATTACATGGTACTTTGGGTATATAAGCATGATAGGTCAGTTTTCCATTTATCTTAAGTGTGAGTGGTAGCCTGAATATAATGTGTGAAGATAAATAATCATCTTATTAACTATTGTTGTTCAAAACCAAGAAAAGTTACTAGCATGAACCTCATGTCTGTTTGTTTAGTTGAACTAGTCTATGTTGGTGTATATCTGTAAACATATGATGTATGGTATCCTATCTCCTTAAAATGTCAATAATGCTAGTTGGGATTAGTCCCTCATGTTCAAAAAATGGTTATAGGTCAGTCTTCAAACCTGGTGAACTTTCTACGATCAAAATGCATGCCTATGTTTTTTTCACATTATTGCCCTATCTTATCTTGTTGTGGATCTGTCAGAAATTAGCATTATCTCTAATAGTAATTATCATATGTTAGTAGTATTTTGAAGTTTGGTATTTAAGAAGTCAATCTTGGGGTTTAGATGTGCACATAGGGATTTGAAATCTGAAACACCTATTTGATTTCTGAGGTATTTAATGTTACAAATCTGTAAGTACTTGTTCATGTATTCTCATCTGCCACATCCTATCATTAGTTTTTCTAGAACACTTGATTTCTGATCTGCTTAAGTGTCTAACTGTTTTGACTGCATTAATAGTTCATAAAGGTTTAGACTTAACTAGATATTCAAATGAGTTCCAGATTAGTTGAGTAAGATTTTGCTTTGCATGAAAAGAACTTGATTGTAATATTTTGGTTTTGACATATCTGTTTAAACTTAGCTGGTTACTGACCTGAACTGATTGCACAAAGTTGATAATTACTACCCTTTTAATGAACATTCTGTATTAATTCTTCATGTTATTTTGAAATCTCATGATCATGAGACACAATAATGGCCTAAGTTGCCCATATGTTTTCTGTTCAACTATCTTGCACCTGTTAGGATAGTCTCTAAACTATTAAAATCTAAGATAATATCTCAGTTGACAAGATGACTGTATTTTTGCTTTTTCTTTCTCTTTGTGATTGTGTCCTACCTATTTAGTTTAACATGTGTCCCTATGTGATTTCAAAGTATTCCATCTTTAGGGAAAATAAGACTATTTGTTGGAATATTCGTCTGAAAAGACCAAGGATAACATGAACCCCTTTTTAAAATTTGAAACTAATGTGGGCTAGTCCTATCTGGTGGTATCAACCTTTGTGAGACCTTATGTAGTCTAGGTGGCAACACTGCCATGAAGCATGCCTATCTGTTTTTTGAATGAAGGTTCAGATTCTACACTTGAAATAATTTTGATATACCTGAAAGTATGCTTTGTATCTGGTTGTGATGTTAACATGGCTATGGTTCTGTCTAAATGAGATTATGTTGGTTTAGATTGGTAAAGGGATTGTTCTTCCAGACAGATCCTACTTTAGAATAGCCTAAGTGTTGCTGATCTTAACTTACAAAACTGTGAAAGTCTATATCTACGATTTTGGAAGACATAGATATATGTGTGTGAGTTAAGTAGGTATCAAATGTGACTCATGTGCAACAATATATATTCAACAGGCCACATTTCATGTCTATGTTGTCCTTTATTTCATTCTGGGTTGTTTACTAAGTAGTATACATATGATATACAAGGTTATACAGGTTCTATACAACTCGGTGTATATAAGAAGGTATATCTTGTATATCATTTAGTCGGACCTGTGTTGTTTCTATCTTGTATAATTTGTGTTAAGACCTTGGGCCTATGTCATTTTGTTTCTCTTAGTGGGCTTACTACCTTCATCTGGTCTTGTTTTGGGCTTGTTTGTTTGTGGACTTGCATTTTTTTAGGGTTGCGTCTTTACAATTTCAATCCAATTGGGCCTGTATGCTTGGTTTGTGTCCAGTCCACTAAACACTGTATGTTAGTTAGTATAAATGTAACAACCCGCTTGGTTGTTACAATCTTTTCGTCATTTTCTAACCTTTCTCCAGCTTGTTAGTCACTTTTGACCCAAGGGGACCGTTGACACGCTTTTCGAGATGTTCAGGGTTGATTTGGGTGACTTTTTAGGAAAATTTAGGTTTAAGCAAAAAAGAGTTGACTCAAAGTTAACTTTTGGGTAAACGGATCTTTTTCGGGAATTTGTTGATTTCGAGAGGTCCGGATGGTCATTTAGAACTTGTGTGCATATCTGGTTTGGATCCCAATGCCCTCGGGGGCATTTTGAGACTTGGGTTGGGAAGTTGAAATTGAGGTATCGGGGGTTGACTCGGTCAACGAGACCTCCGTTAGGAATTTTGAGCCCACGAGTGCGTTCGTAGCGTGTTTTTGTGTGTCAGGATTTTGGGATTGAGATTGTGATTATTTTGGGGAATCTGTACCACCTCAATGACACCGCTATAGCGGTTCCAGGCCGCTGAAGCGGCTAAGTGCTTTTTGGAGTGGATCGTCATGGCGGTCTGAGTAGCCATCGAGGCGGGGTCGCTGCAGTGGTCCCGCTGCCGCAAAAGCATTATCGGGCTGGTTATTTCATTAAATGTGTATTAAAAGCCCTAAGTCCCTCATTTATTACTATTCTGAAATCTGAGCTATTGGGAGCAATTCTAAGATATTCTTGGAGGAAGTTCTTGGTGGTAAGTCCCTCTAATTCCTTTACAATTCCATTGTCCTTAATCACCTTAGAATCCCTTTATCTTGATAGTTCATTAAGTAATTGATGATTAAAGTAGGTTCAATGAGTTATTCTTTCTAGGCTTTTAAATCATGATTGGTTGTTGGGTTAGCTTCTTTAAGCATTGAATTGATGATTAGAATCCTTTATTTCATAATTTATTCCTAATTGGAGGCTAATTTATAGAATTGGAAGTTAGAGTTTATATCCTAATTTAGGGGTTTTGCCTAGAATTCGAATTTGAGCAAATTGTTGGTTATTCTAGCTTGATAATGATGGGAATTGATCACCTAGAGCTTTAATTTCATGTTGGAACCTTTAGATTCCTAATTTCACCCTTCTAGTTCATAAAATCCATTCCATAGGTTGGGGATTTGGGTCTTGAATAAAAGTAGAGTTCATTTGATGTTCTTCTTGATTCTAATTTCTTGATTCGAATGTGCCTAGACTTTCTTTATCTCGAGGCTCAGAGGAAAAGGAAATCTAAGGAGTGATTGTTGGTGATATTGTCGTTCGGCCTTCCAGGTAGGTTACGGTTTACCCTAGGGTGAGACTTCATTTAGCGAAGCATATATTTAGACGATATTGTCGAAGCAAGCATGTAAACCTTCGGGTGTGAAGTTGGGTCGGATATTATCTTAGGTTGGGCCCTGTTGTGTGATTGGGGTTAGTCACCCTGTTGTGTTGTGACTTATCTTGTTCTATTGTTGTTGGCTTGATGCCAAGTGGAGATAGTAGATATTGGAGATTATTGATGTATCTTAACCATGATTTTGTAGTATCTTACCTGCTGACGTTTGATACAAGGATATTGTTTTGTTATGGCTTATTGTGTAGCTGTTTCATGATATTGTTGGTGTGCCCATGCATGGTACTTGTGATATTGATTTGATTATTGACATTAAACTCATACATTGCACGCATTCTAATCTTTCATGATATACTGTTAATACATTGATGATACTTGAGGAAACACTGTTACGAGCAGGGCTTAGTTGGATGAGAGTGACGTGAGGGCCGATGTTCGATGGTTGTCCCCGAATCGAGGTTGTGCATAGCAATTGTCGAGGTTGTTGCCGGAATCGTGAGGTAGCAGTTGCTGAGGTTGTTGCCGGAACTGTGAGGTACATGGACTTCGCGGGTCCCCCATGAGTTGTGCCACCAAGATGTGACGTTCCATCATCAGAGTACATGTGTACACAACATATGCATTGCATACAAACTTCATACATTATTGCATTGCATTGTACTATGGCTTCTATTGTGATATTCTTATGATGTACTTGTGATATACGGATTCTGTAACGACATAGTCTTTTTGGAATTTTTGCCCTTTTTCGAGCATTGATCAGCTCATTTTTTACCCGAGGGGACCATTGGCACACTTCCCGAGGTGTCTAGACCGGATTCGGGCAACTTTTGTGAAATATAGGCTTAAAGTAAAAAATGGTTGACCAAAGTTGACTTTTAGGTAAACGAACCTTTTTTGGAATTCTATCAATTCCAAGAGGTCTGGATGGTCATTTAGAACTTGTGTGTATATTTGATTCGGTTCCCAATGCACTCGGATGCATTTTGGGACTTGGGTTGGGAAATAGGAATGAGGTATCGGGGGTTGACTCGGTCAACGAGACCTCCGTTGGGAATTCCGAGGCCACGAGAATGTTTGTATCGTATTTTTGGAGTGAGTCTGCGTATGTGGTTTGTGAGCAGATGGCCTTGGGAATGGTTCGGAATTTTGACTAGGTCTTATGAAAAATTAGGGAATTCTAGTACTTGGTACCCGCATTGGCGGCACCAGGGCCGTCCCAGCGGCACCGCTACGGCGATATGTTGGTCGCTGGGGCGGCAGAGAGTATATTGTCCCAAACCGAGCGGTCTGGGGGGCGTTGTAGTGGCGCCGCTATTTCGTTGTCGTTACCGTCGTGGTGGTAAGTCGTTACCGTTGTGGCGGTAACGGGCCTGTTATTTCATTAAGTGTGATTTAAATAAGCCTTTAGACCCTCATTATTTCCCATTTCGAAATTAGAGCTTTGGGGAACAGTTCTTGGAGATATTTTGAAGATATTCTTGGAGGTAAATCTTGCTTATTCCTTTACTCTTCCTTTAATCATAATCATCCTAGATTTTTTCCTTCCCTTTAATAATCCCTTAGTGATGGAAGTTAGAAGAGGGTTTTGATGAACACTTTCTCTAGGCTTAGTAATGATAAATTGATGATGTTTATGATTTTGATGAATCTAAGCTTGTTAATCCTATATCTTCAATTTCTAGTGTTGAATTTTGGAATCAAATAGTTAGGGTTTATACCTAATATTGGGGCTTTGCTTGAAATCAGAAATTAGGCTAATCCTTGAGTTAAATCAGCAATTAGTGGTTGGGTTATGATTATCTAGTGCCTAATTTGATATTTTGCTTTCAAATTTCCCGTTTTGCCTTCGTGGGCCCGATTCTCCAATTTCTAGGGTTGGAATTGACCTAAATTGAATAGTAGCAACATTAGTATCATTTTCCATGATTTCTAATCTAGATTTTGATTATGCTTAGACTACTTTGGTTCTGAGGTTCAGCGGAAAGGCAAGGCAAAGAAGTGAGTTGTTGGTGTTGCGATTCGGCCATCTAGGTAGGTTATGGCTTACCTTTGGTGAGACTTCGTATAGCGAAGCACATATTTAGATTATATTATTGGAGATAGCATGTGTCACGACCTAAATCGGAGGGCCGTGACGGACACCCAAGACCCTACTCGGCTGAGTGCCATACTACTATTCCATCCAAGAGTCACAACTTTTTGTGAAACCTTTAATCTACGAAATGACGCTTCCGTCAAGTAAAAAAAACTTTTCATTAAAACTCTTTCGTCAAATCAGGGACTTCTCCCTTATCGTTAATTTAAAGAAAACCTTTAGTCACAATAAAATCTTTAAAAAAAATAAAGCACAAAAACACATCGACCTATATGGTCGCTTTACACAACTGTTGACATCTTAACGCACTATCCATAAGACACTGTTGGCAAAAGTCTCTAACATACACGAGATATCATAATATAAGTACTTTGACTCGGCAACACTCCGAACTGAGATGGAGCTCACCAATCCAGCTGATAGCCTGGGAACAGCCTATAGCCAATATCTTCTACTCATCTGTATACACTTACGTGGCATGAAACGCAACATTCACAAGAAGGGACGTCAGTACGAACAGTGTACTGAGTATGTAAGGCATGAATAACAACATAATAAGAAATATAGAACATAACAGGGGATAAAGATGACCTGTACATTTGATTGCCTCTTAAGGCGGATACCATACATGCAACTTTAACCTTTTTAAATCAATATGTACATAAAATCATGGAAGACATCTAAGACATTTCAATAAATGTGCAAAGATAAAAAAAAAAATCATTATGGCTATATCAACAAAACACATATACCTATAGAAATGCCACAACATAGGTCACATCGTCACCCCTAAAAACATCACAACATAGGCCACAGTGTCACCCTCTGTCAACTGTGCCTTATATATATAAACATCACATCATAGGTCACAGCGTCACCCCCTGTCATCATAGGTCACAGCGTCCCCCCTGTCAACTGTGCCTTATATATATAAATATCGCATCATAGGCCACGGCACCCCCTGTTAACTGTGTCTTATATATATAAACATCACATCATAGGCCACAACGTCACCCCATGTCAACTGTGCCTTATATATATAAACATCACATTATAGGCCACAGCGTCACCCCCTGTCAAATGTGCCTTATATATATAAACATCACATCATAGGCTACAGCGTCACCCCCTGTCAATTGTGCCTTATATATATAAACATCACATCATAGGACACAACGTCAACCCCCTATCAAGTGTACCTTATATACATAAACATCACATCATAGGCCACATCGTCACTCCCTATCAACTGTGCCTTATATATATATATATATATATATATATATATATATATATATATATATATATATATATATATATATATATATATATATATATACATCACAACAAAGGCCACAGCGTCACCCCCTGTCAATTGTGCCTTATATATGTACATGAAGAATGAGAATGAGTGCAGTGCATAAGCAAAATGAAATAATAGAACTTGGTAATGTCAGAAAATAACTTTACACATATTATACTCATAGCATGGATGAGGGTTCAAACATAAGCTACCACTTTAGCGGAGTGACGTAAGGTCGGTAATCTTCGATTTATATTATGGAATAATCATCATCGCTCTATCTCTCTTTAAAGGAACAACTATTATAAGGTGAGATCAACAACAATGAATAAAATTGAGAAAATCATGAAATACGCTCAATAATCTCATAATAGCATTAAAATCATAAGCTTTGGAATTTCTAGAATTAAAATCATCATCATCATGTTCATCATAGAAATATTCTCATCTTTGACAACATCATTATCATCGTAAAAACATGTTCATCGCTGTTATCATAAAAGCTCACAGAATCATAAATCTCTGATTTGAAAAATACGGGCATTTTGGAAAACATTTATGGATTATTGGGAAAGGAATCATGCCTTGGAATCACAAACTTCTATCTTTTGAAAACAAAAAAGTTAGGGAAGCATTTATGAAATCGTACCATAGAGA
The DNA here is from genome assembly GCF_019175385.1 of Lycium barbarum. NCBI lineage: Eukaryota > Viridiplantae > Streptophyta > Magnoliopsida > Solanales > Solanaceae > Lycium > Lycium barbarum. Next base: position 42,253,310 of record NC_083346.1, on the reverse strand, counting down.
TCATGCCTTTGAAAGAAATGGACGAGCATTAACATACCTGATTGATCTCCTACGAATTAACGCTTATTCTCCCGAACTTTCAAATCTTATACTTGAATAAATTCAGCCACATCAACTTTCTTCAAGACCAAACTTACCACAACATCAAGTAGAAGCAAGAACAATCACTTTTCATGGACTAGTTTGGTGTAATCTTGTTAAATTCTTGATTTAATGAGCTATAAATGTTTGGGGGGTTGTGTTAGGAAGTTTCTAGGACTATTGATAATGTAAAATGCTGAAAAAATGGAGTTAATGGGGGTATTTATACCCCTCATAAGTCGGTTCCACCGACGTTCTCAAGTGGGACCCGCGGAAGTCATTTGGCAGCTTGGAGTCTTTATCATAAAATGGTCATAATTCTTGCTTCCAATATCTTATGAGGTCCCACAACCTATGGTTGGAAATCTCTTTCAATTATCTACAACTTTCACTTTTGATGTGTTTCCCAATTCTAGACTTATAATAGCGTTTTGGCCCCTCCAATTCAGATCATCCGAAAATATATTCTTAAATCATCCTTTTGCAGGGCTTATGCCCATATTTGGCTTAAGGGTCCTTTTTAAGATTTGTTCAACCTTCCATGTACTACTCATCTCACTTTTCATATGTCCTTTATAAAACCCCGACATGTGGGCCCTACCTTAACTTACGGTTACGAGGGCTATTCATCAAATAACGTGTTAACTGATTTACTCCATACGGTCTCCCAATATATATATATATATATATATATATATATATATATATATATATATATATATATATATATATATATATATATATATTCTTATACTCAGATCATATAATCTTCATTCCTGATCCTTGTATAACTTTGCTCTCCTTGGAGCTCATACTAAGCCGCCTACCGTCTTGGTAACACGAAATTTTTCGGGGTGTAACAGCATGTGAACTTTCGGGTATGAAGTCGGATTGGATATTGCCCAAGGTTGGGCGCTGTTTTGTGTTTGGGGCTAGACACCCCGTTATGTGTGATTTGATTGTTCTATGGTGCCGGCTTGATGCCATGAGTCGTTGGTAAATATTGGATTCTGTTTTATCCTCTTGATTATGATATTGTTGGCATATCCACTGTTGGTACTTGTGGTGGGTCATATTATTGGCATACCCACTGTTGGTATTTGTGATTCGGATATATTGTTAGCGTACCCATAGTTGGTACTTGTGATATTAAACATGATTATTGATGTGATTCATGCATTGCACGCACTTTCATTTTCATGATACATTTTTGAGATATTGATGATATTTGATGAAACACTTGACGAGCTGGGCTCAGTTTTACTTGAGTGACGTGAGATGGCCGATGTCCGAAGTTCATTCCGGAATCATTGATTGAGTGAAATTGATACTTGATAAAACTCGTTTACTTGAGTGACATGAGATGGCCGATGTCCGATGATTAATTCTATAATCTTTGATTGCATGGCCGATATTCGATGTTAGTTCCGAAAATCATTGATAGTGCATGGACTCTGCGGGTCCCCCAGAGTGGTGCAGGTGAGAACCCCCCACGGGCAGAGATCTAAGGTCCCGTCTGTCTGTTGGGCAAAGATTTGGGATGGGTGGTACTTAGATTTTACGAGTCACACTGGGTTATGCTACCGAGATGTCGATATTTCCATTTAGACTACATGTGTACACAACATTTGCATGGCATTACATTGCATTTATACACTGTTGCATTGCATTGCATTATGGCTTGATTTTGAGATGTTTTGGTATTGTACTTGTGATGTTGAATTTTGAACTTGATAGATTCAGACTTGGCACATTTGCGACTAGATGCTTTACTTAGGCAATGACGCGTACTTAGATTCGATTACATTTGATTTATACTTGTTGGTTTATCTGCTTATCTGCTTTATTATCTGGATTGTGTTAGCTACGCTTAGTCGGTCGATGATGCCTACCAGTACTGTTGTCTTGTATTGACCTGCACTTGCCGCATTCTTTTATGAATGCAGAGTATCAGGTCGGATCCACTTCCGTGACGCGTGGTTGATAGTCGCTTCAGCTTTCTTTTTGAGTTTCCAGGGTGAGCATGGTTGTCCGCTGCCTTGAAGACTTTTCTATCTTTATGTCCTATTTTATTCAAAGACATAGATACTTATGCATTATTATTCCAAATTTGTACTATTTCCCTTTTAGATGCTTTTGTGTTATTTAGACTAGACCCTAGGGTGTTGTTATTATTTTGCACTATTCTAATGATTATATATCTACATCACGAGACTTACATATTTGTTCTATTCCGTTGCTCAATTTTATTTTTTTATGTGCTTATACATTGTTGGATTGAGGGTTTGCTTACCGAGGTAGTAAGGTAAGTGCCCGCACGGCTTCGGCAAAATAGGTCGTGACAGATTTTGATTGAGTATTTTGAAACTTGGTATAATTGGGTTTAGATGCTAAACATAGGTGATGATGTGTACTTGGATTATGGCTCATGTTTGACTTGTACCTTATTGATTTACCTGTTTATCTTACTTTATTGACTTGATATGTGTTAGCTAAACTATCGAGCTATGATACCTACAAGTACTTGTTGTTTGTACTGATCTACACATGTTGCATTCTTTTATGAATGCAGAGTTCCAGATAGGATCGACCTCTGCTTCTCGTGGTTGTTAGTGGTGCGAGAGTTGCATCTTAGAGTCTTACAGGGTGAGCACGAGGACGTCCGCTGCCTTGGAGATTCTTCCTTTATTTTATGTCTTACTTGCTATTCCGAGACATATTCAGACTATTGATGTATTATTGATATTTCCTGACTCGTAGATTCTAGTTAGTTGCTCTTATATGACTAGACAGATTTCTGGGGTGGTTTTGATGTATTTCGCATATTCTATCTATTATTATTTCAGACTTACATATTTCTATCTCTTCCGCTTATTTATTTATTTATTATTATTTCATGTATTTGAGATTGTTGGGATAAGGGTTCGCCTATCGAGGTAGGAAAGGTAGGTGTTCGCATAACTTAGCTAAATTGGGTCGTGACAAGTTGGTATTAGAGCCCTAGGTTACCGCATCTATAATACAAGAGCGTGTCTAGTAGAGTCTCGTGGATCGGTGCGATGAGCTCCATACTTATCTGTGAGGGGCTATAGGACATTTAGGAAATTTCACTTCCTTTCATTCTTTTGTGCTACTTTATTCTAATTGGTATCTGGAACAACTAAATTGGTATCTAACTCTTATCCCTTCTCTCACAGATAGTAAAGACTCGAGCTACGTAACCCAAGACCAGGTGCCAGACCCCACAGCTACGGTTGGCACCAGAGGGCGCGGTACAGTTAGAGGCCACGGGGTACCCCAGCCAGGGGCAGGGCTCCTGCAGTAGGGCAGTGGCTTGAGAGATCTCCGCCTCCTAAGCTTGAGGTTCAGCAGGATCGAGACCAGGCCGCCGAGGATAATGTGGCCCCAACATAGGTACAGCCCGAGATCACTTCAGAGCAGACTATGCAGGATACTATGGCTTCTGTTCTACTCCATTTAGATGTCCAGCAGGCCACGGTGGTTTTCAGGTTGCTAGAGGTGGATCCTAGGTTGGTAGAGGTAGGTCCTAAAGTTTAAGAGGTGGATCTCAGTCTGGTCGTGGTGGGGCCCAGTGTTAATCATTCCCAAGTAGACCCGAGGCAGAGGCCTCAGATGCTGTTATTTCAGGTACCATTTTTGTCTGACATATAGCAGTATCTGTGTTATTTGATCCTAGATCCACCTATTCGCATGTGTCTGTATATCATGTTATTGATTGGGATTTTCCTTGTGATAGCATAGCTATACCTGTTCAAGTGTCTACTCCGGTCGGAGATTCTGTTGTGATTGATCGAGTTTATCGGTCGTGTTTGGTTACTTTTATGGGTTATGACACTTGGTTAGATTTGATGATTCTTGATATAGTGGACGTTGATATTATCTTGGGTGTGACCTAGCTTTCTCCTTATCATGCGATCTTGGACTGTCATGCCAAGACAATCACTTTAGTCATGCCGGACATCCCTAGACTTGAGTGGAGGGGTACTCCTAACCCCGCTCCGAAGAAGATTATTTCCTTTCTTCAGGCGAAGAAATTAGTCAACAAGGGGTGTTTAGCTTATTTGGCTCATGTGCATGACAGTACTTTTGCATCTCCACCCCTTGAGTTCATTCCTATTGTGAGCGAGTTTGCGGAGGTATTCCTGTCTGATCTGCCGGGTATGCCACCTGATCACGATATTGACTTCTGTATTGACTTGGATCCGACAAATCGCCCTATTTCTATTCCGTCATATCGGATGGCACCGGCCGAGTTGAGAGAGCTTAAAGAGCAGTTGCAGGATTTATTGAGCAAGGGGTTCATTAGACCGAGTGTCTCCTCTTGGGGTGCTCCTATTGTATTTGTGAAGAAAAAAGATGGATCTGTAAGGATGTGTATTCACTATCACCAGCTGAACAAGGTTACTATTCGGAACAAGTGTCCTATGCCTTGTATTGATGATTTATTTGACCAGCTTCAGTATGCTTCAGGATTTTTGAAGATTGACTTATGTTCAGGCTACCACCGGTTAAGGATCAGGGCTGAGTATATCCTGAAGATAGCCTTTCGGACGAGATATGGACATTATGAGTTTCTGGTGATGTCATTTGTGCTTACCAATGCCCCGGCTGCATTCATGACTTTGATGAATGGCATTTTTAGGCCTTTCCTTGATTCCTTTGTGATTGTGTTTATTGATGATATCTTGGTGTACTCCAAGAGTAGAGAGGAGCATGAGAGCTATCTTCGCACTGTACTTAGATTGTTGAAGAAGAATAGCTTATTTGCTAAGTTTTCGAAGTGTGAGTTTTGGTTGGAGTCTGTGGCATTATTGGGCCATGTTGTGTCTAAGGATGGGATCGTGGTTGATCCATAGAAGATTGGGGCTGTGAGGGGTTGGGCGAGGCCTACTACTGTGATCGAGATCCGTAGTTTTGTGGTTTTGGCTAGCTACTACCGCCGATTTGTGAAGGGTTTTGCTTCTATTCCTTCGTTTTCGACCAGATTGACTCAGAAAGATGTTCCCTTCCAGTGGTCCGATGATTGTAAGGAGAGCTTTCAGAAGCTCAAGATTCTTTTGACTTCAGCCTCGATTCTAGCATTGCCCGTGGAGGGTAAGGATTTCGTTGTCTATTGTGATGCATCCCGTATATGTTTGGGTGTTGTGTTGATGCAGAAGGGTAGAGTTATAGCCTATGCTTCCTGTCAGTCTAAAATCCATGAGAAGAATTACCCCACCTATGATAGAGAGTTGTTGGTCGTGGTCTTTGCTTTGAAGATTTGGAGGCATTACTTGTACGGTGTCCATTGTGAGGTTTTCACCGATCACCGTAGCCTTCAATATGTGTTTACCCAGAGATATCTTGATTCCAGGCAGCGCCAATGGATGGAGCTCCTGAAGGACTATGACATCTCTATTCTTTACTATCCAGGAAAATCCAATGTTGTGGCTGATGCCTTGATTCGCAAGGTAGTGAGTATGGGGAGTTTAGCTCGTTTGATTGTTTATGAGCGTCTGTTGGCAATAAAGGTTTGGACTCTGGCCAATAGTTTCGTTCGTCTTGATATTTCAGCCCCAGGAAGAGTTTTGGCTTATGCAGAGGCAAGATCATCCTTACTAGATCAGATCAAGACTCATCAGTTTGAGGATACTCAGGTTCTAAGGGGTAAGGCCAAGGAGGCCATGATTGTTCTGAGGGTACTTTGAGGATTAAGGGGCACGTGTGTGTTACACCTTGGAAATTTCTTGTCGTTTGCATTATGAGTAAACTAAGCATCAAAGGCCATGCGACTTCTCTTGAAGAGGAAACGTGAGCATCAAAGGAGAACAAGCAAGCGATAGATTAGTTAAACGAAAAAGGTATGTAAGGCTAATCCCTTCCTTCTAAGGCATGAATCATCTTAATTTTCCATGATCATCCTATATGATGGAGACTATGAATCCATGAATATACAAAGCTACACACGCACATAATTGAGAAAGGAAATACGATACGAGCATGATAATGATGATGATGAATACAAGTATGAGTAATCCTAGTGTAATATAAGATGTCCATGAAGTTAATAATTCTAAGTATGGTTTCATCGATGTTTCTCTTTGCGTACACTCACCTTAAATTGTTAGTTCCTTCAAGGTGAGATATGATGTTGATGATTACTCCATAATATAATCGGGGGTCACGACCTTATGTCACCCCGACATAGCCATAGTTGCCTTCAAATTCTAGTGTATGTTCTTAATGATAACTGTATAATGATGCTAAGTTATGATATGTCTATGAGATGATCAATAATGTAAGTTTATAACATACCTATGCTATGTATAAAAATGTTAAGTTATGGATGATTATGTGACGATATGATTCCACCGTGCCTAAATGGCCGGGCATGTCACCGCGAAGGCTGGCCGCATACGATTCCACCATGCCTAAAATGGTCGAGCATGTCACCGCTAAGACGGGCTGCTATGTATACACCATGCCTAGAAGGCCGGACATGATCACCACTAGTGGGCGGCATATGATGGTTACCCGGACGCGGGTTAACGATGAGGATTATGATGTGATAATATATGAGCTGTGATGACATATGTGCTATGATTATATAAATATACGATATATGTATGAAATGCATTCACCTATGAAACTCATACGGGTCATACCTTCCTCTTATGGCTCATGATCTTTCTATTATGTTTATTCCGTTCTTGTCTTACATACTCTGTACAATGTTCGTACTGACGTCCGTTTTCTTTGGATGTTGTGTTCATGCCCACAGGTAGACAGGGAGGTGAGCTTGATCCAGACTCGTAGGAGCTGTCAGCTGACTTGAGAGCACTCCATTGTTCCGGAGGTGCTACTTGGTTTATTCTTTTGTGTGTATATATATGTATATGTATTTTGGGCACGACGGGGTCTTGTCCCGTCTATATGTCTAGTACTCTAGTAGAGGATCGTAGATACGCATGTGTGGGTAGTATGGTCTCACGATGCTATAATTGTATATATTATTATTTTGATAGCCGAAGGGCTTATGTATATAAAAATTAATTATGTTTTCAAATGTAAAATGGTTGTCTTATGATTATGCATATATGAATGGTAAAGAAGTGTATAATGACTACTGCTACGACGAGTAAGGAAATGAGTGGTGCTCGGTGGTTAGCCCCGGGTACCCGTCACGGCCCCTAGTCGGGTCGTGACAAAAGTGGTATCAGAGCATTTCAGTCCTAGTAAGTGTCTACGAGCCGTGTCTAGTAGAGTCTTGTTCATGGTGTGTTGCGCGCCACACTAATAAACAGGAGGCTACAGGGCATTTAGGAAAAAATGACCATCTTTCATCTTAAGAGATCGTGCGATAGAGCCATGTTATAAGATTTTCTCCTCCCTAATAGTGTGCTATGATTTCAGAAATGCCGCCAAAGGGAAAAGCTACAGCTGCCCAGAAGGGCAAGACTACGATGAAAAGGCGGGTAGAAATAGAGCCGCCAATGAATGTAGAAGAGGGCGAGTCACATAATGAGGCTCTATCTAGTACTTCCTCCACCCCGCCCAATGTCGAAGAACAAGGAGGACCTTCAGCTGCAGTTCCTCCACCGGTTGCTTCGGGTCAACAAGTGACCGAGGCCATTCATCTATTGACACAGTTAGTTGCCGCCCAGGCACAGCGGCAGAATGCAGGTCCGAGTGATAGGGCAGCTAGTACTAGAGCCCGCGATTTCATGAGTTTGAATCCTCCGGAGTTTTTCGGGTCGAAGCCGGATGAAGACCCGTAAGGTTTTATTGATGAGATGCTGAGAACATTGAGGATTATTCATGCCTCCAAAACTGAATCTGTGGAGTTGGCATCCTATAGACTCCGAGATGTGGCGGTATTGTGGTAGAATAATTGGTTAGCATCAAGAAAAGAAAATGAGCCTCCTTCCGTGTGGCAGGAATTTGTAGATGCTTTCATCCCTCACTATTTGCCACCCGAGGTCCGCCGAGCTAGAGCAGATAGGTTCTTAAATCTAAAGCAAGGAAATATAAGTGCCCGAGAATATAGCATTCAGTTTAACTCATTGACTAGATATGCCCCGACTATGGTGGCCGATATGGGAGATAGGGTACATAGGTTTGTGAGTGGCTTGGGGCCGCATTTGTTCAAGGATTGTTTGACGACTTCGTTACAAGAAGGGATTGACATTTCCCGAATACAAGCCCATGCCCAGAATTTAGAAGGACAACGACATCCGCAAAGGGGTGATCGCGACATTGATAGAAGGCAAAGCGAGAGGGCCAGATCTATGGGGGCAGGTAGTTGTCACGATCCAACCCCGTGGGCCGCGACTAGTGCCCAAGCTGGACACTCGTATACGTACCTTTTAGCTATAATCAACCCGAAACTAAACATAATATGGAAACTTGTAAAAAAACAAGACGTCGTCTCAAAACTGTCACATATATATCAAGGTAACCTGTCTCCTGGGGAGCCACAACCAATCAAAAGATATCGTAATACACGAGCCGATAAGGCTGCCACATCGTACGGGAACATCCCCAAACATATACGCAAGCCGACAAGGCTGCCACTACATACAACATCTCAAAATGTATGTATACGCAAGCCGACAAGGCTGCCACTACGTACGGGAACGTCCCAAAATAAGTCATATAGACACAACTGGACAACATATATATATATATATATGTCTACAGACCTCGAAGAGTATTAACAGTGACATATGACGGGACAGGGCCCCGCCGTACCCCTGGATAAACATATATATACATAAAAAGGATCTGTACCGAAAGTCTAGGCTCCAGAACAATGGAGCACTCCAAGACAGCTGAGTAGAAGTCCTAAGCTGGAGGATCACCAAAGCGAGTATCTGCACCTGCGGGCATGAAACGCAGCCCCCCGACGAAAGGGGGTCAGTACGAGATATGTACTGAGTATATAAAGCATGATATACATTAAGGAAGATCATAATTGAAGTAGAGATTCCAGGAGACAAGTATGATAATCAAGAAATCATTGTACCTGTGCTTTACGAAACAAAATCATGCATATCTTTATCATATACCATACCCGGCCCATTATGGGACTCGGTGCCATAATCATATCATCATATCATCATATCATTATATCATCATATACATATACCGTACCCGGCCCTCTAGTAAGGGACTCGGTGAATAAAGTCGTGTACACGTATAACATACCAGGCCCATCATGGGACTCGGTGCCATAATCATATCATCATATACATATACCATACCCGGCCCTCTAGTAAGGGACTCGGTGAATAATGCAGTGACACTGTGCACGATAACATACCCGGCCCGGGACTCGGTGAAAGATATATTAAGGCAAGCACGAGCAGAGTAGTGAGCAACCATATGCAAACTAAATCATATCTGAGACTCAATAGGATAATCAAAGTGAACTATCATTTGAAAATCAAGACAATAGTCGGGTCAAGTACCCTTCGAATGTCACTATGGATTATATCAAAATAGGACATCTGAAATCATAGACACATATCAAGACATAATAAAATAAGTTCTGGGAATCAAGAACATTAGCCATCCTAGTGTCTCTAAGAATATGAGCTTCTTTGGAGTCATATACACGTCGTCTGTTTGTTTCATAAAGATCATGTCAAAAAGAAAGAAGGGTTACCTTCACATATCTTAAGTTGCCAATATAAACCAAAAACGAACCCGTCGTAATGCTGATGCTAATCCTATAACAAGGAAATACATGTATGACTTTAGATGTCTTTCGTATATCGTGTATATCAATTGATAACTTGATCCTAAAATGAAACAGGTAGCATCTCCCCAATATCACTAGTATCTCCCAATCCCATATATCACAATAATCGCCAAAATAACAAAAATAAATCTCAACAACACAACATATATATATCCATAATGACTTCATAATACTTTATAATGATCGTCAAGCTCGAAGTAGGATATGTGCAACCCACGTAACCTTTTGTATATTCCTTTCTTAACTTAATAACATTCTCAACAAGATGAGGAAGTCATTTACTACAAATTCTATCCTCATATCATATGATTATAACAAGAAAACAGTCCACAACCTCAATTCTTTCCAAATGACGATTTTATTCTCAAGTTCGTGTTTATTTCATCAATTCCCACAATTTAGCCAAAATATCAATCACAATACCAATAATAATAACAACAAATACATATCCAACTAGAATCAAATCCATTCTTAAATCACTTCCAAAACAGCCCAATATACATTCCTATACTGATGCTTGCATACACTTCTTTATTTCCGTATATACATAGTATAACAACAAACATAACAACAACAACTACATCCAATCCCACGATATTCTAGCCCACAAAATAATTCATAACAACCACCAAACAGTCCACATGATAACAATAACAATTTGTCCAATTTTTCTCATTTAATTTCGTAGTTCCCGTCCCACAATTTAGATATAACCTGGACGAATTTAAATATACCTAGTAGAGGAGAATTCTTACCTTATATTCCAAGAAATAATCTTCTTCCACCTTACTTCACTTCAAAGAAAGCCCGAATTTGTTATTCCCCGGAGGAAATCGACGTGGGCATGACATCTATATCGTTCTTCGCATTTTTCCTTAATTGTAGAACTTATTCTCTTTTGTTATGGAGAAGAAGTGTAATTCATCTTCTAAAATCTGATTGAAACGTTGCTGCACATGGAATATTATGTTTCTCCCTTCCTTCATTCACATGATAACAAGTGAAAGTAAAATAATCAACCTAAGTGTCCTGTTGCCTTTTACACGTGTCTTGCTTGGCCAAACCTTCCATATAATAGTCATCATTAATTTTGACACCCTAGCACTATGTGCATGTGACTACTATACGTGCAACCCCTTTTAAATAATGCCCGTGGACAATGTCCACTAATAGCTTACCTGATAATTACAATTAATTTCTTGTCTTGCACTATAATTCCCCATTTAATTAAATTCTAGCATAATTAATTTCTTGATCTCATTCCACTTAATTAGTAATCATTTTAACACCCTTCATTTACTCGCTATCATGGTTATGTGATATAGCACTAGTTCGTAGCCTCTTTTGCCACACAAAAAAAAAATATTATTTCCAATCACCGCCATCACACTTTTCCATCTTAAATCATTTCAGGACTTCATTCCTTTTATACACCGAGCTCTTAATTTGCATGCTTGAATATGACCAAATCCTTCGGGCTCGGGTAAATTTTGCTCATATTGGACGATTAAATTTTTCTAGTCCAAAAATACGGTATATTATGACTTGGACCGTATTTCACTCAAATAAATGTTCAAACTCGATAAAACTTATTTTCTTCGATTGGTTTAACTTCAAATCCTTACGATACATGTGTACCATCACTTTAATCACCTATAAGCTTGGGGGGATAACCTCGTGTCCGTTACTAATATCATTTAACTCGCACGCTTTTCAACGTACGAAAATACGAGATGTAACAGTAGCGATTATAGAGGGGGATCGAGGCAGACTTATTCCCGACATTCAAGCCAGTCGGTGACTAGTGCGCCTCCACGATTTGCAGATAGGAGATTTGATCGCTCCTTTCCTTCAGGATAGGGTCAGAGTTCGAGGGCCTCAGGTTCTCAGTTTGGGGGTGATTATGGTCAGAGGAGACCACCAGTTCCACGATGTAGCCAGTGTAGAAAATTACACTCGGGGCCATGTCACCAGGGCACAGATGCTTGCTATATTTGTGGACAGGCTGGGCATTTGATGCGAGATTGTCCCTCGAGGTATGGTAAAGGTGGGGCTCAGCCCACAGGATCAGCAGTTGGTTCCTCTTTAGTGCACCCGGTAGGGTAGACTTCCCAGATGTCAGCAGTTCGAGGTAGAGGCAGAGGGGGAGCATCTACTTTAGGTGCCACTCAGCCCCGTGTGTATGCTTTAGCCGGACGACAGGATCTGGAGTCCTCCCTAGATGTGGTTACAGGTACATTATCTGTGTTTTCCCATGATGTGCATGCATTGATAGATCCGGGTTCTACTCTATCTTATATTACTCCGTATGTTTCCGGTCGTATTGGGGTGAAACCTGAGCCAATAAAACCTTTTGAGGTATCTACTTCGGTTGGTGATCCCGTGATAGCTAGACAAGTGTATAAAAATTGTGTACTTGTGATATGCAATCGCCAGACCAAAGCTGATTTAATCGAGCTGTAAATCTTAGATTTCGGTGTGATTATGGGTATGGACTGGTTGGCATCATGTTATGCTAATGTGGATTACCGAATGAAAGTGGTTCGATTTCAATTTCCGGGAGAGCTTGTGCTTGAATGGAAGGGTAATACAACCTCTCCGAAAGGTAGGTTAATTTCCAACCTTAAGGCAAGAAAGATGATAGCTAAAGGCTATATTTATCATCTAGTCCGAGTACATGACACTGAAGCAACGTCGCCAACTTTCCAATCTGTTCCGGTAGTGAATGAATTTCCGATGTATTTCCAGATGAACTTCCAGGCCTTCCTCCAGAAAGAGAGATTGACTTCGCTATTGATGTGTTGCCGGACACCAAGCCTATTTCTATTCCTCTTTATCGAATGGCTCCGGCAGAATTAAAAGAGCTAAAGGCACAGTTGAAAGATTTGCTTGAAAAGGGGTTTATTAGACCCAGTTCATCACCGTGGGGAGCACCAGTCTTGTTCGTGAGAAAGAAAGATGGTTCCCTACAAATGTGCATCGATTATAGGCAATTGAACAAGGTGACAATAAAGAACAAATATCCTCTCCCAAGGATTGATGATTTATTTGATCAACTACAGGGTGCCAAATGGTTTTCTAAAATAGACTTGAGGACGGGTTATCATCAAGTGAGGGTTAGAGAAGAAGATATTCCCAAAATAGCTTTCAGAACGTGACATGGCCACTATGAGTTCCGAGTGATGTCGTTTGGGTTGACTAATGCTCTGGCAGTGTTCATGAATTTGATGAATAATGTATTCAGGCCACTCTTGGATTTATTCGTGATAGTATTCATTGATGATATTCTGGTATACTCTCGCACAGAATCAGAACATACAGATCATTTACGTATCGTTCTTGGAATTCTTCGAACCCGAGAATTGTATGCAAAATTTTCAAAGTGCGAGTTTTGGCTGAATTCTGTAAAATTTCTGGGCCATGTTATCTCAGATGATGGCATTCGAGTCGACACTCAGAAAATTGAAGGTGTGAAGACTTGGCCAAGGCCTACAATCTGGGATTGGCAGGTTACTATAGAAGGTTCGTAGAGGGATTTTCCTCTATTTCAACCCCATTGACAAAGCTAAACCAGAACTCAGTTAAATTTCAGTGGGATGATGCTTGTAAACGCAACTTCCAAGAGTTGAAGGACAGATTAACCTCAGCTCCAATCTTAACACTTCCGGAAGGGCCAGATGGCTGTGTTGTGTACTGTGATGGTTCCGGCGTTGGGTTAGGATACGTGTTAATGTAGCATGGTAGAGTTATTGCTTATGCTTCGAGACAGCTGCGGAAACATGAATAGAACTATCCAACTCATGACCTCGAATTAGCTGTAGTTATTCATGCATTAAATATGTGGAGACATTACTTGTATAGTGTGCATGTTGATATCTATACAGATCACAAGAGTCTTCAGTACATTTTCAAATAGAAGGAGTTAAATCTGCGGCAGAGGCGGTGGTTAGAGTTATTGAAAGATTACGATGTGAATATTTTGTACCACCCCGAAAAAGCAAATGTAGTAGCTGATGCGCTTAGCCGCCGATCAATGGGCAGTTTATGCGAAGTTCCTCCGGAAAGGAAAGAATTAGTTCATGAGCTCCATCAACTAGCTAATCTTGGAGTACGTGTAATTGATTTGGGTAATGCAGGAATTGATATAAAGGATCCCACAGTTTCATCCCTGAATGTAGAAGTGAAAGAGCGTCAGTATGAAGATCCTCACTTGTGCCATTACAGAGACATATCTCATGAAAAAGAGAATTCCCCATTTGAAGTTTCCATGGATGGAATTCTTAGATACCAAGGCAGACTATGTGTTCCGGATGTCGCAGAATTGCGTCGTCGAATTATAGAAGAAGCTCATTACTCTCGGTATTCTATTCACCCAGGTGCAACCAAGATGTATCATGATCTCAAGTTGATATATTGGTGGGATGGCATGAAGAGAGACATAGCAGAATTTGTAGCCCAATGTCCAAATTGCCAACAAGTGAAAATCGAACATCAAAAGCCAAGAGGATTATTGCAAGCAATGGAAATTCCTACTTGGAAATGGGAAGTGATCAACATGGATTTTATTGTGGGGTTACCTCGTTCTCGAGGCAAATATGATTCTATATGGGTGATTGTGGACAGATTAACAAAAGCAGCTCACTTTCTTCCAGTCAGAAGCACATACTCAGCAGAAGATTATGAGAGGTTGTATCTCAAAGAAATTGTGCGACTCCATGGTGTTCCACTATCCATTATCACAGATAGAAGAGCCCAATTTATAGCCAAGTTCTGGAAGTCTTTTCAAGAAGGTCTAGGTACTCAAGTGAAGCTTAGCACGGCATTTCATCCACAAACCGATGGACAGGCCGAACGTACCATTCAGACTTTGGAAGATATGCTACAGACATGTGTTTTAGATTTTAGTGGTAGTTGGGATGATCATTTACCTCTGATTAAGTTCGCATACAACAATAGCTATCATATCCAAATGGCTCCGTATGAAGATTTATATGGAAGGAAGTGTAGATCCCCAATTGGATGGTTTGAAATAGGAGAAGTACAGCTAATAGGCCCTGAATTGGTTCAGCAAGCGGTAGAAAAAGTCAAGGTGATCCGGGATCGATTGTTGACGGCCCAAAGTCGCCAAAAGTTTTATGCGGACAACCTCCGGCGAGACTTGGAATTTCAAATTGACGATTGGGTATTTTTGAAGGTGTCACCAATGAAAGGGGTGATGAGATTTGGCAAGAAAGGGAAGTTAAGTCCTCGATACATTGGACCCTATAGAATTATCCGCAAGGTGGGTCATGTAGCCTACGAATTGGACTTGCCTTCAGAGCTTGAATCAGTTCATCCAGTCTTCCATGTCTCGATGCTCCGCAAGTGTGTTGGGGATCCTACGAGGATTGTTCCGATTGATGATGTTCAAGTGACAAAAAAGCTAGCATATGAAGAAGTGCCTATTGCCATCTTAGACAGGCAAGTACGAAGACTTCGAAATAAGGAAGTAGCTTCATTCAAAATCTTGTGGCGAAATAACAACCGAGAGGAAATGACCTGGGAAGCAGAAGAGAGTATGAAGTCCAGGTACCCGCATTTATTCCAACCCCCAAGAGAGATTCAAGATGAAACACCAACATTATGAGGTATGTATTACTTTTCATGATTTTAGTCGTGTGTGGCCAATGTATATTTCTATTGTGTTGTGGCCCTGTGAGGCAATGTTATTATGGGTTGTTGTGAAAGGACGGTTGATACGCTCAAATTACACCTATTAATGGCGTAAAACGGACGTTGTCAAATATAGTAACCCAAACAAGGTTGGGGTCGAATCCCACAGGGAATATGAAGAGAAAAGGGTACTAATTGTATGCGAAACTACTCACACATTATGGTCTCAAAAGTAGGAAGTAATAAATGAGACATAAAGCTTACAAAGTGTAATAAAGATGATGGAAAATAGAATCTTGTTGTCTTCACTAAGCTTCAAAAGGGGAGTATTCAATGCTCACCCACCAAAGGAACTTTTTAAGTGGTTATAATAAAATCTGGATGCAAAGAAAAACCTAAAATGTTCTTTAAATAGGTTCCAAAAATGCACAACAGAAACTGACAAAAGTGCCCCCGATAGCAAGATCGACGGACCGTCGATTTCTCCGTCCTTTGTACCTTTAGCAATGTGTTCCATTCGACGGTGCCGTTGACCAGTTCGACGCTCCGTCGAGTATTCCATATTTTTCTCCTCTTGTTGAGAGATCCTGCTTGACGACACAAACGACGAAGCGTCGATCAGTTCGACGCCTCGTCGATGCCTCCGTCCTTTATCGTCTTCAAATTTGTCATCACTGGAAAATCGAGCTTATCGACGCTTCAAAGGACGGTTCGTCGGCTGATCGACGGACCATCGATTCTTCATTTCTGGCCAATTTTTCTTTTGTTCCTTGCTTTTTGCTTTTGGGCCATTGTTTTCCTAAAACACAACAAAACATATTAACGAGAACCAGACTTACTTGAAAACAACAAAAATTCATAGTAAAAAGGCGTCGAATGTGCCACAAATCCGCGGTACATCAACGGTAGTGCCATATTACAGGGGAAATTCTGGCGAAATTTTCGTAGAACTCCCGAGTGTTTAACATTCGAGGACGAATGTTCCAAAAGGGGGGAAGAATGTTACACCTTGGAAATTTCACGGCGTCACATAGTGAATGAACCACTGCGAGCTTAAGGATAACAGGAAGTTCTTAAGACTGTAAGACGGATAATTAGTGGTCTTAGAATGCATACGTTAAGATATTGAAGTCATATGAATTGACAAGAATACAGATTAGTAAGGACAAGTGGAGTATAAGTGGGGTTTAGGAAAGGTTTCGTAAATTATTGCGTAAAGAATTGTTTGGCAAGGCCTTGAGGGCGAGTTATAGGGATGTTTAGATCATTAGTGAATTATTAAACAAGTGTTAAGAAGGTTGTATAAGGATTGGAGACCAAACGAAACGACGAGAACAACTTCGGAAAAACTGTGAGTTACACGACCACATTATACGGCCCGTGGAATGTTATACGGATCTTATAATGGTCCGTATAACCCAACAGCAACGAAGTGTTCCAAGGTGGTGAACCACGACCACTTGTACGGACCGTGCAATGTTCCACGGACCGTACAAGTGTCCGTGGAAGTCCCGACGGGCTGAGTTATTCCAAAGTATTTAAATGTGATCCCATTTCATTATATTCATTCTCCTCACTTCACCACTTCTTTCCAAGCTTCTAGTGGGTTCCACACACACTTCATATACAAGAATACCAAGGAAAGCAAAGATCAATATCAAGAATTCAAGTGAATCAAGTGCAAGAAGCTCACTAGGGTTCCTCCAAGTCAAGAATTCTCTTGGGAGTGAAGCTAGGGTTCTCTCCAAGTGAAGTATTGTCAACCAAAACCCGTTCCTACGCATTCAAAGGTGAGTTTCATGATTATTCCATGTTGTTTAAGGTATGGAAAAGTTGAAGCACTTGGATTATGGAAGAAAATGAAAAGTGGATTACAAAAGATGAAATTAGTGGCAATTGTGAATAGTAGATTAATATGAATCATGAATCTTGATATGTTGAGATTGTAATCACGTTATGAACGATGTTAGGAGTATGAGAGAAACATTAGATGGGAATGAATGTAACGTTGTAGTATGATTACGACTATGCATGACTTTGAGAGGAAATTATAGGAATTGGATAATAATGAATTTGACCAAAGTCATTGATGATGATATTATGAATGTTATAATTGATGTTTGGGAGTTGAAATATGATATGGGGAAATTAGTATAAAAAAAGGAAATGCTGCCCAATTTTTTTTAGCTTTAGTAACCACGTTTAAGTAATCGATTGGCTAATGTTCATGCGACTTCTCTTGAAGGTAGAAACGTGAGCATCAAAGGAGAACAAGCAAGCGATAGATTAGTTAAACGAAAAAGGTATGTAAGGCTAATTCCTTCCTTCTAAGGCATGAATCTTCTTAATATTCCATGATCATCCTATACGATGGAGACTATGAGTCCATCAATATACAAAGCTATATACGCACATAATTGAGAAAGGAAATACGATACGAGCATGATAATGATGATGATGAATACAAGTATGAGTAATCCTAGTGTAATATAAGATGTCCATGAATTTAATAATTCTAAGTATGGTTTCATCGATGTTTCTCTTTGCGTACACTCACCTTAAATTGTTAGTTCCTTCAAGGTGAGATATGATGTTGATGATTACTCCATAATATAATCGGGGGTCACGACCTTATGTCACCCCGACATAGCCATAGTTGCCTTCAAATTCTAGTGTATGTTCTTAATGATAAATGTATAATGATGCTAAGTCATGATATGTGTATGAGATGATCAATAATGTAAGTTTATAACATACCTATGCTATGTATAATAATGTTAAGTTATGGATGATTATGTGACGATATGATTCCACCGTGCCTAAATGGCCGGGCATGTCACCGCAAAGGCGGGCCACATACGATTCCACCATGCCTAAAATGGCCGGGCATGTCACCGCTAAGACAGGCTGCTATGTATACACCATGCCTAGAAGGCCAGACATGATCACCACTAGTGGGCGGCATATGATGGTTACCCGGACGCGGGTTAACGATGAGGATTATGATGTGATAATATATGAGCTGTGATGACATATGTGCTATGATTATATAAATATACGATATATGTATGAAATGCATTCACCTATGAAACTCATACAGGTCATACCTTCCTCTTATGGCTCATGATCTTTCTATTATGTTTATTCTGTTCTTGTCTTACATACGCAGTACAATGTTCGTACTGCCTTTCATTTTCTTTGGACGCTGTGTTCATGCCCACAGGTAGACAGGGAGATGAGCTTGATCCAGACTCGTAGGAGCTGTCAGCAGACTTGAGAGCACTCCATTGTTCCTGAGGTGCTACTTGGTTTATTTTTTTGTGTATATGTATTTTGGGAACGATGGGGTCTTGTCCCATCTATATGTCTAGTACTCTAGTAGAGGCTCGTAGATACGCATGTGTGGGTAGTATGGTCTCACGATGCTATGATTGTATATATTATTAGTTTGATAGCCAAAGGGCTTATGTATATAAAAATTAATTATGTTTTCAAATGAAAAATGGTTGTCATATGATTATGAGTATATGAATGGTAAAGAAGTGTATAATGACTACTACTACGATGAGTAAGGAAATGAGTGGTGCTCGGTGGTTAGCCCCGGGTACTCGTCACGGCCCCTAGTCGGGTCGTGACACATTTGAGTTATAAATTTTTTAGTAATGCCTTGAGTGGGATCTATAGGGCCCCTTATATTGTTAATTATGTTTTATACAAGTGCCAAGAAGTTTCCATTAGTATTGGACATCAAACGAATCGAAAAGAACTCATTTTCGCGAAACCGGGGAAAATGGGGCCATAACCGAGAACGTCCTTGATTCTTATTCACTCCTTGATAGTAGAGCTTGTAAGCATAATGATGAGTCATTTTGTACGTCTTTTATATTCCAGATAAGTTGCTAGTAGGCTCCAGGATGACATAAAGTATATAATGATAGTTGGGGCATAGAATTACCTGGCGTTATTCAAGTGAATTCAAATACGTACCTTAATTGAAAAGTTGTCATTTACGAAACAAATGTAGGATTTGGTTCTCCAGATAAGATATAGTTAATCATATAACTTCCTGAACACTACGGTATACTTTCTGAGGGACTCATATGCACTTAGTATTCATTCAACGTTTAAAAGTTAAATAGAAATGTGACAGTACTTTATATAAGTTGAGGATGCGCAACATATACATTATATATGGATCGGGTTGCACGTTCCGCAACATATACATTATATATGGATCGGGTTACACGTTCCGCAACATATACATTATATATATGGATCGGGTTGCACGTTCCGTAACATATACATTATATATGGATCGGTTTGCACGTTCCGCAACGTATACATTATATACATGGATCGGGTTGTATGTTCCGCAACATATACATTATATATATGGATCGGGTTGCACGTTCCGCAACATATACATTATATATGGACCGGGTTGCACGTTCCGCAACATATACATTATATATGGATCGGGTTTCACGTTCCGCAACATATACATTATATATGGATCAGGTTGCACGTTCCACAGCATATACATTATATATATGGATCGAGTTGCACGTTCCGCAACATATACATTATGTATGGATCGGGTTGCACGTTCCGCAACACAGGGCCAGATAACGTTAAGATAATAAGATAATCAAGTTATAGCATTGCATATGAACGTAGTTGAGGTTTCCAAAGTATAAGAGTAGATGTATATGTATACGTATGTGTATACTAAGAGTACTTCGATAAGTCAAGGTGCCAGGTTATATTCTTATCTCTTCCTCTTATGACATATGCTTATTGTATTATGCTTCACACCTTACATACTCAGTACATTATTCGTACTGACGTCCTTTTGTTTGTGGACGCTGCGTTCATGCCCGCAGTTAGGCGGAGGGACGGATCAAATTCTTAGGTGTTTCATCAGCTATCTCTCAGAAGCGCTCCATTTGCTTTGGAGCTGCAGTCTAGTGGTACTATTCTTTTGTGTACATATGGGCATAGCGGGGTCATGTCCCGTCCTTGTGATGTTATGCACTCCTTGTAAAGGCTCGTAGACAGATGTGTATAGTTAGAGGTCCTATAACCTTATAGGTTAATTTTCGATTTATCAATTTTGGCAGCCTTATCGGCTTGTATACCTATATATATATATATATATATATATATATATATATATATATATATATATATGGGCTTAGTTGATGATAATCATATAGACGAGCTATTATTTTTGCGAATTTATGCTCTTTTAGATCATGATATTCATAAGTTACCTTTCATGGTCCACCTAGAATGATAATGAGAAGTATGCTAAGAGGTGTTCGGTAGGTTAGCTCCAGGTACTCGTCATGGCCCTCCAGTTGGGTCATGACAGTGTGCGTTCCTCATGTTGGTGGTTTGATTCAATTGATCTTGATTGAGGCCCATAGCTCTCGATATTCCATTTATCCAGGGGCAACTAAGATGTATCGTGATTTGAGGCAGCACTATTGGTGGCATTAGATGAAGAGAGATATAGCCGATTTCATGGTTAAGTGTGGTAATTGTCAGTAAGTTAAGTATGAGCACCAGCGACCCAGTGGTGCACTTCAGAGGATGCCCATTCCCCAGCGAAAGTGGGAGAGGATTGCCATGGATTTTGTTGTGGGTCTCCCAAAGACCCTGGGTAAGTTTGACTCGATTTCGGTGATAGTTGATCGGTTGACTAAGTCCGTTCATTTCATTCCAGTTCATATTTCCTATACTGCAGAGAATTTAGCCAAGCTGTATATTCAGATATTATGAGATTGTATGGGGTTCCTATTTCTATCATATCTAATCGGAGTACTATCTTCACTTCCCATTTTTGGAGAGCTTTTCATGAGGAGTTGGGTACCCGATTGGATCTTAGTACAGCTTTCCACCCCCAGACCGATGGGCAGTGTGAGTGAACCATTCAGGTGCTCGAGGATATGTTGAGAGCTTACGTTATTGATTTTGGTAGTCATTGGGATCAGCACTTGCCGTTGGCAGAGTTTGCGTATAACAACAGTTATCACTCGAGTATCGACATGGCGCCTTTTGAGGCTTTGTATGGTAGGAAATGTAGATCTCCAGTTGGCTGGTTTGATGCATTTGAGGTTTGATCTTGGGATACAAATTTGTTGAAAGAGTCTCTTAAGAGAGTGAGAGCTATTCAGGCCAAGATTTTGGCAACTCAGAGTCGACAAAAGATGTATGCGAACCAGAAGGTCCAAGATTTAGAGTTCGCTATTGGTGACCATGTTCTATTGAAGATCTCACCCATGAAGGGTGTTTTGAGGTTTGTGAAGAGGGACAAGTTTAGTTCGAGGTATATTGGGCCATTTGAGATTCTTGACCGTGTGGGCGATGTTGCTTATGAGTTGGCCTTCTTGCCAGGCTTAGTAAGAGTGCATCCAGTTTTCCATGTTCTATACTGAAGAAGTACCATGCCGACGGTACTTATATTGTTCGTTGTGACTCGATATTGCTTGATGAGAATTTGACCTATGAGGAGGAGCCTATTACGATTTTGGATAGGCAGGTTCGAAAGTTTAAGTCGAAGGAGATTGCTTCAATGAAGCTACAATAGAAGCATCGTCCTGTTGAGGAGGCCATTTGGGAGACTGAGTCTGATATGCGTAGCCGATATCCTCAGTTGATCGCTAATTCAGGAACTTCTCTGTTCCTTTTCCTTCGCCGCTCGAAGACAAGTGATGGTTTAATTAGTATCAGATGTAATGACCCGCTGGGTCGTTATAATCTTTTCGGCACTTTCTGACCTTTCTCCAAGCTTGTTAGCTCACTTTTGACCCGAGAGGACCGTTGACACGCTTCTCGAGATGTTCGGCGTTGATTTGGGTGACTTTTAGGAAAATTTAGCTTTAAGCGAAAAAGAGTTGACTCAAAGTTGACTTTTGGGTAAACGAACCTTTTTCGGGAATTCGTCGATTCTGAGAGGTTCGGATAGTCATATAGAACTTGTGTGCATATCTGGTTTGGATCCCAATACACTCGGGTGAATTTTGGGACTTGGGTTGGGAAGTTGGAATTGAGGTATCGGGGGTTGACTCGGTCAATGAGACCTCCGTTAGGAATTCTGAGGCCATGAGTGTGTTTGTAGCATGTTTTTATGTGTGTGTGCATGTGGTTTGTGAGCAGATGGCCTCGGGTATTAGTCGGGATTTCGGGATTGAGATTGTGATTATTTTGGGGAATCTGGTTCTGGTGCCCGCTATGGCGGCACCAGTACCACCTCAGCGGCACCGCTATAGCGGTTGCCAGGCCGCTGAAGCGGCTAAGTGCTTTTAGGAGTGAACCGTCGTGGCGGTCTGAGTGACCGTCGAGGCAGGACCGCTGCAGCTGTCCCGCTGCCGCAGAAGCGGTATCGGCTGGTTATTTCATTAAATATGTATTAAAATCCCTAAGTCCCTCATTTATTACTATTCCAAAATCTGAGCTATTGGGAGAAATTCTAAGATATTCTTGGAGGAAGTTCTTGGTGGTAAGACCCTCTAATTCCTTTACTATTCCATTGTCCTTAATCACCTTAGAATCCCTTTATCTTGATAGTTCATTAAGTAATTGAAGATCAAAGTAAGTTCAATGAGTTATTCTTTCTAGGCTTTTAAATCATGATTGGTTGGTTGGGTTAGCTTCTTTAAGCATTGAATTGATGATTAGAATCCTTTATTTCATAATTTCTTCCTAATTAGAGGCTAATTTATGGAATTGGAAGTTAGAGTTTATATCCTAATTTAGGGGTTTTGCCTAGAATTTGAATTTGAGCAAATTGTTGGTTATTCTAGCTTGATAATGGTGGGAATTGATCACCTAGAGCTTTAATTTCATGTTGGAACCTTTAGATTCCTAATTTCACCCTTCTAGTTCATAAACTCATTTCATAGGTTGGGGATTTGGGTCTTGAATAGAAGTAGGGTTCGATTGATGTTCTTCTTGATTCTAATTTCTTGATTCAAATGTGCCTAGACTTTCTTTATCTCGAGGCTCAGGGGAAAGGTAAGTCTAAGGAGTGATTGTTGGTGATATTGTTGTTCGACCTTCCAGATAGGTTACGGTTTACCCTATGGTGAGACTTCACTTAGCGAAGCATATATTTAGACGATATTGTCGGAGAAAGCATGTAAACCTTCAGGTATGAATTATCAGGTGATAGCTCAAGTGCACCTAATGGCTTAACAGGTTTATTTTATCAAACTTATGGGGACATTGTTGGAACTGATGTGTACAATATAGTTAAAGCTTTGTTTGAGGATCATACTCTACCTAAGGCTATAACTCACACTAACCTTGTACTATTGGCTAAGAAGAATGATGTTGAGACTTCTTCAGACATGAGGCCAAATAGTCTTAGCAACTTTATTAACAAAGTGATCTCTAGAGTGTTGCATGATAAACAGGACAAGGTGCTGCCTAACTTGACATCTTCTAACCAATCTAGTTTTGTTAAAGGAAGAAACATTATTGAAAATGTGTTACTGACACAAGAGATAGTTACTGATTTCGGATCGAGAAGAAAACCATCCAATATAGTCATCAAACTGGATATAACTAAGGCTTCTGATGGGGTATCTAGGTTTTTCTTAACTAAGGTGCTAAGGAGGATCGAATTTTAAAAGAAATGATCTGATATGGTCTGGAAATTACAAGCTAATAACTGGTATTCAGTGCTTCTAAATGGGCAGGCTCATGAATTCTTTCATTCAACAAGGGGTGTGAAACAAGGAGACCCTTTATCTCCACCTCTTTCCATTTTATCTGCTGAAGTTGTAACTAGAGCACCAAATTCTTTATTTGAAAAACAGTGACTTTAGAGTATATGGATGCCAAAATGGGGTTTGGATCTAAATCACCTGGATTATGCAGATGACACCATTATCTTTTCTTTTGCTGACAGTACATCTCTAAAGTTGATAATTAGTACTCTAAAGGATTATGAAGATATTTCTGGACAGAAGATAAATAAAGGAAAAAGCTTCTTTTTACATGCACTCAAAGGTTTCTAACATATTAGTACAATAGGTGGAGGCAATTACTAGCTTTATAAGAGGTAATTTTCCATTCATATATCTTGGTTGTCCCATCACTCATGCAAGGAAGAGAAAAGCAGATTATAATGAACTCATCAACAGAGTAAAAGATAAGCTGCAAGCATGGAAAGGTAAATTATTATCTCCTGGTGGAAAGACAGCTTTTACTTACTAGTGTTCTTCAAAGTATGCCCATTCACTTTCTATCATCAATCAAACATTCAAAGTTTGTGCTGAAAGAGTTGCATAATATCTTTGCCATGTTGTTTTGGGGAGCAATAAAAAAATAGCAGAAGTGTACACTGGTCCTAATGGTTGAATATATGGTTGCCTAAACAGGAAGGAGGGTTGGGCTTTAGGTCACTATTTGATGTGTCAAAAGCTCTATGTGCCAAGCTGTGGTGGAGGTTTAGAACTACAAAATCCTTATGGCCTAGTTATACATGGAATAAATACTACAAGAAACATTATCCCCAAAATGTGCAATGGAAAAGTGGATCTCAAGTATGGAATATGATTCTTGAAGCAAGGGATATTATTGAGCAGGAGATTTGGTGAGAGCATATAAGTGGAACAACCAATGTTTTATTTGATAACTAGACTAAGCTAGGTGCTTTATACTATATTTTACCACATTTCCTGAAGATGAAAGGGTGGAAGATGTAAAAGATCTCATGGGAGAAAATGGATGGGATACAAGAAAACTGCAACAACTATTTCTAGAGGACATTGTAAATCACATTACCACATGCTTGAAAATTAAAGAGATCTCTGAGATATAGGACTGACCATGGTGAATGACTAATACTGGCTAGTTTAATGTTGGAAGTTCTTGGAAATTGCATAGACAAAGATCTCATACTTCTGAGGTGTACAAAAACATGTGGATAAAAGGTAAAATCTCCTTCTTCTTATGGAGGCTGTGGAAGTTCAAAATTCCTGTTGATGAAGTTTTGGCAAGTATTGGATAAATGTTGTTTCCAGATGTTGTTGTAGTGATCCTCAGCAGGAGACAATAGATCATATGTTTCTCACAAGTGATTTTGCTCCAACGGTCTGGAATGTTTTTAACAATGCTGCAAATATCATTAGTTCTTGTTTTAAAGTAAATAGACCGTATTGGCACGGTGGAATGTTGCTTGCTCCTACAAGTTAAAGAATATAATTAAATTAGTGCCATCAATGATTATGTGGCAGATCCTGGAATGGAGGAATACAAAGTTACATGGAGGTTCAATTACCTTTAACAAGGTGATCCACTAACATGAATGTATATCTGTTATGTAGAGTGAGGTTTCCTTTGTTACAAAACATCAAAAAGAGATGACCATCAATCATTCAGTTTTTCTGAAGGTTACGGACCCAATATTAGATGTAAATCAGTGAAATAGGAATTCCTATCAGGGTGATGGTTTAAGCTTCTAGGGGAAATCCACGTCCAAGTGTTGTGGTATTCTGTATTAGAAATGAAAATAGTGATCTTATACATGTGGCAGTTCAGAGGTCCCTTGATGGGAACAATCTCATTACAGAGTGTAATACCCCATAATAACCAAACGGTATTTTAGTAACTTAAAAAAAAAGGGACAAATGATGAAACAAGATAAGTTTTAAAAAAAAAAAAGATACAATGGGCCTTAGCCCATCAGATACGTACTAAGGAAAAATAAGGGCACAATTTGAAGAGATTTAAGTGGAAGTTTGGTCAGCCATGTTTGCAAACAAAGAAAGAAATATGGGACGTGAGTTTCTGCCTCTCGTTCTAGTGAAGGAGCACGAAGGTAATTCAAGGCATAGATAAATAATTGAAGAGAGAAGGAGAAGATAAAGGTAAATTACTGAACTTAATTTATAGAAGCACTCTAGTGTAAGTTAGCAGTGCTTATAAAGGACTATGTGAGGACAATAGTTCTGCTCTACTTGATTTCAATCAATTATAATTCTTTATGCCTTTTACATATGGTGTTATCAATCCAAGTATAAGAGCAAACAAAGAATCAGATGTAGCTTCTTTTCCTTTTTGAGTACTACTAATTGATTAACATGGAATTTAGATCATATTCCAGAGGAATGGAAATTAATAAAAGGTGATAAAATTGGACCAGTTATGTTGGCAATTCACGAGTTGATATATAGGTTTGTTTTGTAAAAATATAGGTAGTTGAAGAAGTCGTACGAGTTGCTTGAGGTGACGATTTTGGTATTTCAACACGAGTACTGTGAGTAGTAATCTTACCACAATTTGTATTTTCATAACCTGCATGGTTTATACATGATTTTGAAAATAAGATGTGTTACCGATGCTTTGAAATTTCATGTGGGACCAGTCCTTTATTTGATATGGTACCAAACAGTTTACTTGAGATGTTTACAGGTTATTCTAAATATTTCCACCGTTACTAGATATGTTTTGTTGTTACTTGAGATGTTTACAGTTATTCTAAATGTTTTCACCGTAACTTGAGACGTTTATAGTTATTTAAAATGTTCTCATTGTTACTAGACATGTTTTATTGTTACTTAAGATATGATTACCGTTACCGAAATGAAATTACATGATTTGATAAGAATTGAAATGCTATGCATTATTTTGAAAATACTTTCATATGAGTATTTACTGTTTACAAAGAAAAGTCTTAAAGAGAGGAGACTTTGAAGGATCCCCTAGCTAACGACGGGTTCGTTAGACCTGGTGCACCTTGTATTTACATATTACAGTTACAGCCCTTGCACGTGGAAAGGTAGAACTAGCATACATGTATAGTTTTCCCTCGAGTAGGGACCTACAGTTATATTTGACTTATTTTACGAAGGGGTCCACATGATACAGATTACATGATACTTTCTTGGAAACCTCTCAGATATAAGAGTTGATATAACAGTATTTATTACTGAATTGTTAAATGATTTCTGCTCACATGAAAATAGACAAGATTGGCTATTGCTACCGTTTTTGAAAGGTTATTTATTTCATGATATTTATGAATATTATATAAGCATGTTTTCTGACTTGTTCCCACTAAAAATGGTTGTGGTTAAGTGTTATTACTCACCGAGCAAGCGTCTCACTCCTCGCTATTTTTTTTAAAGATACCGTAGGTGACATTGGTGAGGATTTCATTAACTAAAGCACAAGTTGGAAGTTTTCGGTGAGCCCCGCACTTGTTCGCGTGGGCGAAGAGTCTATTCATATATTATGATCTTTTCTTTGAGCTCTTAGAGTTGCTCCAAAGTCATTTGATTTGTCCCATGAGTATGCTTTTATTATTATTGACTGGTGACTAGTATTAGACGTTCTTCCCGTATTTCAGAGATGTTTTAGTATTATTACGTTGAAAATGGGTTGATTGAGGATGATTGTTGTTAGTTATGTTGAGATTGGTTATTTCTGTTATTGATTTTGAGACAGGAAAATTTTGTATAGTCATAAAAACAGGGGAAACTCTGCCCGATTTTCTACGAATTCCCGTTAAGGCTTGCTTTGGAAATCCTACCCCTTAGCGCGCGTCATGGTCCTAAATTGGTTCGTGACAAAGTTGGTATCAGAGCTTAGGTTATTGTGATGTTTTCATGTACTTCATGAATTTGGAGGAAGGAAGTGTATAAAGATATCGTATATGAGCGTATATTGGACGGGTTCTTGTATATCTTTGTGTTGTTGGTAATTTGAGTCTAAGGAAGGTTTGAAGAGGTTGTGGTTTCATTTTTTAGTCTTGTTGGTTGTATTGTGATGGTCATGAAATAGGGGAAATGATGTCCATTTCATTTTAGAACCGAATTAGTTCTTGATATACGTGATATACTAGCGTCGCCTAAGTCTATACATGTATACCTTTGTTATAGGGTTGGCGTAATAGTTACGGCAAGTTCGTTGTTAGATCGCATTGAAGACTCGAGTTATGTTAAGGCTATCCTCTCTTTCATTTTGGCATGACCTATGGCATAACGAAGCGTAAATGAATATTGCTCCATAATGACTCTACTCTTATTAGTCTAGGGTGGTCTACTTTTTGTCATTCATATGATTGGGTTTCAAAACATATTGTTCCTTGAGTTCCTAAGTCTCAAAAGGGCATCTATAAGGTTTCATATTTCACGTACATTTTCTTGATTGATTCTAAGGCCCGACGGGGACATATGATAATAATGATGATGAACTTAACAAGATAAAAAGGTAAGGACTAGAAAGTCACTCCGAAGGGAGTTCCGAGTTTTATAAGCTTTGTCATGAATATATATATATATATATATATATATATATATATATATATATATATATTTGTGCATCATGATCTTTGGGGAAGGGGAAGGGCTATGGTGTTATATATGCAAACCACCTGATCAGCTGGTATACGATGATTATGATGCCCGAAGGGGCCAATATGTTATGATGCTCGACGGGGCAGCGAATGGGTGAAGGTATATATGCATATATGATATACATGTTTTCAAGAGATTATCATGCATACTCATGGCTCTTAATGACATGTTACAGTTCAGGTTGATTCTCGTATCCCTTCTGATTCATATCGTATTTATTATGTCTTTTTGTTGCCTTACATATTCAGTACATTTTACGTACTGACACCCCTTTGCCTGGGGGTGCTATATTCATGCCATGCAGGTTCGGAAAGACAGGTTGGCGGACCAGATTCTTAGGGCTCCTTTTCAGCGGCTGTTGGTGCACTCCATTATCTCGGAGTTGCAGTCTAGTATTTTGGTACGATATTTTGCATATATTCATGGGTACGGCGGGGCCCTGTCCCGTCTATTATACAGTTGTATTCCATTAGAGGTCTGTAGACAAGTCGGTTATGGTGGGACGTTATTTGGTCTTGTCGGCCTCGATTTTTGATGTGCCTTGTCGGCTTACGTAGTCATTCAGCATGCATCTATATATATATATATATATATATATATATATATATATATATATATATATATATATATATATATATATATATCTTTTGGAGTTTTGGTTCATTACGCTTATTATGCACATGAGATAGCAGGTTATTGTCAGAAGTTATATATGGCCCATCTATACCTCATGTTTATGTCTCGGATGTATGTCTAGGGGTACTCGATAGGTAGGGCTCGGGCACTCATCATGACCCATCGGTTTGGGTCGTGACAGGTTAAGTGTTATTACTCACCGAGCAAGTGTCTCACTCCTCGCTATTTTTTTTTTTTACAGATATCGTAGGTGTCATTAGTGAGCATTTTGTTAACTAGAGCACGAGCTGAAAGTTTTCGGTGAGCCCCGCACTTGTTCGCGTGGGCTAAGAGTCTATTCATATGCTATGATCTTTTCTTTGAGCTATTAGAGTTTCTCCAAAGTCATTTGATCTGCCCCATGAGCATTCTTTTATTATTATTGACTGGTGACTAGTATTAGACGTTTTTCCCGCATTTTAGAGATGTCTCAGTATTATTACGTTGAAAATGGGTTGGTTGAGGATGATTGTTGTTAGTTTGGTTGAGATTGATTATTTCTGTTATTGATTTTGAGACAGGAAAATTTTGGATAGTCATAAAAACAAGGAAAACTCTGCCCGATTTTCTGTGAATTCCCATTAAGTCTTGCTTTGGGAATCCTACCCCTTAGCGCCGGTCATGATCCTAAAATTGGGTCGTGACGCAGAGGCAGTTGCTATCAAAAGAGAGATTGGATGCTGCATGACATATTACCTATATCATCTCAAACTGGAAATTAATTCTATGGCTATGAAGATGATTATTTCAGCAGAATGGGAGGTTCCTTGGAGCATAGTTATGGTGGTAAACTTTTTAGCTCATTTTGTTTTTTATTTTGAAGGTGTGTAGCAGTTTAACATTTTTTAGGATCTTCCATCCATGGCTAGAAAGATATTATATGCAGATAAGACTCAGATTCCAAATCTGAGAATCAGGAATACCAATGATACGACCAACCAACAGAATTGAAGTGAGAAAACATCCGTGATTGCAATTGTTTTGTTGATATTCTACATCAGATTGTCATTGATTATGTTTGTAGGGGCTAAAGTTAGTGACTAAATGTGTGAAAACTCTGCATGGGTGGTATTTTCATGCTCATCCCCATGCAGGGAATCCTAATATGTTCAAGCTAAACTTTAGCACCTGATTTTAGAACTTGGCACAAGTTATACAGCTGATCTTTTCAACTGAAGCTGACAACTATACTAAAATTCTACTACATTCCTTGTTGCATGAAGAAAATTCAACTGACTTTGTTCTATACTACCCGGTGAGAGTTTGGAGGTGTGAAAGATGAAATCAAGTCAAGGCACTAGGAGATTTTAGCTGTTAATTTCATGACCAGTTGTTGTTTTTCAGTTCCTTTATTTACTTTCTACATTTTTCTTTCAACTAACCAGCCTTTGATAGTTTGTTGTAAGACTTTTTTTAATTTAATAAATCCCCACGAATCTGATTGGTGGGTTTGATTTAAAAATAAAAAAATTAAAAAAAATTAAAAAGGGAGAAGGAAAAAGAAGAAGAAAAGGAAGAGGAAGACATGGGAGGAAAAATTCAAATTTGAAATCTAAATGTGGCAGTGGATTTTTTTTTTTTTTTTAAAAAAAGATTGAATTTTAATCTTTACGCTAAATTCTTAATAATTAAAACTATACCCCAATTCCCTTATGACCTGTTTGGAAAGCCACCTAGTAATTGGAATTGGTGTAATTACTAGGGTAGTAATTACACAGTGTTATAATTATGATGATATGTTTGTTTGTCATAACGTAATTACAGTGTAAGTACAAATATACTGTTTGGTTGCACAAATTACACAGTTAGTTTAATTTAAAAATAAAATTTAATTATAAAAAATTAAAAATTTATATTTGAAAATATGTGCATTTATAAATGATATTAAATTAGGTATTTAAGATACATATTGTTGCTTGAAAATTTAGTAATTAATAGTCATATATTTGTAGCTAATATTGTAAAAAACTAATTGATATATATTTTTCAAATTTATAATAATTTAATTAAATTAATTATTAAAAATTAAAAGCACTTTTTTGGTAAGAACATTATTGATTGGATATTTGACAAAAAGAATAATATTTATGAATATAATGTCACAACACTATTCAAAAATTTGACAAAATAGAGTGAAAAAATGAAAAACATGCAATGTGAAATTATAAGTCAATAGTACTAAAGCAAATAAATTGAAATCGAAAATATAACCTAGTTCAAAATCCCCCACAAAAAAAAAAAAAAAAAAACAAAGTTTAACAAATACTCGTATGTCAAAATCCAACATTACATAAGTAAGTTCTTGCATAACTTAAGTAAATATAATTCAAAAGAATGGGAAAATATATGTCTATAACTTCATTCAACAATGAAATTCTATTTTAGTAACATCACTTATTATATGTCAAGTTTTTTAATGACTCATTATTTCTAATATTAGGAGGTGTAGTTTCACAAATTAAAATAATAACACAGTTACACAAAATGAAGAAAAAAAATAAAAAATATGACCAATTACATGAGAATCACAAAAAGTAAAGATTGAGGAATGAAAAGATCCGATTGCAGGAATAGTACTTGTCTTAGGAAAGAAGAAAAAGAACATATACTCAATTTGCAGCTCCATCTCTTTTTGTTTCTCTCCTTTTTCTCCCCCTCGTGGCTAACCTCTTCACCCAAAATTCTAAAAACACAAGTGTCATGACCGGCATGAGTTTAAAAAAATAATTTCTTATTACTACGCATATAACTGAATAGTGTAAGTTAAATTCATAATGTAGTCATTTTTTATTAAGGTCTAGTAAAGTGACCAAAATCAGAAGCTTACCAAAAGTAAAAGTCACTCGGATAGAAATGTCATGCCAATTAGAAATATTTCAGACTCAAAGTGTGAGAATTGCTTCTTCGTCATCAATAGTTCTCACTTTCTTTCTTCTTTTTTGAACTAGCATGTCTCTTAGATGTGACTCCCATTGCCGCGACATCCACTTCTTAAGAAAATTATCTAAAGTTAAAGGTGTTAACATCAAGTTAGATTTACGGATTAAAATTGTACACATTATTTAATTGCAAGTTAAATGTGTTTATTGCATTAGTACAAGGACCAAAATGACAATTAGGCAATAAATCAGGGACTAAAATCACAATTTTCTTCCTATTTTGAAATAATAAAAACTTGAGAGGTACATTTTAGTTAAATCTTGTTTATTCCAGCGAGGTCATTCACCTTCTTGATGACGAGCAGCAGTTGCAGATTTCTCTTCAAAAATGGTTTGATTCCAAACTTGGCAGAAAACCCATCTGTTACAACCTTACTTGAATCCCACAGAGGTACTTTTACTCCCCTTTCTTATTCCTTCTTTCTTCTGTTGTTGTAAGAAAAATAGTTTCCCACATGCGAATCTTGGTTTTTGAGCTATATACTTCAAAAAATAAATGTTACTCCCTCTGTCCCAATTAATGTGATATTTTTTTTATTTTTTAAAAGTCAAACAAGAAAATCTTTGACCGCAATTTATTCGTACGCCCTTTAAATAATTTATATTATTAATTATTGTAGCTTATACTCTCTCCGTCCTACTTCACACGAGGGTGTTTGACTGGGCACATAGAACTTATGGTCTAAAACAAGCCTGAATGTTTATGTGTTTGTAGATAATTTTATTAAGGGTAAAAGAGGAATTTTGAAGTTAAATTATTTTTAAATATAAAAAAGTATCGTTCTTTCTGGAACTGATTAAAAAGGAAAGAGTGTCCTAGCAAATGGGACGGAGGAAGTAGTACTTTTTATGTACTTTTTAAATGTGTAAATTATTTTTCAAATGTCCAAATTAGCGGTCAAAGTAAAGAAGTTTCACTCTCGAAATTTGAACGGTAACACATAAATGAAACAAAGGGAGTAAAACAAAAGAGAGACTCACAGGCAATTTTTTCTTTTTATCCAATTTCAGGTGCATATACAACAACTAGGACTCACAATGATGGCTCACTGCTGTTGTTTTGGGAAAGGCATATGAGTAGACTCTCCAATTCTCTAAGATTTCTTTTGAATTCCAACCCTGAACTTTTATTCCATTCAGAGACATGTAGAGTCCCTCTTTCCTTAGTATCAATAAAACCAACCATGCTGGATTCATTGGTTCAATCTCTTGTAAATGATTCAATGAGAAAAGCTCTGCCTTTTGTATTGAAACAAAGAAGAAGTGGAGGGGAATTTGCCATTACATGTCTTGTCAGTGGAAATGTTGATAGGTTGGAGGAGAATTTGTCTACAGCTTTTGATGTGTATGTCCATGTTGGTTCCTATGTTCCTCCACTCTTTGGTATCCATGAAAATGCAGCACGTTTGGCAGTTGTAGGTCGTGGCAGGCGCGTAGCGAATGCCAAATACTCAGATTGGGTTAGGTAATTATGCGCGACTATACTCATGGAATTTCCTCTTGATACTATTGAATGGTGATCTAGCTTTAGGGTGTGTTCGGTGCAAAGGAAAATGTTTTCCAGGAAAATAAGTGGGTTTCTTATTTTTTTGTTTCAGTATGTAAGCAAAAAATATTATTCTAAAAGCATTTGTACATAATCTAGACATATAGTATGGTGGGTGGGGATAGGGTGTGGGGTGGTGGGGATGGGGGCTACAGTGGTGGGGGTGAAGATGAGGTGTGTTGGAGGGTGGGGAGGATACAATCAATGTGGAATGCTACTTGTGGAACTTTTTTTCCTTACTTCCACTAGGGAAGTCATTTTCCTCATTTTTGAGGAACTTGTTTTCCTAGAGAATGTTTTCCAAAAATTTTGACCAACCGAACATAGGAAAATTGGAAAACCATACCGAACACACCCGTAGTATCTGATTTGAGGATACAGGGAAGTGGTGAACTTGTTGACACAATCTTTCTATTTGTTGTTTTCGTTATAGGTAGGCAAAGGAAACAATTGGAGAAGCTGAGGCCACCTTCTGTCAATGAGCTCCTCTTGTCAAACAATGGTGACCAGATCTTAGAGGGTTGTTTGACAAATCTTTTTGTTGTTTGCCGCAAGGTGAATGTCATTACAGCACTCTTAATGAGTCCTATTTTCTTAAAGTTTTGTGTTGCAGTAAGAAGAGTTGGAATTTTTCTTATATTCCATATAATCTTTTATCATTGCTAGAGTTCAGATGGCCAAACCATTTTTGTTTAGTTCATTTTGTCTGTAACAACTGATGCTGAGATCTTACTTGTTCTTGTTAAAGGTGTAGTGCATTGATGGTTTTTCAGGGAAGTTGAGTTTCAGCAGATTGAGCTTATGCATGAGTTTTTAGTGCTTAAGAAAGGGAAAGGAAAAGAATACAAAGCTGTAGTTGTTTTAACTAGAGATTTCATTTATTGAAGGAAACAGTTGGTTTCTTTAAGACAGCCATCATTTCTTGGTTGGGATTTGTAAAATTTGAATTTTACACTAGATTTAGAGTACTCCCTGTTGTAATTATTCAATCTGACATTGTGGAATCTTTGAGCCATACATAGCTAATTTATCAGTGAATTTTGTGATTAGATTGAAACCTTTCTATGAGAAGAAAAGATCGATAGTGCTGGACATTTCTTCTAGCTTTACAGGATAAACATAGCTTGACAAATTTTGGTAGTCAATTACGGGAAGGTTATTTACTGTATACGGAAATTTAGTTTAGACAACCGCCAGGCTTATTGCTCGTCTTCTAACAATTAATGATAGTTATTTTTTAATAAGGTAACTATTACTAAAACTAACGTTTACCTATCATAAAGTGCCAAGTGTAAGATTACTGGGGCTATAAAAGTTCGAGTAAAGCTTGAAGAAAATATGGAAAACAATTTCTGCATGCATTTGGTGGTCCATCTGGAAAGAAAGAAACCGGAGGTGCTTTGAAAGATGTACCAACTCCATGCTGAAGACAACTAATTACATACTTCTGTTGTATTTTGGTGTAGCAAGGAATATGTACATGAGGCTGAATGACAGCTGATTGATTTTGTAGGTTTTTTCCTCTGTTAGAAGGAAGGAATTATACTTTTGCTTTTTGGATGTACATGATACAGCATCATCTTAGTGCTGATGTCAATAAAAATGCTCTTTTACTGTTCAAGGAAAAAAAAGTGTTAAGCTTTACTTTAAAATGGACTCAGCATCTACGTTGAAGGCAGATCAACTTCTATCGAGCAGGAATTACAGCAATTACTAACCAAGTCATCCAAATAGTGCAACTAGTATTATTTTGCTGGGGATAAGGTAAATCCTCAGTGGCGACAGTCCGGCTTCTCCTTTACAAAGTGAATGCATGACTCGCTTAACTTAATGTGAAAAGCTTATCTTGCTTCACTTATTATGTAATGAGATGAAACATTGTATTTTGAATTTGGAATTGTAATCTAGTGTATGAGAAGTTATTAAGTCTTTATCATTTTGCTCTAACTGTACGTGAATGGTGTATTACTTATACAATGCCTATCATGTTTTATCTTAAAAAATTTACGATTTTATTTTTGTTGCAGGATGTTAACGATGATTACCAAAAGGCTAGCCAAAGAGAGAATGAATCTACAGTTTCAATTGAATTGCAGACTGCCCCTTTAAGAGATGGTGTCCTTCCAGGAGTTGTACGCCAAGTCATTCTTGAGTGCGTTCCTTTGTTAGCCGTTGGAACTTGACATATTTAGATTTTAAACTTTTTGTTACTGTTTGGAACTTTCTGCATTTTGCAGCAACTTATTCATATGTAGAATGTAATAAATGCTGGTCAACTTGGAAGGGGTTGTTACTGTTATATTGACTTGGTTATGCCTAACATTTGATATGGTTGGCACAGAATTATTCTAGAAGGTTTTCTGTTTCCCTAATTCTCTGTGTTATGCACATATTACATACTATACCATAAAGAATTTCCTTTACTGGTAAGAGTCTATTGAAGCAGATCTTGGACATAAATCTCTTTATATAATAATAGGAGGTAAGTTTATTAATAATAACTCATTAGTTAGTCATTTCTATTAGCAGTCCATCTTTGCCATTGAGAATTTCTATCTACAAGTCATCCTATATGTTCCCAAGGGAGTGCTTTATAGAATGGTCTGGCATTTGTCCTTGTGTGTGATGCCCATGTTTGAACCACAAGGACAAATGAAACTAGTGAGGCTCTGTGGATAGTTGAAGAATTTGACTGAAATGATAAATATGGAATTTTTGGATCGAAAGGATTAAATCATGTTGTTTCTATACGGTTTAAGTAGTATCTTTCAAGAAAACAGCATTAGTCACCTGTCTGCTAGGAGCTGCTTGCTTAAAATAATTCTTCCAGATCACACGAGATATTTCATTAAAATTGTACTTTGTTAAATAATGACCATGATGATCTGTTTTTCAGCATATGCTCAAGAAACAAAATCTCAGTCAGAGAAATTGCACCTTCATGGTCTGAGCATGACATGTGGTCAGAAGCATTCATTACAAGTATGTGGTTCAGTCGTAAGCTCAAATAATTATCATTTCTTCGGGCATTATATACTCAAAAGCTTGCTTTTATTTCTTGCCGGAAGCTCCAAAGCTATTTCTCGTATACATGTCTGAGTTGTGGTCCTAATGCTTTAGACCTCTTGCCTATCAGTTCTCCAGCTCGACTTCATGCTTATTATGTGCACATATCTAAGGTTGGACTCAGTTTAAAAGTGGAAGGTAGAGTAGAAAGCGTGCTCAATGTGCCATTATGAAAGTATATTCCTATACAGTTTAGAAGTGAAGGGTAGAGTAAAAGTGTGCATAATGTGCCATCGTGAATTTGTGTTCATACAGTAGGAGGAGTTATTTTTACTGTTAGAATACTTATTAAAGTATTATTGCAGACAGCTTGAGGCTATTGCAGCATGTGGAAGTTATTCAAGCTCCTAGTTCATGGGAATCAGTTGAAGCACAAACTTGGAGGGACGTAACTTGGGAGGAGAAGCTATTTGAGGTATGATAGATTCATGCTAAATGAATAATCCCCTTAAAAGAAGTAAAGATGGGAAATAAAAATAGTTTTGAAGCTGCTAAATGAATAATCCCCCTTACTGATGTTTGTGTTAAATTTCAGCATGCTCCTGGAAGGATCACTGCGCTCATCCAGGTAATAAAAGATATTACCTTTTTAGTGTCTGTGCTATTTAATGGAGATTACATGTTTGATTCTGTACCATTTTTTACGTTATTGCGCATTTGTCCACCCTTACATGATTAATTATTAATTAAGATATGAGACTGAGTATTCATCCTGCTTCCCCCAGTTATAAACACCAGTCAAATGCATAATCTCATACACTGGAATAGTCTTAAAATACTGAAAAGGGTAGACACTTATCCGAACAGAAACAATATATGTTTATATCCAGTCTCTATTTTGAGAAATTCTCTTATGGTTTGCTTGTAGAAGCTTAAAGAAAAAGAGAGAAGAAAAATAGTCTGCTTATAGAAGAAGACACTATTACCTGAATCATATAGGCTGTAAATATTCATCCGGGCAGAGTATCCTATCTCAGTTATTCTCCTTTCGCACCGCCTTGAGTTCTCGCTTTCAGGGGGGATAAGCAGCAATTACCTATGAAAATTGACTTGAAAAAAATCCATCAAGACTATGATGCGCCAGGGCTTCCTTCTTCGACCTGGACAACCACTAACTACTATTGATGCGATTTTGATTGATTATATTTAGGCAGCCGCCCACCCACCCACCCACTTTTCCATATAGACCTAATTTACAATGCTATAACTCAACTTCATTATAAGAAGAAGCATTCCAGGCATGTTTGGAGGGCATAGCCCCCCCAACCCCAAACAGCCAAACTGCGCGCGAGGATTGAATCTTTTAGTTGATCAATGGTTTACTCTTTCCTTTTATAGACTTTAATCATTGGTCTACATGCACTATGTTTGTCGCTTAATCTTATGTAGTGGAACAATTGCAAAATTGTGAAGCCTCCTGTATGAGCTGTATTGCACAACTGCACCTCATCGTTGTTTTTTCTGCAGAAGGAGATCATGAAAATGACAAGCACAGAAGGGTATCCAGTTGCTCTATTCAATGACTGATAGACCCTTTCCATCATATGCGCTAATTGTGGTACGATTGGAATGGTCGCATCTTGTGAAAACACAATGTTTTAGCCACTGATGCAAGTTCTCTAGTCTAAACTGGCACATCCCCCTGTTACATTGAAGCATTTGATTATGCCCGTCACTGTAAACATTTGAACTGAAGTTTGTCGTGTAGTTGGTATAAGATGGTTGTTTTGTATGTTTCTTTATATATATGAAACATACTCTTTCTACTATAAGGAAAAACTCAAACGAAAGGGATAGTTTTTGGTATTATAACTGAATCAACTTCACTGGTAACAGTTGTTAGCTTTAAACAAGGGAGAAGAACATAACTAGGCAATAGTTAGGCCTGTCAAGTTGAATTTAGTGTCTAGATTTCCTTTCTAGTTTCTAAGCCCTTTTTCATTTAACAAGTAATTTTTTATTTTTCATTAATCCTACACCGGCATCTTGTAGTTCATATATACATTGCAGCTGCAGAATATTCATATATAGTATGTTATTTACATCATATTTCTGAAGATACTAGTAGTTTCTTGAAGAGAAGTTAGATTGAATAATTTGGTTCGAATCCATGCAACAAGTTACAGCAAAATATTTTGGACAACTCTTGTTGTCAAAGAACTTATTTATATTATATGTGTTATAATCAAGTGTCATCTAATTCCTACATATTAGAAATGGGAGTTAGAGAAGACGAATTATGTAACTGTTCGTGTTGTACATAAGTTTGATAGTTACAAAGGTTGATTTATGTCCATGAACCAGGTAATATTTAATCTAGATACTTTCTACTAGTTCCTGATACAAAGTTCGATTTGCAGTATGAGTCCCATCGCTTATTTTTTTTTTCCAGGTTAAGAAAGAGGGTTAGATGTGCAGTAATAAAGGTCTTGGAATAAGTCAGACGAAGTAGTGCAACAATGCAGCTCGTTTAGATCTTCTCCTTCTAGTTGTCCTGCATAAAACTTGCATAAATTAGAATCTGTTCAAGTTAAACACGTCCAATAAGAAAATAGAAATACTGAAATATTATCACACATGATCATGGATATGGAAATTCAGTGCATAGTATAAAACCAAAAAAATTGTAACTTGCACTCATTATGTCCATGTTATTTTGAACGCAAAATTGAACACACACATAAAAAAAAAAAAAAAAAAAAAATGAGAGTAGAAGTGTATAATTCCATTATTTAAGCAAAAGCAAGCATTGTAAATTGTTCTTCCTCATTGGGACAAAGACCTTTCAAATTTATCATTTTCAGGTAAGCGACTACTAGCATTACATTCCCAAAGGTTTAATTTATTAGAATTGAATGATGATTGATTCAATTTGATAGGCAAAAGCTATAGAGTTCTAAGGCTCTGCAGTTTGCTACACCGAAACAAAGAATTACTCTACATGTCTTGACACTAACTCAGTTACACCTTAAAACCCATTAAAGCAGAATCCAACGTATACTCAAATACATGACCTCTCTCCACATGAAGCATTTCTGAAGGAAATGGAATTTTGTTATACTGAGGAAA
This sequence comes from Lycium barbarum, assembly GCF_019175385.1. Classification (NCBI taxonomy): domain Eukaryota; kingdom Viridiplantae; phylum Streptophyta; class Magnoliopsida; order Solanales; family Solanaceae; genus Lycium; species Lycium barbarum. The sequence continues at coordinate 42,213,149 of NC_083346.1, read as the reverse complement.
GAGGAAATTCTGCTTTGATTCTTCTAGTTAGATTGAACATAAAGAACAACCGCATCCGATCTTACGGTCCATCCAAAGTTTAAGCAGATTCTCTACGATAACAAATAGAACAGACGTCAATATATCAGATCTTACGTTCCATTCTTACCTTCATCTGGAAGCTTTCCATTTTTTCCTACCAAAGGCAAAAAAGAAAAGATTTATGATTGAGACAAACTTTGATACACTACACTTAAGGTTATTTTCATGATTATTACTTTCTAGTGGGTTGAGGGATAGAAAAGTCATGTATTGTATGAGAAGTTTATGCTCCTAATCCATTTATCTTAATTGGCATTAAAGCAGAAAGGAACAAAAGGCATTTAAGCAGCCATATGTCTTGAAAACTACTATCGAGCAGATATATTTAACATCTCTATCCCGATATAGTTTTAACTATCTCCCAAATACAGTAACTCAGATATGAGAGCTAGCAAGAAAAAAGAAATAGTACAACAGAATTTTGTTGATTCAAGTAACACTGTCGTGTACTGATATTCAAGTAACAACAGATATGAGCGCTACGACTCACAACCTTCATTTCAAGACACACTACAACAAATGTGATTTTTAGCTACAAAATTACTAGCTACGACACGAAATTCGTCACCAATTGTCCATTTTTTGTGACGAAAATTATATTTCGCCTTTAAATACATGAGGCACATACTTTTAGTGACGAAATACAAAAAGTCGTAGCAAAGTTTTGTCCATTAAAATTTCCTACTAAATAATGAGTTAGCGCCATTTATTGAGTACTATTAGCCACAAATTTAAATTTTATCAATGGCACATTATTTTGTCGCTGATGATGTACCCAATTCGTGACAAATCATTTTTTGTCCTAAAATTAGTTAAATTTTGGACACGAAAAACTTTCGTCACAAAATATATATTGATACAATAGTGACGAAATAGTATTAGTAGTTAATCATGGTAAACTTTAGCCACAAAATTTTATATTTAATTGTGACCTACATTTTTGTCACTAATAGTTGAAACAATTAGTGACGTTGTATTATTGTCTCTATTTAATCTATAATTTAGTCACAACTAAATTTTCTCACAGAAAATACAATCGTCAAACGGCTACGACTTAAATTTCTTAGTTAAATAGTGCAATTATTGGCTACGAAAACATTCGTAGTTATAAATTAAAAGACATCAATGATAGACATATCTTTGATCTGATATAATAAAAATTAGAGCTTTATATGTCAATAAACATGCAACACACAAGCGGATTGGTCCACTGGATAGGGTCTATATTGCCAAATGTTGGACACTTGGGCCGAATTTTGAAACTTGCAATTGTAGCCAAAGTCTATTTAACTCACAAACCAAAATTATTTCAATCATAGCAATTAGTTGCCAGAATTGTTAATTTGTTTTAAATTAAAATCAATTTCTTGCACAATTAAACATAATTCAAATATAATTTTGAAAATTGACCAAATTGGAGTAAAATTGGGATTAAATCATGTATTAAATTAATTAGTTCATTAAACCTTTTGGACTAAACAAAGATAAAAATAAATACGGTAAATAGACTAAATCTATAGTAATAAACCGTAAATAGTTATAAGTGAGTAATTTTAAATATGTATGTAATTAGACAATTCTTTTTTGAACTGATTTGTAATTTCTAAAACATCAAATACATTTTGTACTTGAGGAAACGATATGTAATTAATTTACATAAATAAAATTAGTACTTAAATTATATACTGTTACACCTCGAAAATTTTTCCGTTGGTACGAAAGTGAATGAACTAGTGATGAATATGAGTGCATGATGTCCATGAGCAAGAAACGACGTTTGATGACCTTAGGCGAGATTGCAAAGGTATCCGATGTGAAATGAGAAAGTTGGCTAAGTCAAGACGAGATATAAGGTGAGCAATGCATGTGCATGGACGTGGGTGATTAAAATGAGAAGCCTAAGAAATATGGGAAGTTGCAAATTTGAAACTGCCCAGTGGTCGTAAAGTGCTAGGACGGACCGTAAATTGGTATACGGTCCGTAAACTAGCAAGTCGTAAATTGGCATGCAAAACTTCAACTTTCTGCCAGTTGAGGAAATGGCTAAATACGACCTGGAGGACGGACTGTAAAGTGATTTACGGCCCGTAAACCATGGTCGTAAATCACCATGTTGCAGCCTTAAGTTTCTGGTTCTGAATATGGTTAAAGACGACCACGAAGGACGGTCCGTAAACTGGAATACGGACCGTAAACCCCTATGGACGACCACTGTGCACTTCAGTTCAGATTTTGCAAGTCATTAAATAAAGGGACCAACACTTGTTTTATTTCATTTCAACATTACACCACTTCTCTCTAAAACATCTCTCTACATTTATTATCCAAGTTTTCAAGGATCATAAGTCATCAACAACATAAAACAAAGTGAATCAAGAGCAAGAACATCATCAAAGGTCATCCAAGTCAAGAAATCCAAATGGAGAAAAACTAGGGTTTTGCTCAAAGTGGAGTATTATCAACTAAAGCTTGTTCCTACAACTTCTAAGGTAAGATTCATGATATTTATATGATGTTTAAGATATTGGAGAGTTGAAATACATGAATTGTAGAAAATATGGTCAACTAGGTCATGAATGATGAATAGTGACATTTTGAGGAATAGTTTGAATTGAATCACGAATGTTGTTGTGTTGAGATATGAATGTGTTACAAATAGTATTGAGATCACGAACTCGACACTTTAGACAAATGGGCGAAGTTGAATGTTATGACCATAAATATGGGTGAATTAGAAGCAAATTGAGAAATCTAGATTATGTGGATGATGTGAATGACTAACGACCATTGTTATGATATTAATGAAGGTAGAAACACTAACATTGGAAGGAAGCGTGCAAGTGTAGAATAGTTCGACGAAAAGGTATGTAAGGCCGACCCTTCTTTCATAAGGCATGGTTCCTTGGCCAAACTCTTGAATCCTCTATATGAGTACGTTGTTTTCAATTGGTTGATATTCCGAGCTCATAAGCTCACGACCCTTGATATGTACTACGATTGTACCACGCACTTCATACGACGAGTAGGCCTATGATATAGAAGTAACGTTAATGATGACGATAGTAATGATAAGGATGATAATAATGATGCTAAAGGTGCCTATGGGCTATATACTTATATGTGTGCCTATGAAGGGCTATGATGAAACCTCGAGCTTATAACGTCGGGTAGAATATATGTATATGATTATGTATAAAGTATGTATACGATTACGAAACGCGCGCACACCTCTGCAGATGGTACGGATAACCCTGAAGCCTTGGTAGGGCCAGGTATGAGTAACCTTGAGCCTTGGTTGGCCAAGTATGTATGAAACACCGATCCTATGAGGTCGGGTATGCTATGTAAAATGCTATGTATATGAAATGACTAAGTATATAATATGAATATGAATGTGATAAGACTATGTATGGAATACAGATGATGACGTAGGTGTACGAATACGTATGAAAAATGGGAAGCCCCTATGAAAGGCAAGTAAGTGTAATGATGATGATGTTATTGTCTCCCCTCCTATGCTATTTCATATGTTGTTCATGATGCTTATTTATTGATGTTGCTCATGCTTTACATACTCAGTACATTCTTCGTACTGACGTCCTTTTGTTTGTGGACGCTGCGTCATGCCCGCAGGTGCACAGGGAGACAGACTTGATCCATAGCTTCATATTCAGAGATTACATAGAGAGCTCCATTTCCTTCAGAGCCATATCTTTTGGGTACTCATTCTTTTGTGTATATAATTATGGGCATAGCGGGGTCCTGTCCCGCTAATGTGATATGTTATGCTCTTAGAGGCTCGTAGACATGTGTGTGTGTGGGTAGATGTGTTTGGCCTTGTCGGCCTATGTTTTGTACATCATTTTGTCGGCCACGTTGGCCCATGTACATTGATGTGGCATAGATGCCTATGATGATATAAACATGTTGTTGTCCAAATGGGACTAGTTGACAAATGAATGGAAATGCATGTATAATTATGCGGCTCACCTAGATGTAGGCATAAGAGTAAGCTAAGAGGGTGCCCGGGTGGGCTAGCACCGGGTGCTCGTCACGGCCCCGAGTCGGGTCGTGACAAAAGTGGTATCAAAGCGGTTCAGTCCTAGGGTGTGTCTACGAGCCGTGTCTAGTAGAGTCTTGGGTATGGGTGTGTTGCGCGCCACACTTATAAACAAGAAGCTGCGGGCATTTTAGGAATGATTGACCTTCTTTCTTCATAAGAATCGTGCGATAGAGCTATGATGTAAGAAATTCTTGTTCCTAAATCGTGTGTTGTGTATTTCAGAGATGCCTAAAAAGAAAAAGGCTACAGCAGTCCGAAAGGGCCAGACGGTGGAAGAAAAGCGGGCTAAAAGAGCACCGCCACCGGTAGTAGAGGAAGATGAGTCCCAGAGTGCGGCTCAATCTCAATCCTCCCAGACAGTGCCTATTACTGAGGAGCGTGAGGGAGTCTCAGCTCCAGCTCCGGCTCCTCCACCAGATGCTTCGGGCCAGGATGTGAAAGAGGCCATTAATTTGTTGACCCAGTTGGTTGCGGCCTAGGCTCAGAGGCAAAGTTCAGGGCATGGTGATAGGGCTGTTAGCGCAAGGGCCCGTGACTTTATTACTTTGAACCCTCCGGAATTCTTTGGGTCAAAACCGGAGGAGGATCCCCAGGATTTTATTGATGGTATGCTAAGGATGCTCCGGTTGATACATGCTTTGGACACCGAGTCAGTGGAGTTAGCGTCATATAGATTGAGAGATGTCTCGATTCAGTGGTATACGGTATGGATGGCTTCACGGGGAGCAAATGCACCTCCCCCGGTATGGCAAGAGTTTGTTGATGCTTTTCTCCGTCATTATATGCCCCCAGAAGTTCGGCGAGCTAGGGCCGATAAATTCTTAAATTTGAGGCAAGGCAGTATGAGTGCCTAGAGTATAGCCTCCGTTTTAACTCCTTGGCCAGGTATGCTTCGGCCATGGTAGCAGATATGGGCGACAGGGTACATTGGTTCGTAAAGGGCCTAGGGCCACATTTGATGGACAAATGTTTGACTGCGTCCCTTCAGGACGGTATGGATATTGTACGCATTCAGGCACATGCTCAGAACTTAGAGGAAAGCCTACAGCAGCGGAGAAGTGAACGTGAACAGGATATGGGACATAGCAAGAGGGCCAGATCTTCGGGCCTAATAAGTGAGTCCAGAGGCCGACACAGGCAACAGTTACCTAGACATTCGGGCTATTCTATGACCAGTGCACCTCCACGGTTTTCAGGCCAGAGCCTTGATAGATCTACTCATCCCGGGCCGAGTCAGAGTTATTCGGGGTCCCAGATTAGAGGTGATTCAGGCCAGTCAAGGCCACCTATACCACGATGTTCCCAGTGTGGGAAGTCGCATTGGGGTCAATGCCGATTGGGTTCAGATGGTTACTATTCATGTGGTCGACCAGGACATATTATGCGTGATTGCCCCTCAGTACATGGTAGAGGTAGGACCCAACCATCAGGGTCGGTAGCCGGATCTTCGGCATCTGTACGCCCTATGGGGCCAGGTTCACATGCGCCAGTCGGCCATGGTAGAGGCAGAGGGAGAGTCCCCAGTACTGGCGGTCCTCAGCACCGTATTTATGCCTTGGCTGGACGCCAAGATCTTGAGTCTTCTCCTGACGTGGTCACAGGTATATTATCGGTATTCTCTCATGATGTATATGCTTTGATTGATCCGGGCTCCACGTTATCATATGTTACTCCTTATATTGCGGGTCAATTTATAGTCGAGCCGGAGTCGATCAAACCTTTTGAGGTGTCTACACTCGTGGGTGAATCGGTAATAGCTAGCCGAGTATATAGAGATTGTGTAGTTATGATTTGTGACCGTCGTACCATGATTGATTTGCATGAGCTAGAGATGGTAGATTTTGACATCATTATGGGCATGGATTGGTTGGCTTCTTGTTATGCCAATGTTGATTGTAGAATGAAGATGGTTCGTTTCCAGTTTCCGGGAGAACCAGTCTTAGAATGGAAAGGTAGATTTATTTCCTATCTAAAGGCAAGGAAGATGATCACGAAAGGATGTATTTATCATCTAGTGCGAGTTCAAGATGTTGAAGCTGAATCGCCGACTCTTCAGTCAGTTCCCGTAGTGAACGAATTTCCGGATGTGTTCCCGGAAGAGCTTCCAGGCCTTCCTCCCGAGCGGGAGATTGATTTTGCCATTGATGTACTGCCGGGCACTAAACCCATATCTATTCCTCCTTATAGAATGGCACCCGCAAAATTGAAAGAGTTGAAGGAGCAACTAAAGGACTTACTTGATAAAAGCTTCATTAGGCCTAGTTCATCCCCATGGGGAGCGCCCGTATTGTTTGTCCGAAAGAAAGATGGCTCTTTGAGAATGTGTATCGATTACTGTTAACGTCCAAATCCACCCTATTAATTAGAATGGACACGGTCGTATGCAAATATATTTTACCCAACTATGAGTCGGGGTCGATCCCACAGGGAATACAATGAAGAAATATACTCGATAAGTGTAACACCTGACTATTAGTCTATATTTCAAGAGGAAAGGAAATATAATAAAAGTTTGATTGTTGGTTGTTCATTAAAGACTGAGAATGATTATAGGATGTAAACAATTGGTAAACGGGACTAAGGTTGTGGTTCCAATGGAGAGTAATGCGTTTGGGTATCAATTCAACTTATTTATTTGCCTAGGTGCATTAAGCCAAAGGTTACGCGATTCTTGCCAAAAGTTTTCCAACCAAATCAACAAATTTCATCCTAAGCTTTTCCAAGCCCTAGGATGTTTTATAAGAAAGCACCCATGTAGCCTCAACTAGCTTTCCTATTCCTAGCTCAAGCTATTAGATGGATTTAATGACCCACATTGTTGCTATTAACTCTTTTCCTAACCTCTACTTTCTTTTCCAAGCAAAGTAATGGTATTAAGGCACAAGTAATGTTGTACACCATCACAAGACATTTATGCTTGAAGAGTTAATAGAAAACACCATTAGCATATAAATATAGTATGAATACGAAACCCAATCACATAACTAACACATTGGATACCACAACCTTAGCTGAAAGATTAGCTACTAATATTCATTAAAAGTAAATCAATCAAGTAAAATGTATTCATAAAGCTTACAAAAGTGTTGGATGAAGAAGATGACAAAGCTAAAAGAAATCTCTTAAATGCTTCAACACCCAACAGTAAATGACTTCACAAGAGTCTATGCCAAAAACTGCAGGATAAAATAAACCAAAACCCTAGCAAATCTATTTATAGCATGTCCAAAACGGGAACAATTTCCAGACGAAATTGCCCCTGCGCATAGGGTGCGATTCGCACCTAGCGTCGCATGTTCGACCCGCGAATCGCGGATTTCACCAGACCATCGCAGGTGTCGCCTCTTCAGATAATTGTTGGGCACCATCCGCGACACAGTCCGCGATTCGCATGTTACACCTGCGACTCGCAGGTGGTGTCTCCTGTGGTGTCCTCTTTGATCCTCTCTGTCAACAAGTGCTGCACCGTCCGTGATTCGCATGTTACACCTGCGACTCGCAGGTGGTGTCGCAGGTGGTGTCACCTGTGGTGTCTTCTTTGATCCTCTCTGTCAACAAGTGTTGCACCACCTGCGATTCGCGTGTGGTACCTGCGAATCGCAGGTCGTGCCATTGTTCAGTTCTGCTGGGTTTTTGCTTCATTTTGCTTCGTTTTGCTTCAAGTTGCTTCCGGCACATGTTATTCTACAAATTGACACAAAAACACGAGAAACGACATCAAAAGTACTTGGGGATTTGCAAAAGACTAAGTAATTTGCATCGAATGAGCCGTAATTTCATGACTCATCAACACCCCCAAACTTAAACTTTTGCTTGTCCTCAAGCATTTAAAACAGAACTACCATATATGCCAATTGCTAAGTACTACAATGATGTTCATGATCAGTCAAAACATAATTGTTCAAAATACGAGTTCCCCTCCCTCTCGTTGCGAGACATGGTGCCTTTCCTCAATAGGCGAGCATTAACCAACTGATGCACTTGATGACACAATGTTATTCTGCCTTTTAAAAGAACCAGCTTCAAATGAGGCGTCAAGAAGTAATTCTTTCGTTGAGCTTAGTAATCCACATGCCCTCACAATAAGACCAAAGAAAGTCCCACACACACATAGTCATGAATAGCGACTGGGACAAAAGACGAGTAAGGAGAGAACCACTCACACTCAGAAAGTAAAATGTACAAGTACAAAAAATATGGTGCCATAAGCTTGCCCTTTAAGTATTTCTCCACTAATATGAACACACTTTGTTCAAAATCAATTAGGACTTGCGGGTCATAGTTAAGGTTCGGGGTTAAGGTAGGGTGAAATTTGGGTAAGAGTGACTTGATGTCTCCCTAAGCATTTTCGAATACGCTTCCTTCACTTAATCCGTTCCTTCTTCAGCATTTAAGCATTATCCGCCAATTCGCGCCTCCTATTGCCAATATCGTTATTTCTCCTCTAGTTTCCCCACTTATTCCTTACGTCACAACCATTATTCACACCCTTGCGTTCACTGCTAAACCTACGATTTATGCATACATATACACACCTTTCTTTACACAAATATTTACATATACAATTTTTATTTTTATTTTTTTAGCTACCACCCCCAAACTTATGCGTTTTAGCCTATTGTAGCGTGTTCGATTTGCTTAGGGAGATAGGGTGCTAAAAGGTGGATAAACAAGGGTAAAAGGAATGGGGCTTGTCACATGGTTGTAATGAAAGAAAGTAAAAACAAAGTTACGGCTCAAAAATGGGTTAACTAGGATATCAATGCAATGGGTAGGAGTTTTTAGGTTTAGTGGCGGTCCAAGGAGAGCCTAATATCCTTTTTCAAACAAGTGTAGTTCAGTATTTCGCCTTGAGATACTTTCCGGGCAAGTTCTAGATCACAATTATGCACAAGACTTACAACAATGACCTTTCACACACATGGCACATGGATTACTTTGCTAACTTCTAACTACTTCTCAACCCATCATTCTATATTTGCAAAACATTTGTGTGTCACCAAATGAGTCATGTTAGTGTTATTCCCCCCTTCTGAGTACATATGCAAGAATTTTGGGAGGGGTGTTATCAAAATACGACGGAAAGGCGAAACAAGAAAAATTTATAAACTGATCAACCATCACTATTATACTTGGCAATGAAAAAGTACAAGTGTACAAACTTAAACATGAGCTATCCTAAAACAATAAAAACAAACATATGCCGCATGAGCTGTCCTACCCCCAACAAAAGGAAGATGCAGTGTCCCCAATGCATCAAATATAGTACAAGGGATGAGTAACTCACGATGGATGCCTGGCGTCCGATGGTGTCTGATCAGCAGGGAGGACCTCCAACGGAGGTACGATCAATGGGAGCGGTGCATCATCACCCTCCTGCCCGGGTGTTAGTATCTCAGGCCCCCCAGACGGGGGCAATGGTGTATCAGCTGGAGGAGCGGTGGATGAACTGGCCTCACCCGCCCTCGGGGGTCGAGATGCCACCCTGGATTTCCTGCTTGCCTCTAGGGACTGCTGCATCGCCACATATGTGTCAATCTCATCCTCAGCGATACCAGCAGCTCGGGCGGAAGTACGTGCCTCCTCAACAACTGGGTCAACCTCCAGCTCCTCATCAAACTCTTCATCACTTTCTTCCTCCTCTTCTTCCTCTTCTTCCTCAGTGTCTTCTTCCTCCCCAGTTGGCTCCACCACTCCTTTTTCCGAAGGCATGGCAGGCGTTGTGGACCCAGTGGAGAATAAGGAGGCACCGGAAGGTAGAATGGGTGCACTGAGCTCAATGTCGGGGACCTGTAATACTCGAATGTCCTCCTTAACCTTAGCTAGGTCCGCCCGAATGGCCGAAAGGCCGCCTACACTGCCCCCCTCAATCTGCTCCAACCGACGATCAATGCGGCGAACATGCTCCTTAATTTTGTCCTGCTCCGCCCTAATATGTGTGATTGCCTGAGTGTAGGGTGCCATGGTTGCCTCAATGGCCTCTTTCACAAAATTGGGAAGCCTCTCAACCAACCAATTAACTTTAGCATCTGCTGCCCGGAGTACTCGCATACCCTCAGTAGACACTCCACGGGCTGCTGTGGTGGATGGCGGAACCGTGTCAGTGGGAACTGAAGTGGAAGAACTTGGAGGGTCAGACCTCGGTACTTGAGGGGCAGTAGTGGGAGCTGTCTCCTCATCATCGGTGGCCAAGTCTTCAGGCTCAAGAATATGAGCATCAAGTGTTGTTCCCGAAGCTCTCGGCTCTGTGCTCACCCGCTTTCTCTTCCTAGTCCCCGGTTCTAATTTGGTGTAATCAATCATTTGATCAGCCGTTAAATTCCTGTCCACTCGAGGAATATCACGAACCTCTTTCCGGCGGCACAATGTAGTGATCAAACAAGGAAAAGGGAGTGATGTGTTCTTTTGAGTGGACCGATTCTTGATCTCGTCTCGGATAATTACCCCCACATCGACAAGGTACCCGGACATGAGTGAAGCAATGAGAATACACTTGGAAATAGGTATGTCAGTGCTATGCTTGGACGGACTCACCCGCGATGATACTAAGGATAACCAAAATTTGGCTTCGCGGTTGAAAGTGTTCTTCTCAATCGGGACAGATGGATCCAGCCATGGTGGAGTCCCTGTGGCAATCACTGAAGCTACCCACTCGCGTTGCTCCTCCGGGTTTTCCATCTTCAATTCATATTCAGAACTAACCGGAGGCCAACCTTCAACAGGGTCTGTTTCGCTGCGTTGCTCATATAAGATCGATGTTATGGTATCGGCAGCACAATCAATCTCCTTTCCCCGAACCAGAACCCAACAGAGGTGCTCCAAGTTTTTCTTTGGTGTGCGGCGCGTCCTCTTTGAATTTAATGTGGCCGCATAAGCTGCATAGAATTCCATTACCAGGGCTGGGCAGTATTCAGCAGGCTGCATGAAGTAGGTCCATCGCAAGGCCTCAAGCTTGCGAATGATGCCCGGGCATTGATCTTGCAGCCCCTGTAGAGTGACCCTCTTTTCGACAATGAGGCCCCGGACTGGATTCCCATCAGACTTAATTGTATTCCAAGTCTTATACAGCTCCCTGGATCCAGGTACGGTGAATCGTTGCTCCATTGCCTCTCTTCGCTGACCTCTAGTGACGGCATCCTCGGGCTCAGGAGAGGAAGCCCCATGTGTCCCCTCTTCAGACTGGGGGACGGGATCAGCCGGTGCCTTTTCTTTTCTCCTAGAGGTGGAGGTTTTTCGTGTTGCTCGTCTTCCTCCACTTTGAGGTTGATTTGATCGAACCATCCTGCACAACATACAAAAATATACCCATTATTTACTGGCATGTTTACAAAAACAAAACATTGAAGGATGGCACCACCCGCGAAACCTCACATGCGAGTCGCATGTTTTACCTGTGACTCGCGTATTGTGTCGCGGATGATGCCAGTACACATGTTCTTTACTGTCAACACCTGCGACATAATGTGCGATTCGCATGTCAAACATGCGAATCGCGGATTATGCTCGCAGGTGAGACAGTTCCCTCTTTTTTTTTTTTTTTTTTAAATTACGCAACACAGCTGCACACACACAAGAACATATTTACGTAACTTTCTCCCTTAAGCGCATTGTCACCCCGTCAATCATTGGGAAAATCTATTCCATTACTCGCACCTATGTTTGATGGTTGTTCCTCACAAACGACAATGACATTTTGTGACGGGTCCTATTTTACAGGTAATGATTTTGGGCGACTGATCATATTTCCACAACATTTAAACACTCACATAGTCTTTTAGGCATTTCGTCAAACACGTGGTGAGAGTGCGTCACTATTAGTTCTTACCACAAATGGGTACCCCAGAATTCCCTAGTCGCTATCTAATTTAGCATCAACAATCACTTCCTAGAAGGACTACACAAGCATGGGTACTCAAGACTTCCCCATTGTTCATCAATTTCCAAACAACCCATTTAACACATAAGATAAATCTACCCAAATAACTAATTACAACAAGTGGTATGGCATGATAATGACATGTAATTGAGCAATTAGTAGATACCACCTAATGAAGAGAAGAGAAAAGTCCAACATACCTTGAGAGTAGATGAAAGTAGGAAACCTTGAACTCCTTTGTTTTTTTTTTAAAATAAAAGGGAAGTTAGGGTTTTGATCTGTGATTAAGGATGCTTGAAGTGAAATGGGGGTTATAGGCGGACTTAAGGAGAATGGAGAGACCAAGAGTAATATTATAACTGATAAGAACAGTCGTTACCTTCTTTTATTTCAAAGAAACTGAACCGCGTCGGGTCGGGTCGACCCGCGACTTTTCACTTACCTGCACAACATGCGACTTGCGTATTATGTCGCATGTTTAACATGCGAGTCGCATGTTGTGTCGTTCCTTCGCGGATGCTGACAGAGAGTTCAGCTTTCATGGGCTGCATTTGGCACCACCTGCGATTCGCAGATGAAAATCGCAGACATGACACGCGAATCGCAGATGATGTCGCATGTCATGCCAATTGGCATTTTTCGCAATCTTCTTCTTTGTATGCACATTTTATTCCTACAAACTTGGACACACTTCAAAACATCATAAAAGTAAGAACAATAAACACATGAAAATAAAACTTGGGTTGCCTCCCAAGAAGCGCTTGATTTTACGTCGCAGCACGACGTTGGTACCTGTTTAACCCTTTATGGCTCGTTGAGGATGAAGACCTCGATAATCTTTGCTTCATTCTGAGATCCCCAGTAATGTTTCACCCTTTGCCCATTCACTTTGATTTTGTTACCACTTGGGCAAACAAGTTCAATTGCTCCAGATGGGAACACTTGTGTGATTTCAAACGGGCCGGACCATTTGGACTTCAACTTTCCGGGAAACAACCGGAGCCTGGAGTTGAACAGCAATACCCGATCTCCGATGCTGAACTCTCTTTGCAAGATCTTCTTGTCATGGAAGTGTTTCATGCGGGCCTTGTAGAGTGACGAACTCGCATATGCCTTAAGTCGAAATTCATCGAGTTCGTTAATCTGCTCCAACCTCAAGTTTGAGGCATCACCCCATTCTAGATTCAACTTTTTCAAGGCCCACAATGCCTTATGTTCGAGTTCCACCGGAAGATGACAAGCTTTTCCAAATACCAGTTGATATGGAGACATGCCAATTGGTGTCTTGTAGGCTGTTCGGTATGCCCATAGAGCGTCATCCAATTTCCTTGACCAATCAGTCCGGTTAGCATTCACTGTTTTGGAAAGGATGCTCTTAATTTCTCTATTTGAGACCTCAACTTGGCCACTTGTTTGGGGATGATACGGAGTGGCAACTTTATGCTTAACCCCATACTTCTCAAGAAGAGTCTTGAACAATCTATTGCAGAAATGAGAGCCTCCATCACTAATGATTGCTCTTGGAGTTCCGAACCTTGAGAAGATCACCCTCCTTAAAAATGCAGTGACACTTCTTCCTTCATTGTTGGGGAGCGCGACGGCTTCCACCCATTTGGATACGTAGTCTACTGCCACCAGAATGTACTTGTTGTTGTAGGAGCTTACAAATGGACCCATAAAATCAATGTCCCATACGTCGAACAATTCAACTTCCAAAATTGGTGTCATTGGTAGCTCATGCCTTCTTGCTATGCCCCCATGTCTTTGACATTGATTACAAGCTTTCACAAAGTCATGAGCATCTTGATGGATTGTCGGCCAATAAAACCCACTTTGAAAAACCTTAGCAGCCGTTCTTGAGCTACTATGATGTCCACCAACCGGTGATGAGTGACAAGCTTCGATGATGGGCATCATTTCTACTTCGGGTATGCACCTCCTTATGATGTTGTCGGCGCAAACCCTGAATAGATATGGCTCGTCCCAATAGAATTTCCGGGCATCACTCAAAAACTTCTTCTTTTGGTGGAAGTTCAAATCCATTGGCATGATGTCACTTGCATGGAAGTTAGCAAAATCGGCATACCAAGGGATCATGTCATGCGACCCCGCCATTACCTGCTCATCCGGGAATGACTCATTGATTTCTAGGCCATCCAATGGACGCCCACCCTCTTCAAGGCGAGACAAGTGGTCCGCCACTTGATTTTCACACCCTTTTCTATCTTTGACTTCAAAGTCAAACTCTTGCAAAAGAAGGACCCAACGTATCAACCTCGTTTTTGCATCCTTCTTTGTCATGAGGTAACGTAGGGCTGCATGATCGGTGTGAACAATCACATGAGTGCCCAAAAGATAAGCCCGGAACTTCTCGAAAGCAAATACAATAACCAGCAACTCTTGTTCTGTGACAGTGTAATTCATTTGAGCACTGTTCAGAGTCTTGCTTGCATAGTAAATTGGGTGAAAGATCTTATCACGCTTCTGGCCAAGAACAGCCCCCATGGCAAAGCCACTTGCATCACACATAAGCTCAAAGGGTTGAGACCAGTCCGGGGCAATGATGATAGGAGCCGATGTGAGTCTCTCTTTCAGAGCCTCAAATGCCTTCAAGCAAGCATCATCAAATACAAATTTCGACTCCTTCTCCAACAACTTGCATAACGGGTTGGATATTTTTGAGAAATCCTTGACAAATCTTCTATAAAACCCAGCATGCCCAAGGAAGCTACGAACACCTTTAACGAAAATTGGAGGAGGAAGCTTAACAATAACCTCAATTTTAACTTGATCGACTTCAAGCCCCTTTTCCGAAATCTTGTGCCCCAAGACGATGCCTTCTCTAACCATGAAGAGGCACTTCTCCCAATTCAGAACCAAATTTGTCTCTTCACATCGTTTCAATACTTGGGCAAGATTCTGCAAGCATTCATCAAAGGAATCCCCAACTACGGAAAAGTCATCCATGAAGATTTCAATGGACTCCTCAACCATATCGGAGAAAATAGACATCATGCAACGTTGAAATGTTGCGGGTGCATTGCATAACCCAAAAGGCATTCTCTTGAAAGCAAAAGTCCCATAAGGACAAGTGAAGGTAGTTTTCTCTTGGTCCTCGGGGGCAATGGTGATTTGGTTGTACCCGGAATACCCATCAAGGAAGCAATAATAATCTCTACCCGCAAGCCTATCAAGCATTTGGTCCATGAATGGCATTGGGAAGTGGTCCTTTTTGGTCCACTTATTCAGCTTCCGATAATCTATGCAAACACGCCATCCGGTAACCTTGCGAGTGGGAATCAACTCATTTTTATCATTCGCAACCACAGTGATCCCACCTTTTTTTGGTACACATTGAACCGGACTCACCCATGAGCTATCTGAAATGGGGTACACAACCCCGGCATCCAGCCACTTGATTATCTCAACCTTGACAACCTCTTGCATGGGGGGATTTAACCTCCTTTGATGTTCAACGCTTGGCTCACAGTCTTCATCAAGCTGAATTTTATGCGTACAAATACCGGGTGGAATCCCTTGAATATCCGCAATGCTCCACCCGATAGCTTTTTTGTATCTTCTCAAGATCACCATTAACCTCCCTCTTTGCTCATCCGTCAACCGGGCAGATATAATCACGGGCAATGTGTTGTTGAGTCTAAGAAACTCATACCTCAAATGTGAAGGAAGAGGTTTGAGTTCCAAAGTAGGAGGCTCAATAATTGAAGGTTTTGCGGGAGGAGTTGCTCGGTTTTCCAGGTCAAGATCGAGTCTCTTTGGATTGAGGTGGTAAGACCCCATTCCAATCAACGCATTGACCATCTCCTCAAATTCTTTTTCGTTGTCCCATTCATAATTCATTATCACCGCAGCCAACATATCACCTATATGCTCATGTTCTATGGTTGTCTCCATTGCTTCATCAATTGTGTCAATAACCGACACAACACTCATATCCGCCGGTTGTTTCATTGACTTGCAAATATGGAAAGTGATCTCTTCATCATTCATTCTAAATTTCAGATCACCTCTTTCCACATCCACAAGGGCACGCCCTATGGCTAAGAATGGTCTTCCCAAGATTATGGGAACTTCAAAGTCAACTTCACAATCCAAGATCACAAAATCGGCCGGAAAAATAAATTTATCCACTCTTACAAGCACATCATAAAGAATACCAATGGGCCTCTTTACTGTTCTATCCGCCATAAGTAATCTCATCGTAATAGGACGGGGGGTTCCCAATCCCAACTTGTTGAAGATAGAAAGCGGCATCAAATTGATGCTTGCTCCAAGATCACATAAAGCTTTAGCAAACTTGTATTTACCGATGGTGCATGGAATTGTGAATGCTCCAGGGTCTTATTTTTTGTGCACCAAAGCTTTGGTGACGATTGCACTACAATGATGAGTGCCCCCCAATGTTTCAATGCCAGGACTCCTTCTTTTGGTCACTAGATCTTTCATGAACTTCGCATAACCGGGAATTTGTTCAAGTGCCTCAACCAATGGAATATTTATTGAGAGATCCTTTAATCGTTCGATGAACTTGTGGAACTTTCCATCTTCCGCTTTCTTTGCCAATCGTTGAGGAAAAGGAGGGGAAGGCCTCATAACGGGCGGTGAAGCCCTTGGTACCTCCTCCGCCGCTTCCTTGCTTTCCGAGGCATCATTGATTTCCGGAAGGTCCTTGTTAACGATGGGCTCTTCAATACCAGCCCGCATGTTCTTTGGGTTTGCTTCTTCTTCAATAACCATGGGTTCTTCAACCATTTTCTCTTCATTACCCAACACATTTTCGTTCGCCAATTCCTTTTCCCCAATTGTTTTGCCACTCCTAGTAGTAATTGCATTGCATTTATGTTCACCATCATTCCTTGGATTAGCAACTGTGTCACTAGGGAGTGAGCCTTTCTGCCTCTGGTTTAGAATTGCCGAGATTTGGCCAAGTTGAGACTCCAACTGTTTAATGGAGGTGGAGTGTGAACTTACAACTTGACCCATGGATTTGACCTCATCTCTAGTTTCCTTGCAAAAGGTGTCGGTGGACTCCACTTTCCTAAGTACCTTTGACAACATATCTTCAATTTTTGAATTAGAGGAGTCGCTATTTGGCGGTTGGCCAGAGCTTGGTTGATTTCCCTTCGGAGGGACATACGGATTTGTGCTCCGATGATTGTTGTAATTGTTATTGTACCCCCCTTGATTGTTGTCACGATTATCTCTCCAATTAGAGTGACCTTGTTCTTTGTTCCAACCTTGATTCCCTTGACCTTGCCGCCAAGATCCTTGATTTGGACCTTGGTAGTTCGGACGGGAACCCTCCCTCAGATTGTTGACATAACTCGCCTCCTCATCATACATTTGGAAACATTGCTCATCCGGAGGACCCCCTTCGAAGGATTCTACCGCATTCACCTTTTTGCTTCCGCCACCCATGACATGTTTTGTTAGAAGGTCCATTTGGGTGACAAGTTTGGCCATGGACTCATCTCTCTCTTCCTCCTTCTTAATTATCTCACGAGTGAGCACATGTTTGGAGGAACTTTCTCCACCCACTTCCGAATCCCTAGTGTGCCATGCTTCATTAGTCTTGGTCAATTTATCCAACAATTCACAAACGGTGGCATAAGAGTTATCCATAAGAGACCCCTCTGCAATGTTGTTCGCCACTGATTTGTTGACCGAATCTAGAGATCTATAAAATGTTTGTAGAAGCACACCATCGGGCAACCCATGCTTGGGACAGCTTTTGACTTTCTTTTTAAAACGAGTCCAAGTTTCATGGAGAGCCTCATCCGGAAGTTGACGAAAGTTGTTGATTTCGTCACGGAGTTGTAACATTCGCGATGGAGGGAAGAACTTCTTGAGGAATGCTTCGGTCAGTTCCTCCCAAGTAGTGATGGACCCGGAAGGAAGATCGTCTAACCAAGCCGTGGCTTCCCCCGTTAGGGAGTATGGGAAGAGTCGTAGCCTGACTACTTCAATTGAGACGCCCGGATGCACATTGGTAGAACAAACCCCAAGAAAGTTCCTAAGGTGCCTATTCGGGTCATCTTTGGGTAGACCACCGAACAGGCCCTTAGTGTTGAGCAGGTGCAGCATTGTGTTGGTTATATGGAAACTCGAATTTCCAATCAAAGGTGGGGGATGAATTGCAGCTGCATAGCCTGCCCCCACAGCTTCTTCACCAACCGCTATTGGTGGGTTTTGGACTTGGATACCTTCCTCCTCCATATTGCCTGCACAACACACAACAACAAAAAGGAAATAAGAAATGAAATAAAGACTAAGAGTAACGTTTTACACTAGTTAGTAAATTTCTAGACCGTATTCCCCGGCAACGGCGCCATTTTTGTTAACGTCCAAATCCACCCTATTAATTAGAATGGGCACGGTCGTATGCAAATATATTTTACCCAACTATGAGTCGGGGTCGATCCCACAGGGAATACAATGAAGAAATATACTCGATAAGTGTAACACCTGACTATTAGTCTATATTTCAAGAGGAAAGGAAATATAATAAAAGTTTGATTGTTGGTTGTTCATTAAAGACTGAGAATGATTATAGGATGTAAACAATTGGTAAACGGGACTAAGGTTGTGGTTCCAATGGAGAGTAATGCGTTTGGGTATCAATTCAACTTATTTATTTGCCTAGGTGCATTAAGCCAAAGGTTACGCGATTCTTGCCAAAAGTTTTCCAACCAAATCAGCAAATTTCATCCTAAGCTTTTCCAAGCCCTAGGATGTTTTATAAGAAAGCACCCATGTAGCCTCAACTAGCTTTCCTATTCCTAGCTCAAGCTATTAGATGGATTTAATGACCCACATTGTTGCTATTAACTCTTTTCCTAACCTCTACTTTCTTTTCCAAGCAAAGTAATGGTATTAAGGCACAAGTAATGTTGTACACCATCACAAGACATTTATGCTTGAAGAGTTAATAGAAAATACCATTAGCATATAAATATAGTATGAATACGAAACCCAATCACATAACTAACACATTGGATACCACAACCTTAGCTGAAAGATTAGCTACTAATATTCATTAAAAGTAAATCAATCAAGTAAAATGTATTCATAAAGCTTACAAAAGTGTTGGATGAAGAAGATGACAAAGCTAAAAGAAATCTCTTAAATGCTTCAACACCCAACAGTAAATGACTTCACAAGAGTCTATGCCAAAAACTGCAGGATAAAATAAACCAAAACCCTAGCAAATCTATTTATAGCATGTCCAAAACGGGAACAATTTCCAGACGAAATTGCCCCTGCGCATAGGGTGCGATTCGCACCTAGCGTCGCATGTTCGACCCGCGAATCGCGGATTTCACCAGACCATCGCAGGTGTCGCCTCTTCAGATAATTGTTGGGCACCATCCGCGACACAGTCCGCGATTCGCATGTTACACCTGCGACTCGCAGGTGGTGTCGCAGGTGGTGTCTCCTGTGGTGTCCTCTTTGATCCTCTCTGTCAACAAGTGTTGCACCGTCCGCGATTCGCATGTTACACCTGCGACTCGCAGGTGGTGTCGCAGGTGGTGTCACCTGCGGTGTCTTCTTTGATCCTCTCTGTCAACAAGTGTTGCACCACCTGCGATCCGCGTGTGGTACCTGCGAATCGCAGGTCGTGCCATTGTTCAGTTCTGCTGGGTTTTTGCTTCATTTTGCTTCGTTTTGCTTCAAGTTGCTTCCGGCACATGTTATTCTACAAATTGACACAAAAACACGAGAAACGACATCAAAAGCACTTGGGGATTTGCAAAAGACTAAGTAATTGGCATCGAATGAGCCGTAATTTCATAACTCATCAATTACCGGCAATTGAATAAGGTGACGATTAAGAATAAATATCCTCTCCCGAGGATTGATGATTTATTTGATCAATTGCAAGGTGCCAAATGGTTTTCAAAGATTGATTTGAGGTCAGGGTATCACCAAGTGAGAGTTAGGGAGAAAGATATCCCTAAGACAGCCTTCAGAACAAGATATGGTCATTTTGAATTTCGGGTAATGTCATTTGGGCTAACGAACGCGCCAGCGGTATTTATGAATTTGATGAATAATGTGTTCAGGCCCTTCCTGGATTTATTTGTGATAGTATTTATCGATGACATCTTGGTGTATTCTAGATCCGAGGCAGAACATGCAGATCATTTGCGTATGGTCCTTGGAGTTGTTCGAACTCGAGAGTTATTCGCGAAGTTTTCCAAATGCGAGTTTTGGTTGAACTCAGTGGCATTTTTAGGGCATATTGTTGCAGCTGATGGTATCCGAGTGGATAGTCAAAAGATTGAGGCCGTGAAAACTTGGCCAAGACCCACAACTCCTACAGAGGTTCGTAGCTTTCTGGGCTTAGCAGGCTATTACAGGAGATTCGTTGAAGGTTTTTCCTCTATTTCTGCACCACTCACAAAGTTGACACAGAAATCAGCCAAGTTTCAATGGACAGATGCTTGTGAACGTAGTTTCCAAGAGTTAAAGGGCCGATTGACTTCTGCCCCAGTTCTGACACTTCCAGAGGGATTGGAAGGATACGTTGTGTATTGCGACGCTTCAGGTGTTGGGCTAGGCTATGTGTTGATGCAACATGGCAAAGTGATTGCGTATGCTTCAAGGCAATTGCGGAAACATGAGCAGAATTATCCTGCCCATGACTTAGAATTGGCCGCGGTGGTCCATGCATTAAAGATATGGAGACATTACTTATATGGTGTCCACGTGGATATTTACACAGATCATAAGAGTCTTCAATACATCTTCAAGCAGAAAGAGTTAAATTTGCGGTAACGACGATGGTTGGAATTGCTAAAAGACTACGATGTTGATATTTTGTATCACCCCGGAAAGGAAAATGTTGTAGCTGATGCTCTTAGCCGTAGGTCGATGGGAAGTTTAAGTGATGTACGACCAGAAAAGAAAGAGATGGCCCGTGAGCTGCAACAGTTAGCTAGCCTAGGAGTCCGAGTGGTGGACTCAGGTAGCAGAAGAGCTACTATTCAGAATTCGGCAGTCTCGTCGCTAGTAGCGGAAGTGAAAGAGCGACAATATGAGGATCCCATGCTAATGCAGTACAGAGATACACTCCCTCAGAAGAAGGAGTCATTCTTTGATATTTCAGGAGACGGATTTCTCCGATGTAGAGGCAGATTATGTGTCCCGGATATGGCAAGACTACGCCACCACATTTTGAGAGAAGCTCATTGTTCCCGTTACTCCGTTCACCCCGGAGCGACGAAGATATATCATGACCTTAAGTCTATATATTGGTGGAATGGGATGAAGAAAGATATAGCGAAATTTGTAGCTCAATGTCCTAATTTTCAACAAGTGAAAATCGAGCACCAAAAGTCAGGCGAATTGTTGCAAGCTATAGAAATCCCAACGTGGAAGTGGGAAGTGATTAATATGGACTTCATCACAGGGTTACCCCGTTCTCGACGTAAATATGATTCCATATGGGTGATCGTGGATAGAATCACAAAGTCAGCGCATTTCTTACCGGTCAGAACGACCTATGTGGCAGAAGATTATGCAAGGCTTTACCTTAAAGAGATAGTGAGACTTCATGGCGTTCCAGTGTCTATTATCTCCGATAGAGGAACTCAGTTTACAGCTAAATTTTGGGAGTCTTTCCAAGAGGGTTTAGGGACCCAAGTACATCTTAGTACGGCATTCCACCCACAGACCATTGGGCAGGCCGAGCGTACCATTCAGACTCTTGAAGATATGTTGCGAGCATGTATGTTAGATTTTGGAGGAAATTGGGATGATCATTTGCCACTCATTGAATTTGCTTACGATAATAGTTACCATTCCAGCATTCAAATGGCACCGTATGAGGCTTTATATGGGCGGAAGTGTAGATCCCCGATCGGGTGGTTTGAAACCGGAGAAACTAAGTTAATAGGGCCAGACTTGGTCCAGCAAGCTATAGGGAAAGTTAAGCTCATACAAGATCAGTTGTTAGCAGCCCAAAGTCGTCAAAAGTCCTATGCGGATAATCGTCGAAGGGACTTAGAGTTCGCAGTGAAAGATTGGGTGTTCTTGAAAGTGTCGCCGATGAAGGGCGTTATGAGATTTGGCAAAAAGGGAAAACTTAGTCCCCGGTATATTGGGCCATATGAGATTGTACGAAAGATAGGCAAAGTGGCCTATGAGTTAGATCTACCTCCCGAGTTGGAGTCAGTCCATCCAGTATTTCACGTCTCGATGCTTCGAAAATGTGTCGGAGATCCTACGAGGATCATCCCAGTAAATGATGTTCAAGTGACAGAAAAGTTGTCTTACGAAGAAATACCCATTGCCATATTAGATAGGCGAGTACGGAGGCTTAGAAACAAAGAAGTGGCCTCAGTTAAGGTTCTATGGAGAAGCAGTAAACGAGAGGAAATGACGTGGGAAGCGGAAGAAAGTATGCGATCCAAATACCCACATTTATTTCAGCCCTTGGAAGAGGTCCAAGATGAAACGTCAAGATCATAAGGTATGCCTGTTTTCCTTTTATGCTTTTAGGTCGTGTGTGGCCAAATTTTATGCTATTATGTTGTGGCCCTGTGAGGCATCGATATTATGGGTTGTTGTGGCGGGATGGTAGTTCCATATTATAGGGGAAACTCTGGCAAAATTTTTATAGAATCCCCGAAGACTTTAACATTCGAGGACAAATGTTCTTAAGGGGGGGAGAATGTTACACCTCTGAAATTTTTCCGTTGGTACGAAAGTGAATGAACTAGTGATGAATATGAGTGCATGATGTCCATGAGCAAGAAACGATGTTTGATGACCTTAGGCGAGATTGCAAAGGTATCCGATGTGAAATGAGAAAGTTGGCTAAGTCAAGACGAGATATAAGGTGAGCAATGCATGTGCATGGACGTGGGAGATTAAAATGAGAAGTCTTAGAAATATGGGAAGTTGCAGATTTGCAACTGCCCAGTGGTCGTAAAGTGCTAGGACGGACCGTAAATTAGTATACGGTCCGTAAACTAGCAGGTCGTAAATTGGAATGCAAAACTTCAACTTTCTGCCAGTTGAGGAAATGGTTAAATACGACCTGGAGGACGGACCGTAAAGTGATTTACTGCCCGTAAACCATGGTCGTAAATCACCATGTTGCAGCCTTAAGTTTCTGGTTCTGAATAAGGTTAAATACGACCACGAAGGACGGTCCGTAAACTGGAATACGGACCGTAAACCCCCATGGACGACCACTGTGCACTTCAGTTCAGATTTTGCAAGTCATTAAATAAAGGGACCAACACTTGTTTTATTTCATTTCAACATTACACCACTTCTCTCTAAAACATCTCTTTACATTTATTATCCAAGTTTTCAAGGATCATAAGTCATCAACAACATAAAACAAAGTGAATCAAGAGCAAGAACATCATCAAAGGTCATCCAAGTCAAGAAATCCAAATGGAGAAAAACTAGGGTTTTGCTCAAAGTGGAGTATTATCAACTAAAGCTTGTTCCTACAACTTCTAAGGTAAGATTCATGATATTTATATGATGTTTAAGATATTGGAGAGTTGAAATACATGAATTGTAGAAAATATGGTCAACTAGGTCATGAATGATGAATAGTGACATTTTGAGGAATAGTTTGAATTGAATCACGAATGTTGTTGTGTTGAGATATGAATGTGTTACAAATAGTATTGAGATCACGAACTCGACACTTTAGACAAATGGGCGAAGTTGAATGTTATGACCATAAATATGGGTGAATTAGAAGCAAATTGAGAAATCTAGATTATGTGGATGATGTGAATGACTAACGACCATTGTTATGATATTAATGAAGGTAGAAACGCTAACATTGGAAGGAAGCGTGCAAGTGTAGAATAGTTCGACGAAAAGGTATGTAAGGCCGACCCTTCGTTCATAAGGCATGGTTCCTTGGCCAAACTCTTGAATCCTCTATATGAGTACGTTGTTTTCAATTGGTTGATATTCCGAGCTCATAAGCTCACGACCCTTGATATGTACTACGATTGTACCACGCACTTCATACGACGAGTAGGCCTACGATATAGAAGTAACGTTAATGATGACGATAGTAATGATAAGGATGATAATAATGATGCTAAAGGTGCCTATGGGCTATTATACTTATATGTGTGCCTATGAAGGGCTATGATGAAACCCTGAGCTTATAACGCCGGGTAGAATATATGTATATGATTATGTATAAAGTATGTATATGATGAGTCGTGAAATTACGCGATATTCGACGCTAATTCCTTAAGCTTTTGTGACTCCTTAAGCACTTTTGTTGTTACTTTTTGTGTTTTTATGTTGTTTTGTAGGAAAAGATGCTCGGAGAGCATAACGGAGCAAAACGGACCAAAATAGAGCAAAAATAGAACAAATCAACGTTTCTGGCACCACATGCTAATAGCATGTGGTGCAGCATGTTGAACATGCTAGCAGCATCTGCTGCCAGTGAAAATGGCACCATATGCTACTCGCAGAGTGCAGCATGTGGTGCAGCATGTGGTGACAGAGAAAATGTCACCACATGTTACGGTTTTGGCACCACATGCGATTAGCATGTTGAACATGCGAATAGCATGTGGTGCAGCATGTTGTGCAAGAGGGTATTTTGGTCCAGATTTTGTTCCCGTTTTTTTGGAATGATATAAATACTCTTTTAGGGTTTGTAATATTTATCTTTGGCAGTTTTTCATCAAGTTTGGAGACTAGTTTTTACACCACACTTTGGGGTTAAAGATTTGAAGATTTGGTTGAGTATTTCTTAAACCTTTAATTCATTTCTTCAATTCCTTGCTTTGTATTGTATATCTAAGTGTGTAGCTTTCTATTCCATAACTTGAATCTCGTTTATGAAAGTATTCTTGATTAAAGTTTGGTTTGAAACTCTTGTTATGCTTATGTATTGAATGATTCTTATTGCTATTGAAGTGGGTCTTTGTTGATTTAATTAATCTCGTTCTTGAATGTTTCCAAAGGGATTAGCTAACCCTAGGACTCACCCATTTACTTAGATTGAGCTTGGAAGAGGAAATCTAGGTTGGGAAAGATTAATTAACAAGAATTTGGGTCATTAAACTCATCTAATAACTTGAGCTCGGAAGAGGATAGTTACTTGAGGTTAAATTGATTATACCTAATATCACACTCTAAGGCTTGGAAAAGCTTAGAGTGAAATTCATTGATTTGGTTGGAAGACTTTCAATGAGATTTTAGATATCATTATCTATCAACACAAACCTGCTCTTAGTTGTAAAATCATAAAATACGTTGGATCGTTACTTGAGTGTAATCTCCTATTATCCATGCTTGTGGCCATTGATCATTTTACTCGCTTTCTAGGTTAGTTTACATTTCCGCATTAGTTAGAATCTTTCTCAAAAAACCAAAATATTATCCATCGTTTGGCTTTAGCGTAGTTGGTGAAAGTTCCTTACTTTCTTAATCGCCTAGCATATTGTTCCCTGTGGGATCGACCCCGACTCATAGTTGGGTAAATATATTGCATACGACCGTGTACACTTTCTCTTTGAGGAGTGTATTTGGATGTTATCAGTATACGATTACGAAACGCGCGCACACCTCTGCAGATGGTACGGATAACCCTGAAGCCTTGGTAGGGCCAGGTATGAGTAACCTTGAGCCTTGGTTGGCCAAGTATGTATGAAACACCGATCCTATGAGGTCGGGTATGCTATGTAAAATGTTATGTATATGAAATGACTAAGTATATAATATGAATATGAATGTGATAAGACTATGTATGAAATACGGATGATGACGTAGGTGTACGAATACGTATGAAAAATGGGAAGCCCCTATGAAAGGCAAGTAAGTGTAATGATGATGATGTTATTGTCTCCCCTCCTATGCTATTTCATATGTTGTTCATGATGCTTATTTATTGATGTTGCTCATGCTTTACATACTCAGTACATTCTTCGTACTGACGTCCTTTGGTTTGTGGACGCTGCGTCATGCCCGCAGGTGCACAGGGAGACAGACTTGATCCATAGCTGCCTATTCAGAGATTACATAGAGAGCTCCATTTCCTTCGGAGCCATATCTTTTGGGTACTCATTCTTTTGTGTATATAATTATGGGCATAGCGGGGTCCTGTCCCGCTAATGTGATATGTTATACTCTTAGAAGCTCGTAGACATGTGTGTGTGTGTGGGTAGATGTGTCTGGCCTTGTCGGCCTATGTTTTGTACATCATTTTGTCGGCCACGTTAGGCCATGTACATTAATGTGGCATAGATGTCTATGATGATATAAACGTGTTGTTGTCCAAATGGGACTAGTTGACGAATGAATGGAAATGCATGTATAATTATGCGGCTCACCTAGATGTAGGCATAAGAGTAAGCTAAGAGGGTGCCCGGGTGGGCTAGCACCGGGTGCTCGTCGCGGCCCCGAGTCAGGTCATGACATATACATAATATATACTAGGGTATTTTGCAGTGTGAAATGGCAAAATAGCACAAAATAATATGAAAAAATATTTTGGACTTTTATACTACTAATAATAAATAGATATTTCAACTCCGTTTAAAATTCACGAAACTTAATAAATTAACTTAAAATGTGGAGTGCCAAAATTGGATGTCAACACATATATACATAATTAAGTTTATGTTCAATAAAAATATTTTGAATTTTTCTTACGTTATATAGATGTTTTATATGTTCTAATTTCTACTTCATATCTCAAAAAATCATTCTAATATATATATATATATATATATATATATTCAATACAAATTTTGTAATGATTAGTGCACTGCACATCTCTAATTACAAGTTATATTAAAATCATGATAGTAAATCTATCGCTAATGAATTACAATAGATAATATATTTATTATATGAAAATTTTTACGATAATTTTTTTTTATGTGTTGTAGCTCTATCACATAATTTTGCATTATTATTATTTTTCAAATTATTTGGCCATGATTCTGCCAATTTATTGGTAAGAATTATTGCGAGAAACAATTTATCTCAACCATTTTTTATTTCATTTATTTGAACCTTGCAATTGTAGCAAATCTATTTGACTCGTAGCCAAAATTATTTCAATCATAGCCATTAGTTGCCAAAATAGTCAATTTGTTTTAAGATATCAATTTCTTGCACAGAAAATTCGAATATAGTTTTAAAAATTCACCAAATTGGAGTAAAATTGAGATTGATTAATGTATCAAATTAATTAATCAAAATTCTTGGACTAAAAAAATATAAAAATAAATACCGTAAATAGACTAAATATGCAGTAATAAGCCATAAATAGTTATAAGTTAGTAATTTCAAATATTAATGTATTTAGAAAATTCTTATTTTGAAATGATTTGTAATTCTCAAAACATCAATTACATTTTGTACTTTAGTAAATAATAGGTAATTAATTTACATAAACATAATTAATACTCAACTTATATAAAATATATACATAAGAGTATATGTTAAGGTACTTTTTCAAATGAAATGGTTAAATAACACCAAAATAGTATGAATTTTGTTTTTGACTTTTATAATAATAAATAGATATGTCTACTCTGTTTAAAATTCATGAAGCTTAATAAACTAGCTTAAAATGTGGAGAGCTAAAATTGGATGTCAACACGTATATGCATAATTAATTTTATGTTCAATAAAATATATTGAAAAATAATTTACGTCGTAGATTTTTATACACACACACACAATTTTTGTAATGATTGGCGTACTGCATATCTGTAATGACCAGTTATATTAAAATTGGGATAGTAAATCTATCGCTAATCCATTACAGTATATTTTAATATATGAAAAGTTTGTACGATAGGTTTTTTGTTGTAGCTCTATCACATAATTTTGCATCATTAATATTTTTCAAATAATTTGGCCATGATTTTGTCACTATATCAGTAAGAATAACTGCAAGACATAATTTATCTCAATCATTTTTTATTTCGTTTATGTGAACCTTGCAATTGTAATCAAGATCTATTGAACTAGTAATCAAAATTATTTCGATCATAGCCATTAGTTGCCATAATAGTCAATTCGTTTGAAATTAAAATCAATTTCTTGCACAATTAAACTAAATTCAAGTATAATTTTTAAAAATGACCAGATTGGAGTAAACTTGAGATTGAGTTACGTATCAGATTTAATCAAACTTCCCGACTAAACAAAGATAAATAAATAGAATAAATATATAGTAACAAGCCGTAAATAGTTATAAGTTAGTAGTAATTTTAAATATGTTTGTAATTAACAATTCTATATTTTGAAATGATTTGTAATTTTCAAAACATCAAATGCATTTGTACTTTAGGAATTAACATGTAATTAATTTACATAATAAAAATTGATACTTAAATTATATAAAATGTATACATAATATGTTTTAAGGTATTTTTTCAAATGAAATGGTAAAATAGCACCAAAATAATATAAATATTTTCTAACTTTTATAATAATGATAAATAGATATTTCTACTCTATTAAAAATTCACGAAGCTTAAGTGCCCGTTTGGCCATGAGAATATTCATTTTTTTCCAGATATTTTTCACTTTATTTGAAAATTACCGTTTGGCAATGAAAATTTTAAATACAACTTAAAGATGTATTTGAAAAACACCTAAAACCTTCTTTTCACCTTTTTCACTTTCACTACATTCAATCAACCAAATATCTTTTGCAAAACCTATAACCAAACACAACTCCAACTTCAAAAGTTTCAAATAAAGTAAAAAATATTTAGTTTCTATGGCCAAATGCCTACTTAATAAGTTAACTCAAGTGTGGAGAGTCAAAATTGGATATCAACACATATTTGCATAAATACTTTTACGTTCAATAAAACATTTTGAGAAATATTTTATGTCATAGGTTTTTATATGTTTTAATAGCTACTTTATAACTCAAAAAATTATTCATATATATATATATATATATATATATATATATAATACAAGTTTTGTAATGATTGGCGCACTGCACATCTCTAATGACCAGTTGCATTAAAATTGAGATAGTAAATCTATCGCTAATCCATTACAATAGATAATATATTTATTATATGATTTTTTTTTTACCATAATTTCTTTTGTCGTAGCTCTGTCACATTATTTTGCATTATTATTTTTCAAATAATTTGGCCATGATTCTGTCACTGTACTGATAATAATTACCTCAAGAAACAATTTATCTTAATCGTTTTTTATTTCATTTGTTGGAGAATCTTCAGTATTAACGTCACGCCCCTCATTTGGAGGGATGCAACCAACACCCGACGCCTTAAACTTAACCCATATTCATGGTAACATATTCCAATTATTTTTTTTATAAATGTATGGGTCACACACACCCGGAATTACTTTAAATGCATTATTAAACTTGTAACTGGTTTAATTTAAATATAAAACTTTGTGGGGGCTTATAATTAATACATACAATTATCCTAACATTAAGCCTGCTAATGTGCATACATAATATCGATTATATACAAAATTGTTTTCAAAGTTATCATATCTTGTCCAAATAAAATTTGTGAGGTAAAAAGTGTAGAAATCATTCATAATATAAAAATCAAAGATGGTAATATAATTTTAATATTTAACAGGAAGTCGTTTAAGTGAAGAAGTCATAAGTATGAGAATTTTACACGAAAATATTGGAGGGAAAGTAAAATAACAAAAGTTGACTTTCAATTATTTCACCTTCCCTCCAATATTTTCGTGTAGAATTCAACTCACCCATTCCCTCCCTATAAACTGCTAACAACTACCCACTAAGATAAATATGAAGTGTCCACCTCAAATGCAAATACATACCCTTCCAAGAAAGAAGAATTCCCTACGTTTATTTTCTGCTCTTTGATTTCTTTTTTTTCCTATCAATTTTTTTTCTATTTCTTTAACAGATGGTCATTAGCATTTGTAGGTAAATCAACTCTCCCCTCCCTCTCGTCACTTTATTAGTCTCTTTGCAGGAGTTGAATATTATTTCACCGAGTTTGTCAATTGTTCTTTTAATAAGAAGGTATGTTTTTAATAATCAACGTCGATCTTGACAACTGAATTGTTACCCATTTTGTATAGATGTTATTACTTCTTTCTCATTCTATTATTTGCTTCACTAATAAATGTTAGTTTTATGATTAAAGTTTGAAGACACATTTTGCTTAAATCCTGATAACAAAAATTATATACTAACGTTATTAGTATATTTTTCTTTTCACACAGGTACACGAAGGTGTAAAACATGTTTCAAGAGTGAAGTTTATAGATTACGGACGTTGCATTAGCACATGAGGAAGCAACATATTTTGTCTTTTTCAATTTATCATT
Source organism: Lycium barbarum (assembly GCF_019175385.1). Taxonomy (NCBI): domain Eukaryota; kingdom Viridiplantae; phylum Streptophyta; class Magnoliopsida; order Solanales; family Solanaceae; genus Lycium; species Lycium barbarum. The sequence goes on along the minus strand of NC_083346.1, from coordinate 42,182,781 downwards.
ATTCATGTATTTCAATTAGACTTTTTATGATTGAGTGATTTCACTTTCTTTGTTCAATGTTTGGACCCATATGTTATCTCAGAATAATTATAGATGTAACCAGTAGTAGTTGATTTTGTACAAATTTTTGTGATGCCTTTTATTTATAGATTTAAATACTCCGTAGTACGATCATGAAGCATTAAATATATACAATTTGTTATAAAATTGTAACAACCCGATATTTTTCGAGTGAATTTTAGAGTTATTTTCTTAATTATAGCCTACTAATTTTAACGAGTTTCATATCGGAGCGGGTATTGATTATATTCATATTATATGTAGGTATATATATTTATTGGAAAATATAGGTTATATGATATAATAAATGAAATGAGGAAATCAGTTAAGTAAATAAGTGGGCCAGACCCACTATTTTATTTACGGGTCACGTCTTAGACTGTTACTAGGTATTAGTATAATATTCTGATATTGAGGGGAATAACATGAAATATCAGACGAGAGGTTTTGTTGTGAAAGTGAGGAAGATTAGAATTTCCAGCCGTCATGTTCAGGTACTGCACTTAGTTCCTTCTATATCCATGTTTCATGAATTGAATTAGGATTTCTAGCACAATTTGTTCTTTATGGGATAATGACAAGAATTCATCTTTGGGGACATAATGATTATGGGTGTCATGATTGTATTCATTAGGCTTGGGGAGTAGAAATATTATTTAATAATAAACAATACCTTTTTAGATTTTATCCACAGAGTATATGCTTCTGTTAACTTCTTTTCTTTCCTTGATCGGATAAAGAATTAACATTTAGTTCTACGCTCTTCTAGTTTTAATGATAAGAGAAGATTTATAAATTATATCATTAACAGCATAGTGGAAACGTTTTTCAACCAATTGAGTTGTGGAACATAGCGGTGATTAAAGGGATTAGTCTACTAATAGCGTGACAGTTATTGAACTTTGATACAGCGTTGTCTAAAATTATGGAATCAGTTCCGTAGACTAATTTGAACCCATTATTTATGTTATTAAATAGATTGAGGCTATTGGAGATCGTTTGAAGAGAATTTGGCGTTTCAAGAGAGGTTTGCATTCCGGTTATAGGGCAAGTGAGACTTAAACTCTTAGTTTACTTGCTTTTTATAAAAGCATATGGTTTGTGTTGTATGTATGCATTTAAACCATTTAGTTCGTGTGAGTGGGCAAGCATGATCTAAATTGGATAATTTCCAAGTTTCTAAAGTAATGACCGTATGAGTCCTTTAGCGTAATTTCGCTTAAATAGATACTATTTATACAAATATAAAGTTTAGAAGTGGTATTGAATGAATGTATGTTCCACTTATCATATCTTCAGAGGGGCATACTTTCACAGGTCCCATTGATGTTCGGTGAGAGATAAATGCTAGAATTTTAAGTAACCTGGGTAAGATGGGGGTAAATAATGCCCTCTCCGGAAGACGGAGTAAGACATAGACAAATACGTACTATGTCCCGTGAGCATAGATTCAGATTCAGTGTAGTGCATCTATTGCTTGTCCGGGTAAGATGGGGTAAATAATGCCCTCTCCGGAAGACGGGGTAAGACATAGACAAATACGTACTATGTCCTGTGAGCATACATTCAAATTCAGTATATTTCATGTATTGCTCGTCCGGGTAAGATGGGGGTAAATAATGCCCTCTCCGGAAGACGGGGTAAAACATAGGTAAATACGTACTATGTCCCGTGAGCATAGATTCAGATTTAGAGTATTTCATGTTTTGCTTGTTTACGCTTCACGATTTCAGCTTTAGCTTCAGTGTTTGTATATATTTAATATACTTGTACTGTGTAATTGCTTTTATGCATTATCAGGGATTTCAAAGACTTGCCCCAGGGGTAAGCTGAGAGTGTCGATGATCTTGCTGGGTCTTTTAGACTCACACTTGTTGATGTTGTATGTGTGCAGGTGTGGTTAACGGTGACCAGGTAGCTGGTATTTGATTCATTCCAGCTTTGTTCGGTCCAGTTCAGTCGAGGTGAGCCACCATTCGATCATGGCGACCTCTTCTTCTTTAGTTGACTTAGTAGTATTCCAAGCTACATCTCGTACTTTTATATTCAAACTAGTAGTTCCATGACTTAGACATTTTTATGGGGTTTATGGGCAAGACTCAGTATTTGTATTTCGCTTCCGCACTTTTCTTTATATGATGAAACTTTGCGTATTATTCATTATATTCGTTAATTTTCGCATGATTAGCTTAGAGGGTTCGCCTTATGAGTAGAAGCTCGACGGGTGCCCGGTCACGACCTGCGTGTCAGATTTGGGTCGTGACAAAAATAATTTTATCCTTGAAGATTTATACATTTTAAGACAACCACTTTTGGTCACAAAAGTATCTATTTATAGAAAGTAAATTGTATTGCACATTTTCAATAGTCAGTAATTGATTAAATTCAGTGAAAAAGGTAATTTAACCCAAAATGGCCTTCATATTAATAAAATAATTATATTTTTAACTACAAATTAACTTAATATTTGATGACAATTGAAATTTTCACTAATTAAGATAACGTAGAGTGACGAATTAGTCTTGTCAAAAATAAAAATAAAAAACCAACTACGAAATTGTTGCCTTTCCTAGACAAACCAATCTGTAACTAATTTAATTATTTAGAGACAAAAATTGCCTTTCGTACATAAAGCATATACTTTTTAGTGACGTAATCACATTCTTTAACTACAAATTATGCAAAGCTTTAAAGACAATCTATATCGTCACTAATTAAAATTATATTTAGTGACAAATTAGATTTGTCAGTAATAACCACCTTTTGGCGACGTTACAATGATTTTAGCTACAAAACTTTTACGCTGTTCATGACAAATAGGTTCGTCATAAATACTACACATTTGGGGACGAAATTTTATTTTGTAGTTAATATAACTTTATTCAGCGATGAAATACTAAGTTGTCTTTGTATACTTTTAGCGACCCACTTTTAGGAACGAAAGGTTGACGAATATTTTTTTGTCACGAAAGATTTTTTTTGACGAAATATGACCTTTAAGTGACAAAATAATTCGTCACAAATAATGAAATTTGTTGTAGTGACACGTACGTGAACTCTATCATGAACGTGACAAAGAGAGCCTTATTGTAAAGAACAGGAGTGTAGGCTCGACGCCAAGTACGGAGACGTTCTTAACAAAACGAGAAACGTACCTATTGTTTTAATTTCCAATCAAATACCAAACAAGATGAGAAGCTATGGACCCATGCGCCTATCGCTTTCTTGAGTTGATGTTTAACTTGCACCTAGGGGATTCAACGAGTCCGGAGCCAAAATGGCTTGTTTTTGGAGCTAATAGACTAAAATAGGATGCGTTTTTTTTTTTTATACCAAAATGGGTATTTCGTTGGTTATCCAACGAAATACCCGAAAACAATACTGTTCCGGTCCGGATATTAGGTAGCGAAATGCAATAATTTTTTTTTTATATATATTTCGTTTATATAAAAACGAAATAGGAAAATATATATATATTTTTTGTATTTCGTTTATATAAAAACGAAATAGGAAAATAATTTTGTTTTTTGGTATCTCGTTTATATAAAAACGAAATAGGAATTTTTTTTATTTTTTTTTATATTTCGTTTATATAAAAATGAAATAGGAAAATAATTTTTTTTTATTTCGTTTATATAAAAACGAAATAGGAAAATATATATATATATTTTTTTTGTATTTCATTTATATAAAAACGAAATAGGAATTTTTTTTTTTTTGTATTTCGTTCATATACCAACGAAATGTGACAATTTATTTTCTCCCATTTCGCTAGAATATGAACGAAAAACCCCTTCTTCTTCTTTTTTTACCGTTTTCTACTCTCCACATCGCTGTGGTTTTAATTTTATTTTTTTGTACATTTCTGTTGGTTCAATCAGTTTCAGACAAGCACTGAATAGTCGTCAAAATAATATCTTTTACATTTTGTGACTTATAGCCTGTTTGGCCAAGCTTATTTTTTCCCCAAAAGTACTTATTATCAATAAGTGTTTATTTTTTTTTTAAAATGTGAGGTGTTTGACCAAGCTTTTGGGAGAAATTAAGTGCTTTTGGGGAATAGGAAAAGCAGTTTTTCAGAAGCTAAAAAAAATAACTTTGGCCCAAAAGCACTTTTTTGAAAAGTACTTTTGAGAAAAATACACTTAGAAGCACTTTTTAAAAGTTTGGCCAAACACTAATTGCTGCTCAAAAGTACTTTTTAAATTAATTGACCAAACATAAACTGTTTTTAGTCAAAAGTATTTTTTGAACATAGAAAATGACTCAACAAATGATACAAATTCTTCATGCTTATCAACAGAAAATAATCTCCAACGACTAGTCACAGTTTGAACATAGAAAATGACCCAACAAATGATAAAAATATCTTTATGTTATATTTAACAATCTTACTTTCCTCATAATTTCTTCATCTTTTTTTTAAGTGTTGTTCTATGAAAATGACTAACTAAAAGAACATTTTATAATATAAATTTATACCTTTTTAACCAGTAGCTTCGAAGATCTTTTTAGTATTTTAATTGCAGTTCGTTGACCAATAAACTCTAATAACATTTTTTAAAGCTTTTTTTAACTGAAGCAATGACTAAAATTACCAACTATTGATTAATTGAACTTGTAATTTTATTTTTCTTTATTATAGTCTACTACACTAAGTACAAGATATAAATAAATCAAAAAAAAATATGAACTAATTTATAATGACTAAATCAAAAAATATATGTAAAAACTTATAAAATTAATAAATTACCTCAATTTGAAGAAGATTATGGAGCAAAAGTTGAGGAACACTTGTGATAGAATTAGTAGAAAAAGAAAAAGAATGAAGAACGGAAGAAGAGGAAGAATGGAGGCAGAGGAAGAATGGAGAATGGAGAATGGAGAATGGAGAGGATAAGGTAAAATAATTTAGGGTAAAAGTGGATAGCAGAAAAAGGGTATATGAACGAAATAAATTAAAAAAAAATTATTTTCCTATTTCGTTTTTATATAACGAAATCCCAAAAAAATATATATATTTTCCTATTTCGTTTTTATATAAACGAAATACCAAAAAAAAAATTATTTTCCTATTTCGTTTTTATATAAACGAAATACAAAAAAAAAATTCCTATTTCGTTTTTATATAAACGAAATATGTAAAAAAAAAATTCCTATTTCGTTTTTATATAAACGAAATGCAAAAAAAAAAATATTTGTTGCATTTCGCTACACTCAACAATATCCAGACCGGAACAGTAATTTTTTTGGGTATTTTGTTGGATAACCAACGAAATACCCATTTTGGTATAAAAAAAAAACGCATCCTATTTTAGTCTATTAGCTCCAAAAACAAGTCATTTTGGCGCCGGACTCGGATTCAACTGCTTCCGAAATGAAGGGGACTAGATAGGAACAAGAGGGATCCACTAAAGAAGATCATTATCCTTCTCCTTCCCTTTTTTTGGAAGAAGGGTGGGATCCGGACAAAATCGATGAAACAGAAGAAATCCGAGTGAATGGAAAGGACCTCTCTATCTGAAACAACATTGTAAGCCTACTCAACCATCAAACGGTTACGGTGGTTTACTTCAACCCATCCTTCATTTAGTCTTGTAAAATGATCTCATAAATGATCTCATTTAAGATGATGAAGATTTTAATTAGATTTTAAGCTACCGCCACCCAAACAAAATTCCACTAGAAAAAAAAGAAAGTAAGAAACCACCTCACAACCGGAAGATAAGTTGCACATAATCATAGAAAAGGGGAAGGGAAGGATTTGTGGGAATCTAGCTTTTGGATTTTTGTGTCCTATCTCAAGATAGGACCACGACAAAACATATTTTTCTTAGCTTAAAATTAAAAAAATATACTCAAGCATTCATCCATTCTACTCTCCAAGCTTAATTTTTTTTTTAACTTATACCTATGCATTTTGATTCATTGAGCTGTAGAATCCACATTTGCATTTTGAGGTTTGGCTTTTATGGTTTCATGACCAGAAATTTCAAGATAAATTTAAACGAGAAAAATATGCATGACAATCAAGTTCCAAATCCGTAAAGAAAAAAGAAAACATTTATCATTTTGAGCAGATCATTAAGTAGACTGAATTATTCTTGCACATAAATGAAAAAGAGGTCACTTTTACCGTTCTGACTTAAACAACTAGGGAATTTGTCCGCGCTTCGCCGCTATGAGAAATTTCTTATTTATGAAATGAAAATTTTAATGTATTCAAATATAATTTTAAAGACGCTTTTGAGACATTGAATCACCATTTCAATTTATGTGAACCTATTTGGCTGGGCATGAAGTTCACGAAAAAAGAAAGAAAAAACTTTTAAACTTGTGGTGTAAAATGAGACACGTGTATTTTGTGTGGCTATAAATCTTTTTTTTTTTCGAAAATGGCTATGAATCATTGCATAAAGGTAATTTTTTTCTAAATATGAAAAGAGATCATTCTTTTTTGCACGGACTAAAAGGAAATAGGTTCACATAAATTAAAATGGAGGGAGTAATAAATAATACTCCTGTTGATTGTTATTTTGTTCTGAAAATAAAATATAAAAAGATAGCCCCTCCTTTAATTCATAAATTTTTGACATGATTCTTGGATCTTCAATTTTATTTTAAAATATTTCGTTAGCTTAGACAATTAGTTCTTTAATATTTATTCCAAGTGTGACTACGTATCATATATTTACATACATAATGTTCTTTGATACAAAACGTGTATATATTGAATATGTTTTCTTGAAAAGTTAAAAGTCTATACTTATATTACCTGCTAATATTTTTAAAAGTCAATTTTACCCTTCAAACGATACAAGCATCATTTTCGGTTTTATATAATACAAACAAAGGAAAAGATGCTATGGGTATTATGATTTGGAAGCGTCACCTAACAAAAAGAATTAATTTAATTAAGTATTTAAGTCACCTAAAAAATTCTTTTGAAATTCCAATTTAATTTTATAAATTAAGCACAAGAAAAAGAAACACTATATATAAGATATATAGGAAAGTTCCCAACACTTATTATTTACATGAATAAACAATTTAGAAAGTTGTTAATGTGAACTACTCTATTTGATATCTACCATTCTATTATGATTATAACCACCAAAAAATATTTACATATAGGCTAAATCATAACAATTTAAAGTGAAATATGAAAAGCCTATTTCAAAGATACACTATTATAGATTCTTTTTGTTTCAACGCATAGACAAAGAACATAACAAAAAGGATTTTGTCAATTCTAAATTGTATAACTTACTTATTTTAAGCATTCATTCACAAATTACAAGTAAGATACTGCAAATGCATAAATTTATATATACTTGCGTTACTAATTAGAAATATTGTTTTGATTTCTTTTCCTATTTTTCCCCCTCTCTTCCTTTATCTTTTTTTTTTTTTTCTCTTTATTTTCTTTCTTCTCCATCCTTATGAGTTATGACCCACCACTTACTGTATATAGGGAAAATTTCTTTTTCTCCGCACGCTAAACATCTTAAAAGTATTCATCTAAGAAAATACATCTCACGCTAAACATCTTAAAAGTATTCATCTAAGAAAATACATCTCTGCCAAGTATAACTTTCACTACCTTCTTCCATATAAAACCCACAGGAACAAAAATTAGAGCCACCCTAGTTAAAAAAATAAATTGACTGAAAGACTAATTAAAGAGAGTATTGAGAGAAAAGATTGACTTGCAAGACCCGAATTTATACATCCATATTATTGATTACATGCAACAACACTAACACTAAGATTACCAAGATGTCGTGCGGGAGAACCTATCGCTGCTAAATCTCCTTTACTTAGCCTCTTATCACCACGGCCTCTGCCACCTTAATATAGCTTGTCAGGCTCTCTTCCATGTATGGTTCCTCTGGTTTATGAGACAATGTGTGTTTTTATAGTGTACAATATTTAATGGTAAAAAACCGGTTTAAATTCCTTAATTAAGTGAAGTGCGTTGTCAATTTGAAAATTAATTGAATGAATCTGTTCGGGTCACTCCCTCTAAAAGGAAGAAAGAAGGGTCTGTTGATATACCTTCACTATTACTAAGAAAATGACACTTATTCAATAACATCAATGTATAATTTAATAGCTGGTTATGGTTTGAAACGGCTGGGTTATAAAATGATTTCAAACTGTAGGCTTTGTCTCTTTCTTTGTTTATTACTACTTTACTACTTCATCCATCCCAAAAAATTGTCTTAACTTGACTTGGTACAAAATTTAGAAAATAAAGAAAGACTTTTGAAATGTATGGTCTAAAACAAGCCTTAGATATTTATGTGACTATAAATCTATCTCATAAAGTTAAAATATTTCTAAATATAAAAATGTGACAATCTTTTTAGAATAGATTAAAAAGAAAAGTAAGACAATCTTTTGGGACAGAGGGAGTACTATAAAAGAGTTGCATTAAACCCTACTATTGCGATTTCAGGTTAATCGAATGGGAAGAGTGAATAAGTAAATGAATAAAAAATAGGAGAAAACCCAACCATTGCCAAAAAAAAAAGGGAGAAAAAAAGATAATTGTGAATGTTGGTCATGTGTCACATCACCTTATCTATGCCTAACTTTATATATAATTATATATAGATATAGATATAGATTAGTAACCTGAATTATTCTTGATTTTCTTCTTTGGGTTTGTTATTTGAATTATGGATGAATCTTCAATAGATAAATACATAGTGCAACAATACATAACAACAACAGGGGATCTTCAGAGCTAAATGCAGTGAACAACATGTGTGCAGTCGGGCAAGTTAAAATTACTGCATCTAATTCATCAAGTTGATCAAATTAATTGTAAAGGTCAGGATGAGTGACAAAACTCCATCAAGGAATTGACTTTTACACCTCCAAAATAGTGGAGCTACATGTGCAAAATTAAGAAACGTGCAAAGAGATTAAAAAAAATAAAAAAATAACAGAAGCTAACTGAAAGATGAAATGAGAATGAAAATCTGAAAAGAGTAAACAAAGAGCCATTGAAGAACTCCGAAACTTAATTATAATACAATAATGTAGAGGAAGTGAATGAAAAGGAAGGGTTACAAAAAGGAGAAAACAAAGCTCAATTGAAACTCAAATTCAGAACTTCCTTTTTTCTTTTATATATCAATCAACGTCAATTTATATACCAATTACCTCGAAGAAGAAATAACAGAAGCGATTCTCAATCTTTCCTTTTTAGAATTTGTTATTAGCAACAATAGGTTTGTACCATGGAATTAAGACGAACTCCAGTAAAGCGGCGAAGAAAGAGGAACAAAGAGATGAGCTTGTAGAAGGCGATAGAATCCAAGGCGAGTAGAAGGGAATGTTGAAGTAGATTCTAGAATATGCGTGATTAGGTCTTTTAAAGATAGGACATTAGGGGAATTATATGAAAAGATGAGGGTATCAATGTAATAACACGTTTGTTGGTTTTCTCAATGCAGCAAAAAGTACAAACTTTTAAAGATGTTGTTCGTCCTCCAACTCCCATTTCTAATATAACTAGATGGCTTATGCTCGTGTATCTATGTATATGTAGTTGTGTTTAGATAGTAATAATATATATATATATAATATTGTAATTTGTGCTCCGTATCTAAAACTTTATTTTATTCGTGTTTGCTACGAAAATTTATTAATATTTTTTAAAAGAGAAGACTTGTTTAAAAGAAAACTATTTTCCTTTCTTTGAGATAAAATAATAGCAATATTTAAGCATCAGTTGATACTTTCAATTTTAATTCGATTAATTTAAAAGTGTAAAATACTTATTATTTTTTATCAAATTTTGATTTGGATAATTGTAATTCAAATTATTAAATTAATTTTACATGTTTGAAACGAAACAAAGTAGAAATTAATTTTCTGTTTAAACGAAGAAATGCTATTTTTTAATTTTTGATAAATATTCTCGGTTTAACTCATTTTACTTGTCATGTTATCTTTTGCATGGTTTTTTAAGAAAACGTGAATTAGAATTATAATTTGACTAATTTACCTTATTCATTATTTGATCTTCATTTGATATTAATCTCTTTTCACATTTATTAGAGTAAGAATAAAAATAAAAAAGTAATTAAATTGTATCTTATTTTTTAAATATATTAAGTATATTTATTTTAGTAAACATAACAAATAAATGACATGGCGGAATAGCAAATACAGCAATTAAATATTTTGAAGAAAAGTAATAATATGAGGTCCATGTTTTTTGCTGCGCAATAATTTCATTTGCTCTCACTAATGGGTCAATATGCATGTGGCAATGAATCCACTATTATTGACTTGATGGGGATAGTTTGGGAATTACATGAATATTGTTTGATTTTTTAGTATATGGGGTGCACCTTTTTTTTTTTTTTGACGTTGCCTTTTTTCTTTTCTTTTTTAATATTGGGTCCATCTTTTTTTTTCATGAGTTTGGGGAGGGTGGGGTCCAGGTTTTTTTTTTTTTTTTAAGAGTGACTGTCGACAAAGCATGGGTAAACCGATACTTCTATATAGTAGAAAAATAGAAATATAATAAAGTATTTCTATCTACTTTTTAGAAGAGTTGGTAATATAAAGTATAAAACGACATTTTTTTGCCCTTAAATAAAAAAGTGGGTGGGACCACAAAGGATTTTTTTACTCTTAAATAAAAAAGTAGGACCGAACACGGACGACGATCTTGCCTCTACAAACCGGCCCTTCTATATAGTAGTAATAGTGAAGTAATACATACTAATTCAAATTATTATATTAATTTTACATGTTTAAGATGAAACAAAGTAGAAATTTGATTTTTTATCTAAATGAAGAACTTCTATTTTTTTATTTTTAGTAAATATTTTTTGTTTAACTCATTTTACTTGTCATGTTGTTTTTTACAATGTTTTTTAAGGAAATGTCAATTAGAATTATAATTTCACTAATTTACTTTTTTAATTATTTGATCTCCATTTAATATTATTTTTTTCTTTTATGACTTAATCTCTGTTCACATTTATTAGAGTAAGGAAAAAATGAAAAAGTAATTAAATTCTATCTTATTTTAATATATAAGTATTTTAAGTATGTTGCTGTACAATAATTTCATTTGCTCCCACTAATGGGTTGATACGCATGTGGCAATGAATCCATCATTATTGATTTAATTGTTTGATTTTCGAAGCATTTTTTTTTAACATTGTTTGTTTTTTTAATATGGGATTCCTTTTTTTTTTAAATATTGCTTGCTTTTATTAATATGGGGTTCACTTTTTTTTTCCCGTGAGTTTGGATGTGGTGGGTTCCACTTTTTTTTTTTTTTAATACTGGTTGGTGTTTAATATGGGGCCATGAAGAACTTCTATTTTTTAATTTTTAGTAAATATTTTTTGTTTAACTCATTTTACTTGTCATGTTATTTTTTACACAGTTTTTTAAGGAAACGTTAATTAGAATTATAATTTCACTAATTTAGCTTATTAATTATTTGATCTCCATTTAATATTATTTTTTATTTTATGACATTAATCTCTTTTCACATTTATTAGAGTAAGGAAAAAATGAAAAAGTAATTAAATTCTATCTTATTTTAATATATAAGTATTTTAAGTATGTTGTTGTACAATAATTTCATTTGCTCCCACTAATGGGTTGATACACATGTGGCAATGAGTCCATCATTATTGATTTAATTGTTTGATTTTCTAAGCATTTGTTTTTTAACATTGTTTATTTTATTAATATGGGATTCACTTCTTTTTTTAAATATTGCTTGCTTCTGTTAATATGGGGTCCACTTTTTTTTTCCCGTAAGTTTTGATGTGGTGGGTTTCACTTTTTTTTTAATACTAGTTGGTGTTTTTTTTTTAACCCCTCCCCCCAGGAGCTCCCTCCTTGCTCCCTTGGTGACTCGAACTCGCAACCTTCGGGTTGAAAGTGGAGGGCGCTTACCATCTGAGCAACCCTCTCTTGGTTGGTGTTTAATATGGGCCCAGATTTTTTTTTTAACATTTTTTGTTTTTTTAATATGGGATTCACATTTTTTTTAAATATTGCTTGATTTTGTTAATATGGGGTCCACTTTTTTTTCTCGTGAGTTTGGATGTGGTGGGTTTCAATTCTTTTCTTCCTTTTTTTTTTTTAATACTGGTTGGTGTTTAATACGAGGCCCACAATTGTTTTTTAAATATTAGTTGTTGTTTAATATATATGGGGCCCACAATTTTTTTTTGGTTGATTCTGTTAATATGGGGTTCACTTTTTTTTTCCCATGAGTTTGGATGTGGTGAATTCCACTGGTTGATGTTTAATATGGGGCCCACAATTTTGGTTTTAAATATTAATTGTTGTTTAATATATATGGGGCCCACAATTGTTTTTGCTTGATTCTATTAATATGGGTTCACTTTTTTTTTTCCTGTGAGTTTGGATGTGGTGGGTTCCACTTTTTTTCTTCTACTTTTTTTTTTAATACTGGTTCAATTTTTTTTAACATTGTTTTTTTTTAATATGGGATTCACTTTTTTTTTAATATTGCTTGATTTTGTTAATATGGAGTCCACTTTTTTTTTTCCCGTGAGTTTGGATGTGGTGGGTACCACCGGTTTTTTTTTTTAATACTAATTGGTGTTTAATATGGGGCCCACAATTTTTTTTTTAATATTAGTTGTTGTTTAATATATATAGGGCCCACAATTTTTTTTTCAATTTTTTTTTTGTTGTTATGGGCCTGTTTAATATGGGGCCCAACGAAGAGTGAGTAACAACTCACTCTTCTAAATAGTAGTAACTAGACGGCTTATGCCCATGCTGCGCACGGGCCCAACACTTTAGATTATAGTGCATCTATGTATATGTAGTTGTCTTTGAATAGCGATTATATATATATATATATATATATAGAGTATATATTATGTTTAAAACACGATTAATATAACATTGTAGTTTGTGCTCCGTATCTAAAAATTTATTATATTAATGTTTGCTACGAATACAAATCGGCAAATTTATTAATATTTTTTAAAAGAGAAGACTTGTTTAAAAGGAAACTATTTTTTTCTTTTTGAGATAAAACAATAACAATATTTAAGCATCAGTTGACACTTTAAATTTTAATTCGATTAATTTAAAGGTGTAAAATACTTATTATTTTTTATCAAATTTTGATTTGGATAATTCTAATTCCAATTATTAAACTAATTTTACATGTTTAAAATGAACAAAGTAAAAATTGATTTTCTATTTAAACGAAGAAATACTATTTTTTAATTATTGGTAAATATTCTCGGTTTAGCTCATTTTACTTGTCATGTTGTCTTATGGATGTTTTTTAAGAAAACGTCGATTAGAATGATAATTTGACTAATTTACCTTATTCATTATTTGATCTCCATTTTATATATTTTTTTACGACATTAATCTCTTTTCACATTTATTATACTAAGAATAAAAATAAAAAAGTAATTAAGTTTTATCTTATTTTAAAATATAAATATTTGACTACTTAACTTTTTGAAGGAAAGTAATTTCATTTGCTCCCACTAATGGTTTGACACGCACGTCGCAATAAATCCATCATTATTGACTTAATGAGATACTTTGAAAATTACATGAATATTGTTTGATTTTTTAATATGAAGCGCACTTTTTTTTTAACATTATTAATTTGCACTATTTTTATGCATATACATATATATATATATATATATATATATATATATTCAAAACACGATTAATATAACATTGTAGTTTGTACTCCGTAGTTAAAACTTTAGTATATTAGTGTTTACTACGAATACAAAGTCTACACTTTTTTTTTACATTAGTTTTTTTTTTTAATATGAGGTTCACTTTTTTTTTATATTGCTTGATTTTGTTAATATGGGGTCTACTTTTTTTTTTTTACAGTGAGTTTGGAGATGGTGGGTTTCACTTTTTTTTTTTTTTTTTTTTTTAATTTTGCTTGATGTTGTTTAGTATGAGGTCCACCCTTTATGGGGTGCAGTTGTTTTTTGGACATTATTAGTTTACACTATTTTTATGCATATAATATATATACATATATACTATGTTCAAAACACGATTAATATAACATTGTAGTTTGTGTTCCATATCTAAAACTTTTATATATATATATATATATATATTAGAATTATGGGCCCCACAATTTTTTTATATATATTGCTTGATGTTGTCAATATGAGATACTATGTTCAAAACACGATTAATATAACATTGTAGTTTGTGCTCCGTATTTAAAACTTTATTATATTTCTACTATTAAGAAGAGCCGATTGGGCTAATTTTTTTTTTTTTTTTTTTTTATATCGCTTGATTTTGTCAATATGGGATACTATGTTCAAAACACGATTAATATAATATTGTAGTTTGTGCTCCGTATTAGAAGCTTTATTATATTAGTGTTTACTACGAATACAAAGTCTGCCAAAAATTTTTACATTAGTTTTTTTTCTTAATATGGGGTTCACTTTTTTTTTTTTTAATATTGCTTGATTTTGTTAATATGAAGTCCACTGTTTTTTTACAGTGAGTTTGGAGATGGTGGGTTCCACTTTTTTTTGTCTTTTATTTTTTTTTAAAATTGTTTGATGTTGTTTAGTATGAGCACTTTTTTTACAGTGAGTTTGGAGATGGTGAGTTTCACTTTTTTTGTCCTTTTTTTTTTTTTTTAAATATTGCTTCATGTTATTTAGTATGAGGTCCACCCTTTATGGGGTGCAATTTTATTTTTTTTGGACATTATTAGTTTGTACTATTTTTATGCATATAATATATATACATATATTATGTTCAAAATACGATTAATATAACATTGTAGTTTGTGCTCCGTATCTAAAACTTTATATATATATATATATATATTAGAATTATGGGGCCCACAATTTTTTTTTAAAAATTGGAATGGATATATATACATATACCATAGAATTATGAGGCCCACAATTTCTTTATATACACATATATTATGTTCAAAACACGTTTAATATAACATTATAGTTAGTGCTTCGTATCTAAAACTTTATTATATATATATATATAATAAAGGATATATATTGGATTGGAATGGAATGGATATATATATATATATATATATATATATATATACACCATAGAATTATGAGGCCCACAATTTTTTATATATACATATATTATATATATATTAGAATTATGGGGCCCACAATTTTTTTTCTTAAATTGGAATGGATATATATATATATACACACCATAGAATTATGAGGCCAACAATTTTTATTTTTTTTAACATTATTTGTTGTTTAAGATATATGGGTGGGGCCCACAATATTTTTATTATTATTAAATTGTGGAAACGGACGACGAAGAGTGAGTTGAAACTCACTCTTCTATATATAGTACTAACTAGACGGCGTATGCCTGTGCTGCGCACAGGCCCAACACTTTAAACTATGATGTGTCTATGTGTATGTAATTGTGTTTGGATAGTGATAATATATGTATATTCTATATTGCTAATAAACATACATAAATTTGCATTGTTTTTATGCATATATATATATATATATATATATATATATATTATGTTCAAAACACGATTCGCATAACATTATAGTTTGTGCTCCGTATCCAAAACTTTATTATATTAGTGTTTGCTACGAATACAAAGTCTGCAAAAATTTATTAATACTTTTTAAAAGAGAAGACTTGTTTAAAAGGAAATTATTTTTCTTTTCTTTAAGATAAAATAATAGCAATATTTAAGCATCAATTAATACTTTTAATTTTAACTCGATTAATTTAAAGGTGTAAAATACTGATTATTTTTTATCAAATTTTGATTTGGATAATTCTAATTCAACTTGTTAAATTAACTTTACATGTTTAAAACGAAACAAAGTAGAAATTTGATTTTCTATTTAAACGAAGAACTACTATTTTTTAATTTTTGGTAAATATTCTCGGTTTAGCTCATTTTACTTGTCATTTTGTATTTTGCATGGTTTTTTAAGGAAACGTTAATTAGAATTATAATTTGACTAATTTACCTTATTCATTATTTGATCTCCATTTGATATTATTTTTTTCTTTTACGACATTAATCTCTTTTCACATTTATTAGAGTAAGAATAAAAATGAAAAAGTAATTAAATTCTATCTTATTTTAAAATATAAATATTTTAAGTATATTTATTTTAGTAAGCATAACAAATAAATGACATGGTGAAATAGCAAATACAACAGTTCAATATCTAGATTAGATCTCAGGCTAATATAAAAAAAGAAAGAAAATTGTATGGTTTGACTACTTAATCTTTTGAAGAAAAGCAATAATATGGGGTCCATGTTATTTGCTGTATAATAATTTCATTTGCTCCCACTAATGGGTTGATACGCATGTGGCAATGAATTCATCATTATTGACTTAATGAGATACTTTGAAAATTACACGAATATTATTTGATTTTTTTAATATGGGGTGCACTTTTTTTTGACATTTTTTTAATATGGGGTCCACCTTTTTTTTATATTGTTTTATTTTTTTAATATGAGTGGAGATGATGAGTTTCACTTCTTTTTTTTTAATTACTTGGCATTTAGTATGGGGCTATCCCCTTTTTTTGGGCCCACCTTTTTTTTTATATTGCTTTATTTTGTTAATATGAGTGGAGATGATGGGTTTTATTTTATATATATATATATATATAAGGGCCCCACCTTAAATTTGTTTTTTTTATTTGTACTATTATAGAAAAGTGGGCCCCAATTTATTTATTTTTTAAAAAAAAAATCACTATTATAGAAGAGTGGGTCCCACCTTAATTATTTTTAAGATCATTTATATTTCGTCTTCTTGATGTTATTCCTCATTATTGTTATGAGACGTATGTGTCTAAACTTATTTAAATGTTTTGGTTTTATTGGTGTGGCATTATTGGTTTTATTTCTATTTTCCCAAACTTTTCTTCTTTACATTTTCTCTAAGCGTACCTTTACCATTTTCTGAACTTATTATCATTATTTAAATATCCTATTTTTTTCTATTGCAATTGTTTTCAACTTCTTCATGTGGACCCCACCTTAATTTTTTCCTAGCAATTGTCTCCTACTTTTTCACGTGGACCCCACCTTAATTGTTTATTTTTATTTTTGCAATTGTCTCCTAATTCTCCACGTGAACCCACCTTAATTTTTTTGTTTAATCTCCAGTATTATAGAATAGTGGGCCTCACCTTAATATTTTTTTTTAATCTCTACTATTATAAAAGATTGGGACCCACCTTATGTTTTTTTTTAAACATTTTTTCTACTATTAATTTTTTTAATAATTTTTCTTTTATATATCCCCACCTTAAATTTGTTTTTTTATTTGTACTATTATAGAAAAGTGGGCCCCAATTTATTTATTTTTTAAAAAAAATTCCACTATTATATAAGAGTGAGCCCCACCTTAATTATTTTTAAGATCGTTTATATTTCGTTTTCTTGATGTTATTCCTCATTATTGGTGTGAGACGTATGTGTCTAAACTTATTTAAATGTTTTGGTTTTATGACTTCTTTAGCAATTTTTGTGTTCAATTTAAATCGTTATTTCTTTTTCCCGAACTTCTCTTCTTTACATTTTCTCTAAGCGTACCTTTACCATTTTCTGAACTTATTATCATTATTTAAATATCCTATTTTTTCTGTTGCAATTATCTTCAACTTCTTCACGTGGACCCCACCTTAATTTTTTTCCTAGCAATTGTCTCCTACTTCTTCACGTGGACCCCATCTTAATTTTTTATTTTTATTTTTGCAATTGTCTCCTAATTCTCCACGTGAACCCACCTTAATTTTTTTTTAATCTCTATTATTATAGAATAGTGGACCCCACTTTAATATTCTTTTTAAATCTCTACTATTATAAAAGATTGGGGCCCACCTTTTTTTTAAACATTTTTTCTACAATTAAAGAAGAGTTGGCTCATCTTTTTTTTTTTTTGGGGGGGTGGGGACTGACGACGACTTTGGGGTGGGGACTGACGACGACTATATAGAAACTCACGTTTCTATATAGTAGTAACTAGATGGCTTATGCCCGTGCTGCGCACGGGCCTAACACTTCGGATTATAGTGTATCTATGTATATGTAGTTGTGTTTAGATATACATATATATATATATATGTACTATGTTCAAAATACAGTAATATAACATTGTAGTTTGTGCTCCGTATCTAAAACTTTATTTTATTCGTGTTTGCTACGAAAATTTATTAATATTTTTTAAAAGAGAAGACTTGTTTAAAAGAAAACTATTTTCCTTTCTTTGAGATAAAATAATAGCAATATTTAAGCATCAGTTGATACTTTCAATTTTAATTCGATTAATTTAAAAGTGTAAAATACTTATTATTTTTTATCAAATTTTGATTTGGATAATTGTAATTCAAATTATTAAATTAATTTTACATGTTTGAAACGAAACAAAGTAGAAATTAATTTTCTATTTAAACGAAGAAATGCTATTTTTTAATTTTTGATAAATATTCTCGGTTTAACTCATTTTACTTGTCATGTTGTCTTTTGCATGGTTTTTTAAGAAAACGTGAATTAGAATTATAATTTGACTAATTTACCTTATTCATTATTTGATCTTCATTTGATATTAATCTCTTTTCACATTTATTAGAGTAAGAATAAAAATAAAAAAGTAATTAAATTGTATCTTATTTTTTAAATATATATTTATTTTAAGTATATTTATTTTAGTAAGCATAACAAATAAATGACATGGCGGAATAGCAAATACAACAATTAAATATTTTGAAGAAACGTAATAATATGAGGTCCATGTTTTTTGCTGCGCAACAATTTCATTTGCTCTCACTAATGGGTTAATATGCATGCGGCAATGAATCCACTATTATTGACTTGATGGGGATAGTTTGGGAATTACATGAATATTGTTTGATTTTTTAGTATATGGGGTGCACGTTTTTTTTTTTTTTTTTTGACGTTGCCTTTTTTCTTTTCTTTTTTTTAATATTGGGTCCATCTTGTTTTTTCATGAGTTTGGGGAGGGTGGGGTCCAGGTTTTTTTTTTTTTAAGAGTGACTGTCGACGAAGCATGGGTAAACCGATACTTCTATATAGTAGAAAAATAGAAATTGATTTAATTGTTTGATTTTCTAAGCATTTTTTTAACATTGTTTATTTTTTTAATATGAGATTCATTTTTTTTTTAAATATTGCTTGCTTTTGTTAATATGGGGTCCACTTTTTTTTCCTGTGAGTTTGGATGTGGTGGGTTCCACTTTTTTTTTTTTTTTTTTTTTTTTAATACTGGTTGGTGTTTAATATGGGGCCATGAAGAACTTCTATTTTTTTAATTTTTAGTAAATATTTTTTGTTTAACTCATTTTACCTGTCATGTTATTTTTTATACGGTATTTTAAGGAAACGTTAATTAGAATTATAATTTCACTAATTTAGCTTATTAATTATTTGATCTCCATTTAATATTATTTTTTCTTTTATGACATTAATCTCTTTTCACATTTATTAGAGTAAGGAAAAAATGAAAAAGTAATTAAATTCTATAATTAAATTCTATCTTATTTTCATATATAAGTATTTTAAGTATGTTGCTGTACAATAGTTTCATTTGCTCCCACTAATGGGTTGATACACATGTGGCAATTAGTCCATCATTATTGATTTAATTGTTTGATTTTCTAAGCATTTGTTTTTTAACATTGTTTGTTTGATTAATATGCGATTCACTTTTTTTTTTTAATATTGCTTGCTTCTGTTAATATGGGGTCTACTTTTTTTCCCGGGAGTTTGGATGTGGTGGGTTCCACTTTTTTTTTTTTTTTTTTTAATACTGGTTGGTGTTTAATATGGGCCCAGTTTTTTTTTTTTTTAACATTGTTTGTTTTTTTTAATATGGGATTCACTTTTGTTTTTTTTTAATATTGCTTGATTTTGTTAATATGAGGTCCACTTTTTTTTTCCCGTGAGTTTGGATGTGGTGGGTTCCACTTCTTTTCTTCCTTTTTTTTTTTAATACTGGTTGGTGTTTAATATGGGGCCCACAATGTTTTTTGAATATTAGTTTTTGTTTAATATATATGGGGTCCACAATTTTTTTGCTTGATTCTGTTAATATGAGGCTCACTTTTTTTTTCCCGTGAGTTTGGATGTGGTGCGTTCCACTGGTTGATGTTTAATATGGGGCCCACAATTTTTTTTTACTTGATTCTGTTAATATGGGATTCACTTTTTTTTTTGTCCCGTGAGTTTGGATGTGGTGGGTTCCACTTTTTTTCTTCTCCTTTATTTTTAATACAGGTTCAATTTTTTTTTAACATTATTTTTTTTTAATATGGGATTCACTTTTTTTTTTAAAATATTGCTTGATTTTGTTAATATGAGGTCCACTTTTTTTTCCCTGTGGGTTTGGATGTGGTGGGTTCCACTGATTTTTTTTAATACTGGTTAGTGTTTAATATTGGGCCCACAATATTTTTTTAATATTAGTTGTTATTTAATATATATGGGGCCCACAATTTTGTTTTTGTTATGGGCCTGTTTAATATGGGGCCCAATTTTTTTTTGCTTGATTCTGTTAATATGGGATTCACTTTTTTTTTGTTCCGTGAGTTTGGATGTGGTGGGTTCCACTTTTTTTCTTCTCCTTTTTTTTTAATACTGGTTCAATTTTTTTTTAACATTATTTTTTTTTTATATGGGATTCACTTTTTTTAAAAAAATATTGCTTGATTTTGTTAATATGAGGTCCACTTTTTTTTCCCTGTGAGTTTGGATGTGGTGGGTTCCACTGATTTTTTTTAATACTGGTTAGTGTTTAATATGGGGCCCACAATTTTTTTTTAATATTAGTTGTTATTTAATATATATGGGGCCCACAATTTTTTTTTGTTATGGGCCTGTTTAATATGGGGCCCAATTTTTTTTTTTTTTTGGGGGACGACGTCGGAGACGGACGACGAAGAGTGAGTAACAACTCACTCTTCTAAATAGTATACTAGATGGTCTATGCCCGTGCTGCGCTCGGGCCCAACACTTTACATTATAGTATATTTATGTATATGTAGTTGTATTTGGATAGTGATTATATATTTATATATACACGAAGCATGGATTTTGTGCTCCGTATCTAAAACGTTTTTATATTCGTGTTTGCTTGGAAAATTTATTAATACTTTTTAAAAGAGAAGACTTGTTTAAAAGAAAACTATTTTCTTCTCTTTGAGATAAAACAATAGCAATATTTAAGCATCAATTAATACTTTCAATTTTAATTTGATTAATGTAAAGTACTTATTATTTTTTTATCAAATTTTGATTTGGATAATTCTAATTCAAATTATTAAATTAATTTTACATGTTTGAAACGAAACAAAGTAGAAATTGATTTTCTATTTAAACGAAGAAATGCTATTTTTTAATTTTTGGTAAATATTCTCGGTTTAGTTTATTTTATTTGTCATGTTGTCTTTTGCATGGTTTTTTAAGGAAACGTGAATTAGAATTATAGTTTGACTAATTTACCTTATTCATTATTTGATCTCCATTTGATATTAATCTCTTTTCACATTTATTAGAGTAAGAATAAAAATGAAAAAGTAATTAAATTCTATGTTATTTTAAAATATAAATATTTTAAGTATATTTATTTTAGTAATCATAACAAATAAATGACATGGCGGAATAGCAAATACAACAATTATATATCTAGATTAGATTTCAGGCTAATATAAGAAAAGAAAGAAAATTGTATGTATTTGCCTACTAAACCTTTTGAAGAAAAACAATAATATGGGTCCATATTTTTTGCTGTGCAATAATTTCATTTGCTCGCACTAATAGGTTAATACGCATGTAGCAATGAATCCACTATTATTGACTTGATGGGGATGCTTTGGGAATTACATGAATATTGTTTGATTTTTTAATATATGGGGTGCACGTTTTTTTTTGACATTGTTTTTTTTTTTTTTTTAATATGGGATTCACTTTTTTTATGAGTTTGGAGAGGGCGGGATCAATCTTTTTTTTAATGAGTTTGGAGAGGGTGGGGTTCCATTTTTTTTTAACTATATAAAAGCACTTTTTTTATAGAAGCATTTTTTTTTAAGAGTGACTGACGACAAAGCATGGGTAAACCGATGCTTCTATATAGTAGAAAAATAGAAATATAATAAAGTATTTCTATCTACTTTTTAAAAGAGTTGGTAATATAAAGTATAAAATGTCATTTTTTTGGCCTTAAATAAAAAAATGGGTGGGACCACAAGGGATTTTTTTGCCCTTAAATAAAAAAATGGGACCAAAGGACGGACGACGGTCTTGCTTATAAACTGACTCTTCTATATAGTAGTAAAGTAATATATATATATATATATATATATATATATATTGTTCAAAACACGATTAATATAACATTGTAGTTTGTGCTTCGTATCCAAAACTTTATTATATTAGTGTTTGCTACGAATACAAAGTTGGCAAAAATTTACTAATAGACTTATTCAAAAGGAAACCGTTGATACTTTGAATTTTAATTCGATAAAATTTACTAATAGACTTATTTAAAAGGAAACCGTTGATACTTTGAATTTTAATTCGATTAATTTAAAAGTGTAAAATATTCTATTATTAATGTATGTAGATTGGGCCTAAACAATACCTATTATTTTTTATCAAATTTTGATTTGGATAATTCTAATTCAAATTATTATATTAATTTTACATGTTTAAAATGAAACAAAGAAGAAATTTGATTTTCTATTTAAATGAAGAACTACTCTTTTTTAATTTTTGGTAAATATTTTTGGTTTAACTCATTTTACTTGTCATGTTTTCTTTTGCACGATTTTTTAAGGAAACGTCAATTAGAATTATAATTTCACTAATTTACCTTATTAATTATTTGATCTCTATTTATTATTATTTTTTTCTTTTATGACATTAATCTCTTTTCACATTCCAAAGGATACACACAAGAGTATTGAGTCGAACCCCTTTCCAACGAGTCAAGTGGCTGAACGCCCCTTTAGAGATAGAGGAAAGATTTGCCCCAGCTTGGCGAATCGCATCCCCGCGCAACGAATTGCATTGCCAACCTCCTGATTGTCTTCTTATCATTTTCCGTTGCATATTTGGGATACGTTTGGTCTTCAATATATTCCCTGATGTCAGTAAACCTATGAAAGTAATTAATTCTATCTTATTTTAATATATAAGTATTTTAAGTATGTTGTTGTACAATAATTTCATTTGCTCCACTAATGGATTGATACGCATGTGACAATGAATCCATCATTATTGATTTAATGAGATACTTTGGAAATATTGCATGATTTTGTTAATATGGGGTCCACTTTTTTAATCCATCATTATTGATTTAATTAGATACTTTAGAAATTAATTGTTTGTTTTTTTAATATGAGATTTATTTTTTTAATATTGCTTGATTTTGTTAATATGCGGTCCACTTTAATCCATCATTATTGATTTAATGAGATACTTTAGAAATTACATAAATATTGTTTGATTTTTTAATATGGGATGCACTTTTTTTTGACATTGTTTTTTTTTAATATGGGATTCATTTTTTTAATATTGCTTGATTTTGTTAATATAGGGTCCACTTTTTTTCCGTGAGTTTGGAGATGGCGGTTCCACTTTTTATTTTTTATTTTTTAATATTGGTTGGTATTTAGTTGGGGCCCACACTTTTTTTAAATATTGGTTGATGTTTAGGTGGGGCCCACACTTTTTTTTTCCAGTGGAAACGGACGACGAAGCATGGGTGGTCTATGCCCGTGCTGCGCACGGGTCCAACACTTTAGATTATAGTGTATCTATGTATATGTAGTTGTATTTGGATATTGATAATATATATATATATATATATTCACGAAGCATGGGTTTTGTGCTCCGTATCTAAAATTTTATTACATTCGTGTTTGCTACGAAAATTTATTAATATTTTTTAAAAGAGAAGACTTGTTTAAAAGAAAACTATTTTCCTCTCTTTGAGATAAAACAATAGCAATATTTAAGCATCAATTGATACTTTCAATTTTAATTCGATTAATTTAAATGTGTAAAATACTTATTATTTTTTGTCAAATTTTGATTTGAATAATTCTAATTCAAATTATTAAATTAATTTTACATGTTTGAAACGAAACAAAGTAGAAATTGATTTTCTATTTAAACGAAGAAATGCTATTTTTTAATTTTTGGTAAATATTCTCGGTTTAGTTCATTTTACTTGTCATGTTGTGTTTTGCATGGTTTTTTAAGGAAACGTGAATTAGAATTATAATTTGACTAATTTACCTTATTCATTATTTGATCTCCATTTGATATTAATCTCTTTTCACATTTATTACAGTAAGGATAAAAATGAAAAAGTAATTAAATTCTATCTTATTTTAATATATAAGTATTTTAAGTATGTTGTTGTACAATAATTTCATTTGCTCCCACTAATGGATTGATACGCATGTGGCAATGAATCCATCATTATTGCTTTAATGAGATACTTTGGAAATTACATAAATATTGTTTGTTTTTTTAATATGAGATGCACTTTTTTTTTTTTGACATTGTTTGTTTTTTTAATATGAGATTCATTTTTTTAATATTGCTTGATTTAGTTGGGGCCCACACTTTTTTTTAATATTGGTTGATGTTTAGGTGGGGCTTGATTTAGTTGGGGCGGAGTGTTGGCCAGTTAAGATATCTCACGTTCAAAAGATGAAAGTTGCCGAGATGAGAATGTTGAGATGGATGTGTGGGCACACTAGGAGCGACAGGATTAGAAATGAGGCTATTCGGGATAAGGTGGGAGTGGCCTCGGTGGAAGACAAGATGCGGGAAATGCGACTGAGATGGTTTGGGCATGTGAAGAGGAGAGACATAGATGCCCCAGTGCGGAGGTGTGAGAGGTTAGCCATGGATGGTTTCAGAAGAGGTAGGGGTAGGCCAAAGAAATATTGGGGAGAGGTGATTAGACAGGACATGACGCAGTTACAGCTTACCGAGGACATGACCTTAGATAGGAAGGTGTGGAGGACCCACATTAGGGTAGAAGGCTAGTATATAAGTCTCGTTATCTTTCCTTATTAGTAGGCGCATTAGCGCATTATAATTTCTTGTGCTTTGATTTATGTTATTATTTGCTACTTTCTGTACTTTGATTACTCTATTTTATCTGTGCCGCTTTCGTAATTTGCATTTCCATATCGCTTTGAATTCCTTGATTATCCTGTTTTACTGTGTCGCTTGCATTATTTCATTGCAATATCGTTTTAAATCTTTTAACCTTATCTGACCCCCTTTTTATGCTTCTATTGAGCCGAGGGTCTCTCGGAAACAGCCATCCTACCTTAGTAGGAGTAAGGTCTGCGTACATTATACCCTCCCCAGACCCCAAGATGTGGGATTTCACTGGGCTGTTGTTGTTGTTGTTGTATTGGTTGATGTTTAGGTGGGGCCCACACTTCTAAATAGTTAGAATAACTAGATGGCCTATGCCCGTGCTGCGCACGGGCCTAACACTTCAAATTATAGTGTATCTATGTATATGTAGTTGTGTTTAGATAGTGATAATATATATATATATATACTATGTTCAAAATATAATTAATATAACATTATAGTTTGTGCTCCGTATCTAAAACTTTATTATATTCGTGTTTGCTATGAAAATTTATTAATACTTTTTAAAAGAGAAGACTTGTTTAAAAGAAAACTATTTTTCTCTCTTTGAGACAAAATAATTGCAATATTTAAGCATCAATTGATACTTTTAATTTTAATTCGATTAATTTAAAGGTGTAAAATACTTATTATTTTTTATCAAATTAAATACTTATTTTTTTTTTTATCAAATTTTGATTTGGATAATTCTAATTCAAATTATTAAATTAATTTTACATGTTTAAAACGAAACAAAGTAGAAATTGATTTTCTATTTAAACGAAGAAATGCTATTTTTTAATTTTTGGTAAATATTCTCGTTTTAGCTCATTTTACTTGGCATGTTGTCTTTTGCATGGGTTTTTTAAGGAAACGTGAATTAGAATTATAATTTGACTAATTTACCTCATTCATTATTTGATCTTCATTTGATATTAATCTCTTTTCACATTTATTAGAGTAAGAATAAAAATAAAAAAGTAATTAAATTGTATCTTATTTTTTAAATATATATATTTTAAGTTTATTTATTTTAGTAAACATAACAAATAAATGACATGATGGAATAGCAAATACAACAATTAAATATTTTGAAGAAGAGTAATAATATGGGGTCCATATTTTTTGCTGTGCAATAATTTCATTTGCTCCCACTAATGGGTTAATATGCATGTGGTAATGAATCCACTATTATTGACTTGATGGGGATACTTTGGAAATTACATGAATATTGTTTGATTTTTTAATATATGGGGTGCACGTTTTTTTGGACGTTGCTTTTTTTTTTTTAATATGGGGTCCACTTTGTTTTTTCCATGAGTTTGGAGAGGGTGGGGTCCATTTTTTTTTCATGAGTTTGGAGAGGGTAGGGTCCACTTTTTTTTTTTTTTTTAAGAGTGACTAACGACGAAGCATGGGTAAACCGATACTTCTATATTGTAGAAAAATAGAAATATAATAAAGTATTTCTATCTACTTTTTAGAAGAGTTGGTAATATAAAGCATAAAATGTCATTTTTTTGCCCTTAAATAAAAAAGTGGGACCGAACACGGACGACGATCTTGCCTCTATAAACCGGCTCTTCTATATAGTAGTAATAGTAAAGTAATACATATATTATGTTCAAAACACGATTAATATAATATTGTATTTTGTGCTCTGTATCCAAAACTTTATTATATTAGTGTTTGCTACGAATACAAAGTTGGCAAAAATTTATTAATATTTTTTAAAAGAGAAGACTTATTTAAAAGGAAACTATTTTTCTCTCTTTGAGATAAAACAATAGCAATATTTAAGCATCAGTTGATACTTTGAATTTTGATTCGATTAATTTAAAGGTGTAAAATATTCTATTGTTAATATATGTAGATTGGGCCTAAACAATACCTATGATTTTTTTATCAAATTTTGATTTGGATAATTCTAATTCAAATTATTATATTAATTTTACATGTTTAAAATGAAACAAAGTAGAAATTTGATTTTCTATTTAAATGAAGAACTTCTGTTTTTTAATTTTTAGTAAATATTTTTTGTTTAACTCATTTTACTTGTCATGTTGTCTTTTACACGATTTTTTAAGGAAACGTCAATTAGAATTAGAATTTCACTAATTTACCTTATTAATTATTTGATCTCCATTTAATATTTTTTTATGACATTAATCTCTTTTCACATTTATTAGAGTAAGGAAAAAATGAAAAAGTAATTAAATTCTATCTTATTTTAATATATAAGTATTTTAAGTATGTTGCTGTACAATAATTTCATTTGCTCCTACTAATGAGTTGATACGCATGTGGCAATGAATCCATCTTTATTGATTTAATGAGATACTTTGGAAATTACATGAATATTGTTTGATTTTTTAATATAGGATGCACTTTTTTTTGACATTGTTTGTTTTTTAATATGGGATTCACTTTTTTTTTTTTTAATATTGCTTGATTTTGTTAATATGAGATCTACTTTTTTTTCCCGTGAGTTTGGAGGTGGTGGGTTCCACTTTTTTTTCTTCTCTTTTTTTTTAGACATTGTTTGTTTTTTTAATATGGGATTCACTTTTTGTTTTTTTTAATATTACTTGATTTTGTTAATATGAGGTCCACTTTTTTTTCCCCGTGAGTTTGGAGGTGGTGGGTTCCACTTTTTTTTCTTCTCTGTTTTTTTTTAATATTGGTTGGTGTTTAATATGGGGCTCACAATTTTTTTTAATATTGGTTGGTGTATAATATGGGGCCCACAATTTGTTTTTCTTCGTATCTAAAATTTTATTATATTAGTGTTTGCTACGAATACAAAGTCTGCACTTTTTTTTTTTTAATATGGGATTCACTTTTTATTTTTTTATTTTTTATATTGCTTGATTTTGTCAATATGAGATAATATGTTCAAAACACGATTAATATAACATTGTAGTTTGTGCTCCGTATCTAAAACTTTATTATATTAGTGTTTGCTACGAATACAAAGTCTGCACGTTTTTGTTTTTGACATTGTTTGTTTTTTTAATATGGGATTCACTTTTTTTATAATGTTTAATTTTGTTAATATGGGGTCCACTTTTTTTTTCCCGTAAGTTTGAAGATGGTGGGTTTCCACTTTTTTTACTTTTTTTTTTTTTAAATTGGTTGGTGTTTAATATAGAGACCACACTTTTTGTTTTTTTTTAATGCTTAACGGACGACGAAGCATGGGTTTAACCCATGCTTCTATATAGTAGTAATATATAGAGAAAAATAGAAAAACGTAGTGACACTCTAAATCCAACATATTCCGAAACATAATTTGTTATTACACCATCTTTTATTAATCAACTAATATGTTTTTGTTATCAGGTTTCTTACTAATATCTCTCTAAAAGGTTATTTCATAACCTACTCAGTAGGAAGTCAAGCCTTATCGGAAGACAAAAAAGGAGAGTAAATGAATGCCTTAAATGTCGAGTTT
This sequence comes from Lycium barbarum, assembly GCF_019175385.1. Classification (NCBI taxonomy): domain Eukaryota; kingdom Viridiplantae; phylum Streptophyta; class Magnoliopsida; order Solanales; family Solanaceae; genus Lycium; species Lycium barbarum. The sequence continues at coordinate 42,154,055 of NC_083346.1, read as the reverse complement.
ATAAAATTTCGAATTCTAAATTTGCTTCTGCATGTTGATGTAGTGAAACAATAGAAGTGTATATGCAAGCAACAAGATATATATTTTATATTAATTAGTATGGTGTAAACATTATGTGCGCACAATTTTTTATTTTTTTTTTATTTGTGTGGAGTGGATGTGGGTAGCTGGCGGTTCAGAGAATTACGACAGACATGTTTTGGCATACCAATCAACCTATGCAAAATTTTATTGCTCTTTAGTTTATTCATTTACACATCGAGGCATCTTTTATGCTCTTCAGTTTGGCATACTAACAATAATAAAAATATGTAAATAATTAATATAACAAAACACGACCAATTTTTAAGATATCCAAACATTAATTTTTGGTATAAAATTGCTTTAAGATATTTAATCATATATATAGGCTGAATTACTATTTAATGATAGGACGAATGTGATGAGTCGTGAAATTACGCGATATTCGACGCTAATTCCTTAAGCTTTTGTGACTCCTTAAGCACTTTTGTTGTTACTTTTTGTGTTTTTATGTTGTTTTGTAGGAAAAGATGCCCGGAGAGCATAACGGAGCAAAACGGAACAAAACGGACCAAAATAGAGCAAAAATAGAACAAATTCATACTTTCTGGCACCATATGCTACACGCAGAGTATATCATATGGCGCAGCATGTGCAACATGCGAGCAGCATGTGGTGACAGAGAAAATTGTCACCACATGCTATGGTTTTGGCACCACATGCGATTAGCATGTTGAATATGCGAATAGCATGTGGTGCAGCATGTGGTGCATGAGGGTATTTTTGGCCAAATTTTGTTCCCGTTTTTGGAATGATATAAATACTCTTTTAGGGTTTGTAATAGATTATCTTTGGCAGTTTTTCATCAAGTTTGGAGACTAGTTTTTACACCACACTTTGGGGTTAAAGATTTGAAGATTTGGTTGAGTATTTCTTAAACCTTTAATTCATTTCTTCAATCCCTTGCTTTGTATTGTATATCTAAGTGTGTAGTATTTATTTCCATAACTTGAATCTCGTTTATGAAAGTATTCTTGATTAAAGTTTGGTTTGAAACTCTTGTTATGCTTATGTATTGAATGATTCTTATTGCTATTGAAGTGGGTCTTTGTTGATTTAATTAATCTCGTTCTTGAATGTTTCCAAAGGGATTAGCTAACCCTAGGACTCACCCATTTACTTAGATTGAGCTCGGAAGAGGAAATCTAGGTTGGGAAAGATTAATTAACAAGAATTTGGGTCATTAAACTCATCTAATAACTTGAGCTCGGAAGAGGATAGTTACTTGAGGTTAAATTGGTTGTGCTTGATATCACACTCTAAGGCTTGGAAAAGCTTAAAGTGAAATTCATTGATTTGGTTGGAAGACTTTCAATGAGATTGTAGAAACCATTATCTATTAACATAAACCCGCTCTTAGTTGTGAAATCGTAAAATACGTTGGATCGTTACTTGAGTGTAATCTCCTATTATCCATACTTGTGGCCATTGATCGTTTTACTTGCTTTCTAGGTTAGTTTACATTTCCGCATTAGTCATAATCTTTCTCAAAAACCCATAATATTATTTATCGTTTGGCTTTAGCTTAGTTGGTGAAAGTTCCTTACTTTCTTAATCGCCTAGCATATTGTTCCCTGTGGGATCGACCCCGACTCATAGTTGGGTAAATATATTGCATACGACCGTGTACACTTTCTCTTTGAGGAGTGTATTTGGACGTTATCAGAATGTTTCTCACACAATAAGATGGTATTTGACTTCGCGTAAAAAGAGAGTTTGGCCACCTTTTAAGCTTACGAACGTGCGTTGCACGTTAATCCCATGTCAATTATTAGTAGGTGCTTTGAATCAAAAGACGTTTTATAAAATATCATAACTATAATTAGATATTAATTTAAAGTGAATTGCATATTAACCAACAACTCAATTATAGAAAGTTTTGGTCCGTCAAAAATCATCTTGCATAAAATACAATTTGAAGACAAAATCAACACATAGCGGCCTTCAATTTGCAACTTGAAAATTAGATCCACATCTCCACCATACATGAAATCTTATACATTTCTCTGAATTGTTAGTATAATTAAGCTAAATAGTCTATCTCTAGTCTATGTTCCTTTCTTTTTTCTTAGTGGGATATTAAAATTTTACAACAGTCCATTGGATTTCTTACTTTCTTACGGAGATCCCTTTTCCCCCTTTTCTCCATGTCTTTTTCCATTTGTCTCTACCCGATATAAATATAGCGTTAATTACAACAAACATTCCTATAATATGATTCCATTTTTGAAATTACCTTATGTGTTTTAAAATCAAACACTCATACCAATATAATATAGAAATTCATTATAGCATGACCAGATCTCCTTTGTCCTATATATCTCTTTAATTTGAAAAGTAATAAACTTTTCAGCTGATGCTAGTTGGTTGACTAATGAGAGATTCTTCGTCATAGAATCAAATTCTCAGTTAGTTGGAGTTTGAATTAATGGTCTTTCTAGAGATTAAAAAATTGGTAACTTATAAAACCCCAAGAATATCGCAAGGCAGTAAAAATTAGAGCACGGTTATTGAATAATTCAAAATTGCTTCATTGCTTAATGAAAGGAATTAATTAGTTCCTATGTAGCATACTCTCTGCTTAAGGAACGGAATTAATTAGTTCACATCAGAATTTAGTTCTTACCCGATATGATAGTTATATCCAATAAAATAGTTATATTAAAAGGCAAAAAGTAGACTAATCAAGAACTGAAATCTGAGACTTCTGATGAAGGTTAGATGTATCAATCATTCTCTAATATCTATTACCCCCTGTTTGGATGGTGGTTTCCTGTGGTTCATTAATGTATGGTTTTGTATGAAACCATGTTTGTATTCATTGTTCTTAAAATTATGTGGTATGGTGTTGTAAACCCGTGGTTCATCCATGGTTATATAACCATGAAAAGTCCCAATTTTTGTAACCACGGATTTGGTGGTTTTTCTGTGATTACGTATTTCATTTTCCCATTATACCCACCCTCCACCATCCACCTCACTCCACCCCCACCCTACCACTCACCCCCACCCTACCCCTGCTCCACCCTCCACCATCCACCCCACTCCCACCGCCACCCTACCACTCACTCCTACCCCACCCACACCACTTACCCCCACCCCCACCCCACCCACCTTACCACCCACCCCCGCCCACCTCACACCCACCTATCTCTCCACCACCCACTACCCCTCACCACCACCCACCCCCACAATCCCTCACCCCACCCTACCACCCACTACCCCCATCCTCATCCCACAACCACCCACCTCACACCACCCACCCCTCCACCACCTACTACCCCTCACCACCTCCCAACCGCACCCCCACCCTACCACCTACTACCCCCACCCTCATCCCACAACCACCCACCCCTCCACCCTCACTCACTACCTACTTATTTTTTAAAGTTCCTATTGTATTCTTTACCTGAATTTTATTAATATATATTGTCTAATTTCTAATTAAGAGTTAAGAGTATTTTTTTAAACTTACAAGTTATTATACAGTACCGTACAGTTAAACCAAACAATACAAATGTTATTAAACCACAACAAACGATACAGTCTACCCAAACATTGTGTTCATTAATACAGTACAATACAATAAAATACCATACTGTACCATACCATACTATATTAATGAACCATGGGAAACAACCATCCAAACAGAGGGTTAGTAGTTCTCGGAAAAAGACATAGCAATTCAATGTTGAGCAATCAAATGAATATAAAAAATGCAATGACAAAATCCTAACGATAACTGATACTTTTATGATTAAACTACTTTATCATTGCATCGCATTCCATACGGCAACTATAGGAATAGCTATTTTTAGAATTCCAAATCCGAAATTAATCCCTAACGTGAAAAATCTCATAATCAAAGTGATATCTATTTATCTGCACAAAGGCAACCCAACAAGAGAAAGAGAAAGAGAATTTGCTCATACACAAGAACATGACGTGAAATAATCACCGTAAGCTTCATCAGTCATCTTTAGCTATATATGATTTTTCAAACTTTCTCCAACTCAGATTCATATTGCTTTCACTATTTACTTGGAACCCTAAATTAGTCAAAGTGTTTGGCTAATATTCAGAGTACGTGTATGCTATCATCTAATTAACAGAACTATAATATTTAATGAAATTTTGTGTTTTATGTTCCTAATAGGATTAGAGTTTATTACCTTGAGTTAAATTCCTAGTCTACTACAATTTTTTATCCTAACATGCATTATTCCAATTGTGTCCTTTCCTTATATATTCTTGTCCAAAGTAATGAAATAATTAAGGGTATAAAAATCGTTTAATATTTAAAGAATATTTTGATTGACCAACATTTATATTCGTGCTTTTTAAAATAACTAGTCACTAAGAACGTGTCTCGCACGTTATTCCGTGTCAATCTCTCAAATGTCAGGTGATTGTTATTTAAAATTACATATTATTTATTTTATATGGTACAATAGTATGTTTGATTGTATCCACTTAATAACTACCATTAAATATTTTTGTTATATATCCTTTATGTTTTTATCTATGTGGAAAAATATGTTATGACTAAAATAACCCAACACTAGAAATTGAGCTATTGACCATATATTTTATAGTTTGAAGAAATAATTTACCTTTTGAAGGAAACAAGATAAAGGTACAAACCTTCCTCGGCTTATTCAGCCATCGGTGAGCTACAGAATGATAGCATAAAACTACGGTTCAAGACAAACACAACGTAATAAAAAAAAATATATGATAAAAGAAACAAAAAATATTCTAATAACGTGATGAAAAAAATCTTATGAAGAAGAACTTTGAAATCATACCAATTAAAAATAATACTGATCAAAGAAAAAGTTCCCAAGGAAGAACCATAGTTGAAACAAAATCAATACTATAGTTTAAACTAACCACGTAATCGAGGTTCAAAGTGTATGTAGCATCTCGAAAGCGCAAAGTTTGGTTAATTACCATCTCCTTCAACGGCAGTCCTTGACCCAATGTATGCAAACCAAATTTTACAAAAAAAAAAAAAATAAAAAAAAAATACTTGATCGTTTGATCTCCTTCTACTCCCTAGGCAATTCACCTCTATTGTCCATAAAATAATTGAAAATTTCATACCATAGTAATATTATACGTGCATAATTTTTCTATATCAAAAAACGATGTGTCATTATAAAAGAATGGAAATTATATGTACTTACCCGAAACCCACCATAGGTATGTGAATGTGATCATTATAATACAAAATTAAGAAAGAGAAATACCTATACTTAAAATCCCCTAACAAAACCTTAGCCCACTTTACCAAAGCACAATCAATAAGAGTATTCGTGTGTTGCAAGCCTGAGTTATTGAGACCATGTATTCATTTAAGTAGATGGTAAGAGGTGTGGTTACTAATGTCGTTTTGAACTTCACAAATAGTTACGACATGAAGTTGGAATCTGATTGGGATTAGAATCCCTAGCAAATTCATATTTAGGCAAAGTTTTAAACATTACAATTTTATCCAACATAGGACTATATTTTAATAAGTAATTTATTTTTTGAAGGGCAAAAAAGTAGTTCAATATTTGAAGGATATTTTAGTTAACCAACATTTATATTCATGCTTTTAAAATAATATAGATATAGACTAGTTTTTATGAACGTGCCCCGCACGTTAATATAATATCAATTATTAGCAAGTATTTTGAATTAAAAGACGCTTTGCAAAATATCAGACTATAATTAGATAGTAATCTCAAGTAAATTTGCATATTGACCAACCACTCAATTATAGGAAGTTTTGGTCATTAAAATCATTATGCATCATAACATTTCAATCTTGCTGATTTTAGTCTTGGACGCAGACACTATATCAAATGCACTTTGCAAATAAATTGTTGTAGGAACTTCAATGTTATTTTGCACCATGAAATTTAGATTCACATCTCCATCATACGTGAAATCTTATACCTTTCTCTTTCTCTTGATTGTCAGGATAAGCTGAATAGTTCGTTTTTAGTCTTATATTCTTTTCTTTTTCTTAGTCATCGTCTATGTGGGATATCAAAATTCTTATATGAGCCCATTGAATTTTTTACTTTCTTTGGGTGATATTTTTTTTTACCTTTTCCCCTATTCCCCCTTTCTTTTGTCCTTTGTCTCTACTCGACATAAAATATAGCGTTAATAAACGTTCCTATGATATGACTTAATTTTAGATATACCTCATGTATTTAAAAACTATGAAATCGTTAGTTCCTACTTCCTCGGAGTAATTGGATTGTCCCAAAACAATATTTCTAACATGCTTTTAGGTTTATTATTTTATGTTTAAGAAGTATGTTTAAAAGAAATAGGATTAGAGCTCATTAAGGGTATAAAAGTCGTTCAATATTTAAAAGATATTTTCATCAACCAACATTTATATTCATGCTTTTAAAATAATATAGATAGATAGATAGATAAATTACTATTGTATATAAGGGACTACAAAAGGGCTTTTGTAGTCCTCACAAAACTTTCTCAAAAAATGTCAAACTTTTCAATTAATTACTTCTAGGTCCTGATCTTATTTTTTAAAGTCCAATTTATTTTTTGTTCTTATGGTTTACTTTTTAAAGGCTATCGAACATTCTGCCTTATTTACCTGTTTTCTATCAGGTATCCGGTACCCGCATTAGAGCTAGCCTAATCCAGATTTGTGTTGCATAGGGCCCAATCGTGGGAAGCGCTTCCTACCAAAGATTTTTTCGTACTCAGACTCGAACCCGAGACCCCTGATTAAGGGAGGAACAATCCCATCCGCTGCACTTTACTTTCCCTATTGCTTTCTTCTATTGATCTTATCTATTAACCTAAAAAAATAGTCATTTCTTCGCTAGATATTCTTGCTTCTTGTTGCTCTTTGTTTTCTTCTTTTTCATTTGTTGCTTATTATAGATTTTTACATATAAACATTTCTTTTACTTTATATTTGTATTATGAAATTTGAGAATTTCTGGAAATTCTTTTACTCATATGTAGACATTTCTTTTACTTTATATTTATACTTTAATGAGCTCATATGTGTTTACCAAGATTAGTACAAAAATGATTTTCAAATAGTTTTAAAAATTATAAAATGATGCCATATAAGGTTGAAAATGAAGACAATATTATCAGTCAAGATCGAGTTATCTTTAAAATCTCTTATTTGGTTAACTAAAATTAATCTTTTAAACACAAAAGAGTTTGAAGTAGGACGGAATTAGAATGTCACCTACCGATTTGATCGGATTCGGTAGCACTTTGGTTCAAATTCTGTATTTGTCTTAAAAGTTCATTAACTATGTATAAATTATTAATTTAGAACTAAATAACTTAAAAAATTAGGATTCGAAACTCATATATTTCAAATTATAGCTCCGCATTTAATTTGAAGTAAATAATTTCATCAAAATGAAAGTTAAGATATTAAAGGAGTGAAATGAAAGTTGTGCTTTTATATATTGAAAATATACTTATTTGAAGTTTAATTATTACCAACATAAATTATACAATATTTCTTTAATTAAAAAATTACTTTTTATATTTAGAGAGCACGGGCCTCGTGATACTAGTAGGTATAGATATGTTGTGTGTTTGGATACACTATAGGAATATTTTTAAGCTAAATACTGATCTGCTAAAACAACCCAAAGCAAAAAATCAAAAAAGAAGAAGCTTATGCGGTTTGACCAAGTAATTGCAGTATTATTTTTCATAATATGTTCTTTACAATTACCAAGATACTAGCTTGCATCCACCATGTGTGCTAGGTCTTCCTCTCCTATCAACAGAGATTTCCTCTAATGCATAGACATGGAAGTTTCCCTTCTACAATCATTTCTCTTTTTTTCTTCACGTAGCAAACCAAAAAAGAAGGGGAAAGTAGAGGATCTGATTACGGAAAAAAAAACTATGATAAATTAAAATATTTTTATCTAATAAATTTAGAACTTGAAATGAATTGAAAACATAATTTTCAATTTTAGTACTTGTAAGCTATAACTAAACACTTGATTCCTTAATTGTTAACTCAGCTGCGCACTTAGAGTTATTTTAGGTGCTTTTAAGCAATTTTGAAGTGTTCGGGTAAGATAAAAAAAATGTTTATAAGCACATGTTTCTAAGCTAAAATAACAAAAATAAGTCAAAAATAACAAGTTAAAATTTCTAACGTATGACTTTTGACTCATAAGTCAAAAGCCATAAGTCCATTCAAACGGGCTCTTAACTGAGTGTTTCTAAAGGTAAAACTACTTTTAGTCAGTTAAGCCAAAATAGCTCTGTCTAGGAGCTTCCTTTGAGGGTGTGTCTAATTTTTCTCATGATCTAAAATATTTAATAAAATATTTTATTTAGGGAAGCAAGTTTCTTTAAAATGAGAAAAATAACTACTTCACTTAAAATAAGAAAAATAAGTGACATTCCAAGTTCATTGTCTCGTCCCAGCCACCCAACTCCACCCCACCCACACCTCTCGCCACCTGAAGCCCCAATTCCCACCACTTCCCATCCCCATTGTATTTTGCTAAATTCCATATAAGTGCTCTTCGGATAATATTTGTTTTTACTTATTTTTCAAACACTAAAAAATAAGTAAGAAATCCACTTGCTTTCTAAGAAAATATTTTAGGAAAACATTTACACCCTTAGGACCCGTTTGGCCTTGAGAATTATTCACTTTTTTTTTTTGAAATTCTTTTTCACTTTATTTAAAACTCAGACTTGGGCCATAAAAATTTCAAATACAACTTGAGATAGTATTTGAAAAACACTTAAACTCTTATTTTCACTACACTTTTTTCTCTTTCAATACATTTAAATAAATATTCTTTCTAAAAACACAACTGCATCTTCAACTCCAGCTTCAAAAATTCCAAATAAAATGAAAATTAGTTTGATTTCTATCACCAAACGCCTACTTAATGGAGTACTATGTACTTCCTTTATCCTAAAAAGATTATCCTTCTTTTCTTTTTAATCTGTCTCAAAAAAATTATTCCTTTTTATATTTAGAAATAATTTAACTTTATGAGATAATTTACAGCCATACAAATATCTAAAATTTATTTTGGATCATATATTTTAAAAATCTTCTTTTTCTTTTTAAAATTTTTTTTGGACGAGGAGTAAATCTTTTTATAAAAGAGGTAGGAGTATATAAAAAGGAAAAGAAAAAAAGAACTAGCCCTTAGTGCGTAAAAATAGGTTCTTCCTTACCAGTCTCTGCCGTTGGATCTGTGAGTTAAACACTGCCAAAGCACAGAAAAGCCATCAAATCAAATCAAATCAAAGCATCCATTTTTCCGCCAAATACAAACTCCTCCTTTCTATAAACCACTGAACAAATACATATATTGTGTTTGATCATTCCTTTTTCAGTACACACATAAAAGGAAGTTAGGGTTGTGATCATGGCTGAAGCAGGGAGTCCAGGAGGAGGGCAGGACAGTGGTGGGAGTCCACAGTCCAACTTGAGAGAACAGGACAGGTATTTACCCATAGCTAATATTGGACGCATTATGAAGAAAGCATTACCTGCTAATGGAAAGATCGCTAAAGACTCTAAAGATACTGTTCAAGAATGTGTTTCTGAATTCATCAGTTTCATCACTAGCGAGTAAGACCCCCACTTTCTCTTTATTAATTTACCCTCTCCAATTTCTATATATGCTCAAACGGAGGAATGAGAATTTTAATAGTATTC